>NC_086108.1:16181063-16510539 GCF_963921235.1 Mobula hypostoma | reverse complement strand
ACAAGAGACTTATAAATAAGATACGGATGCACGGAGTCAGAGGAAGTGTATTGGCATGGATAGTGGATTTGTTAACCAATAGAAGGCAGAGAGTTGGTATAAATGGGTGTTTCTCCAGTTGGCAGTCAGTGGTGAGTGAGGTGCCACAGGGGTCGGTGCTGGGCCCATAGCTGTTTACCATTTACATTGATAATTGAGAAGAGGGGACTGAGTGTAGTGTAGCAAAATTTGCTGATGACACTAAACTGAGTGGAAATGCAAATTGTACAGAGGATGTGAAGAGTCTGCAGAGGGATATAGATTGGTTAAATGAGTGGGCCAAGGTCTGGCAGATGGAATACAAGATGGAATAAAGGTGAGATCATCCACTTTAGAAGGAGTAATAGAAGAGCAGATTATTATTTAAATGGTGAAAGATTCCAGCATGCTGTTGTGCAGAGGGACTTGGGAGTACTTGTTCATGAATCGCAAAAGGTTGGCTTGCAGGTACAACAGGTTATTAAGAAGGCAAACGGAATGTTGGCCATCATTGCTAGAGGGATTGAATTCAAGAGCAGGGAGGTCATGCTGCAACTATACAGGGTACTGGTAAGGCCACACCTGGAGTACTGTGTGCAGTTCCGGTCTCCATACTTGAGGAAGGGTATACTGACTTTGGAGGTAGTGCAGAGGAGGTTCACCAGGTTGATTCCAGGGATGAAGGGGTCAGCCTATGAGGACAGACTGAGTTGTCTGGGACTATACTCTCTGGAATTCAGAAGAAACATACAAAATATGTTTTGTATCTGTTATCTGTCAAGTAGGGGACCATGCACAATCCTGATTTGATGGAGACAGACTTGAGAGCACAGTGGAACATCTGGAAAACTTCTGAAATGTCTGCTTTACTACTGCTGCTACTGTGTGGTAACCGGAATCTCTGGAGCTGAAGGCCTCGAAATCCTCGGCTTTGCGTGGTCGAAGGCGCTCGGCAGAGGATGACACTCCGGAGGCTGTATCGGAGAGGCTGCTCGGAAGCTCGGAGTTTTCGGACGGATGGACTCAGGGTCGGCTGCTTCCAAGGTATCGGCACGTTATCGGCGCCTGGAGGTTTATGGCAGGGAGTTTCTCCCTTTTGTCACCTGCTATCGGGGACTGAGGAGTCGATCGACTCGGGACTTTGAGACTATTTTTTTTTTACTGTGCCTATGGTCTGTTCTTTATCAAATTATGGTATTGCTTTGCACTGCTGTAACTATATGTTATAATTATGTGGTTCTGTCAGTATTAGTCTTTGGTCTGTCTTGTTTTCTGTGATATCACTCCAGAGAAACATTGTATCATTTCTTAATGCATGTATGCATTTCTAAATGACAATAAAAGAGGACTGAGTGTTCTCATAATCTAAAAAAAATAAATAAAATAACTTTGAAAGGGATAGATAAGATAGACGTAGGAAAGTTGTTTCCATTGGTAGGTGAGACTAGAACTAGGGGACATTGCCTCAAGATTCAGGGGAGAAGATTTTGGATGGAGATGGGGAGAAACTGTTTTTCCCAGAAAGTGGTGAATCTGTGGAACTCTCTGCCCAGGGAAGCAGTTGAGGCTTCTTCATTAAATATATTTAAGATACAGTTAGATAGATTTTTACATACTAGGGGAATTAAGGGTTATGGGGAAAAGGCAGGTAGATGGAGCTGAGTTTACGGACAGATCAGCCATGATCTATTGAATGGCGGAGCAGGCTCGATGGGCCGGATGACCTACTCCTGCTCCTACTTCTTATGTTCTGTGGCTTTAAATACATGGGCCTGATCTATCCACTTGGCACTTACTGGAAGAGAATGCTTCAACTCCGTTTATTTAGGCTGAGCACTGTTGGACCTGGGGTCACCGTCCCTTGCATTGTTGATGAAGACTTGCTCTCCTATTTTTTGATTTGCTCCCCCCCACCCCTTGGTCTGAGGATCACGAAAACAACACAATATGGTCTTGGACTCTGCTGCTCACCGGTCACAAGCTCGAGTTTCTCTGAAGGGTCTCCCTCCACATACAGCTTGGGGTGGCAGCGATGTCCAATCTGATTGATGAGGTCAGCAGGCAACACTGCCAGGTCATGCCGTATCCTCATCCTGGAACGCCCATCAATGTGATCAGGCAGAGCTTCCACCCGCTCTGGAGTTGCTGAAAGGGTAAGAAACAAAACACATCTGAGAAACACACAATGCATTTCATAATCACAGGTCATCTTATTAAAAGATGTACCATCTCTCATGGGGCCATTTACATTATCAGTGTGAACTATTTTTTGCTACACAACTTTGTTTCTTTTAGCCTATTAAATAATCTCAGTTCATGTATGTGTTCACCATCTTCTATGTTCTTTTCCCATATCTTCTATTTCCAAATCATTGCTTTGCAGTGTGAACTAGTTAACAATGATGATGAAAAACTAGTTACTTGATTTTATCAACATCACAAAGGTAGGCAACAAAGCAATCATTTATATGTTTATATATACAGGAAGTGTGGTAAATTAAATTAGTGCATATAAACATGAGATTGTTCATTTTGCACCTAAAAAGGATAGAATACAGTACTTACTAAATGGTGAAAACCAAAATTGGTAGAGCTCAGAGACCTGATCAGTAAAATGTCACAAATAATACAGAAGGTAGTCAAGAAGACTATTAGACTGGTGGTTTTATATCTTGAGGGAATAGAACACAGAAGGATATAAATTATGCTAATGACACCCATGAACCTGGACCACAACGGTAACACTACAGACTTCGGTGATGCAAGACAAATTTACCAGAATGAATACTGTACTCTAAGGGACTAATTGTGGCCAAAGATCACAGCATCTAACGTCATACTCCTTGAAATTTAGAAAATTATTTAATTGAAATTTTCAACACATTAAAGGAAAAGATTGGGAAATTAGAAAAAAGAAAGAGAAATTGTTTCTGTTGATTTGAGAGTCAGAGCTGGTACATAGTGTAAACATCAGGGCTTGTTGTTCGGGTGGTAAAAGTTCATAACTCTCCTCACAAAATAAGAGTTATAAACACACACTTTGTTGTCCATTCTGAATCTTGTTGATAAAAGATTTCTTGGGAAATATGACAAGGAAAGATAAGTTGTTAAATCTAAGTATGTTATAATGACCTTAATGCTCCTATCCACTCTATTTAACAATTTGAAAACCTTGCCTTGTAACAAAGACCTTTCCCTCTCTGATTTTATATTTAGATCTTTCTATTGTGAACACTGTTCAGTCATTTTTCCCTTAGTTTTCAGCGCATAAACCTTGACCATACACAAAAGAACACACCCATAATCCTTTTTGACAGTGCCACCTGATCTTTCCCATACATTGAAAAGGAATCACTATGCCTGTTAGCCAAGTGTGTCAGATCTGAAATCTGGCCCCTCTACTAGTGCAGTAACTCATTTAAAATTACCCAACACAACAGCAGTCTCGCAGACAAGCCTGCTGAAAGGGAAGCATTTCAAAAAAATAAAAAGCATCTCCTGACAATGCACTATTGCCTCTACAATAAATAGAACAGCACTCCTTCGGAATAGCACTCTCATACAGACTCTCCACATAGTGCAGGGCTATGTCATAATGGGGTGGAAGTACTTCCTCAGTATGAGAGCATCACTGCTTCCCTTTGACTGGTGTCAGCTTACCTCCATGTGGGACACTCATGATGTTGTACATGCTGCACATCTGGACATACTGTTCCTCGGTCATGTCTTCCAGCCCCTCCTCTTCACCCTCCTCCTCTTCATCATTCTGACAGGAGAAGGGACTGTCACTAGGGTGAAGGCTGCTGCCTCCTGGGCTGGCATTGTCCCACGGTGCATTAGCAGTGCAGCCTTGCCCACTTCCTCCCTCGTGTGTCAGGCGGGCAGACTTGGAGCTGCTTGCCGTGCACCCCTCGGCAGCTCGTCTGCCCCGGCCACAGCCCACATCGCTCTGCTCCACTTTGACCCGGGACGGGAGTGGGAGAGGAAGGGCCAGGGGCAGGGATGGGGCTGAGCTCTGAGGCTCCCAGCCAGGTTCTTCAGCGCTCAGCCCCTGGGAGTCACACCTGGGTGAGCTAACCTTGGACAGAAGCTCAGTACCCCTCTCCACGATGCGTTGGATCTGCAGGAACCCTGCTGTGTACATCAGCATGAACTGCTCGCCCGCCTTCATGGACAACCGCCCAGTGTAGCAGAAGTTCAGAATGTTCTGGAAGCTCTGGGGCTGCACGGCTGCTGGCAGTTCGAAGGCTGCCCGAGTAGTTCCAGCGAAGAGGTCCCGGAAATAGGAGCTGTTGGCAGCCAGAACAGCCCGGTGGGCCTTGAACGTCTGTCCCTTCACCACAATGGAGGTATCGCAGTAGAGCCCCTGTAATCGCTGTTCATTCAGGCACTCCAACAACGTGTTTCCAAAGTTGGGAATCTCCAGCTGCAGTGTCTGTGCCATGTTTGAGTTCAAAGGGCTAGTACAGCCTTCAAAGGGAAGAGAGAAAGAAGCAGACATCAGTCTTCACAAATACAAGTGATTCTGCAAATACTGAAAATTTTGAGCAACACACACAAAATGCTGGAGAAACTCAGCAAGTCAGGTAGCACCTATTGAGGGAAATAAACAGTTGACATTTCGGGTGGAGACCCTTTATCAAGTTTTCACATCTTGTTTCATAAGTACCCAGACTGGGTCACAGAAACCAAGGAGTGTTTCAACCAAACAACAACCAGCACTCACTACTGCTAGCCTTGATTATTCTGCATATAGAGCCTCACCTCCTATCACCCTAACACTCCAGAATTGGTGTAAATGTTATATAATCAATCTCTTGAACTCAGGCCTCAGTGACACTTGTTCTATATATAAACCCGAGAATCCCTCAACTATATTTCATGCTGAAAACCTCAATGCGAACTCACTACTGGTTTCATGTTTTTCTGTATATAACACAACCGATCTTTCAAACATAGTCCTGAGTTATGTTGTTCCAAATTCGTAAACCTCACAAAACCCTTGAACTCAGTCCCTTGTTAATGTAGTTCTTGGTTGTGTTGTTTCATACACAAAGGTTCTGCAACTTCCTCAATTTGATTTCATCTTCCATCGCATTTCTATATCAGAGTTGTACTTTATCAAACCGCAAAAGCTCAAATTCATTCTGGGGTTAGCATTACAGGTGTCCCCTGCTTTTCGAACATTTGCTTTACGAAACCTCACTGTTACAAAAGACCTACATTAGTTACCTGTTTTCGCTAACAGAAGGTGTTTACACTGTTTCGAAAAAAGGCAGCGCACGATAAAAGGCAGCACGCGCCCCGAGCAGCCAACCTCCTCCCCCAGAACTGCATTCTAGCCAGCATTGCTTAAACACATGCCTGTGAGCAGCCGTTAGCAAGATGAGTTCTAAGGTATTGGAAAAGCCTAAAAGAGCTCATAAGGGTGTTACACTTAGCGTAAAACTAGAGATAATTAAGCATTTTGATCGTGGTGAATGAAGTAAGGACAAAGTGAGTTTGGCTTGTGGAAGTTGACGAAGATGATGTTGAAGATGTTTTGGCATCCCATGACCAAGAACTGATAGATAAAGAGCTGATGCAATTGGAAGAGGAAAGGATAACAATAGAAACCGAATGCAGTAGCCAACGTGAGGTGCTGGGCGGCACCTAATTAATTAGCTTGTTTATTTCGGCTTTTTTCTTAAAGATGTGCTGGGTGCGTCCCGGCTACCGCTGCACCACTGCATGCTTCGCGGATCTGTATCGGTCGGCGGCCTGGAAGTTGGGGACCACTGCACCACCCCAACCTCCGATGACTCAGCCTAACACACCATCATGAGTGTGCTCGGCGCTGTCTTCCCAATTCCAGTAAGTGATACTACATTGTACATACATTATTTCTACTTTATATAGGCTGTGTATTTTTATGTGTTATTTGGTATGATTTGGCAGCTTCATAGCTTAAAGGTTACTGGAGAGAGTGTTTCTGCCGAGAGCGCTTCCGCGAGATTTTTGCTGTGCTAGACAGTGCTGCTGAAAAGTATTTATACTTTATATAGGCTGTGTATTTACCATATCATTCCTGCTTTTACTATATGTTACTGTTATTTTAGGTTTTATGTGTTATTTGGCATGATTTGGTAGGTCATTTTTTGGGTCTGCGAACACTCACAAATTTTTCCCATATAAATAAATGGTAATTGCTTCTTCACTTTACGACATTCTGGCTTACGATCCGTTTCATAGGAACAATCCACCTTCGGATGGTGGGGGAAACCTGTATTCGGTGTACAAAATTCCACATCTCTTTAAACTTCTATCTCCTGCTTGTCTAATTCTTTATACAACTCTGACATCGCCACCCACCCTCCTGGGTTAGTATTTTTCTCTGTATAAATCCCACATCCCACAAACTCACTTCTGAGTTAGTGTTATTCTCTGTATAAATCCCACATCCCACAAACTCATTCCTGAGTCAGTGTTGTTCTCTGTAGAAATCCCACATCCTCACTCCTGGGTTAGAGCTGCTCTCTGTATAAATCCCACATCCCACAAACTCACTCCTGGGTTAGTGTTGTTCTCTGTATAAATCCTACATCCCACAAACTCACTCCTGGGTTAGTGTTGTTCGATATATAAATCCTATATCCCTCAAAGTCACCCCTGGGTTTGTTCCACATTGCTATTCAGAAAGGTTTAAACAAGGCTGGTAGGGATGGGAATGAGAGCAGTAGAAAGGGATTGAGAGAAAGGTCAATGTTATGACCAGTATGAACAGGCAGAAGCAAGGTGATGTATAGGTTGAAGTGTGTGTATTGTAATGATAGATGTATTACAGGTAAGGGTGATAAACTTACATGGATCAGTATATAAAACTAAGATGGTGTGGCCATAACAAAGAGATTAACAACAATGTATGCTTAAAGTTCCAGGGTTTTAATGTTTTAGTAAAGATAGAGAAGGAGGTAAAAGGAGTGGTGCCGAGAGGGAGGTGTGTTATGAGTCAGGGACAATATCACAGCTGCACACAGAAGAGACATAATAGAAGGCTCATTGTAAGGGGAGAATTCAAAAATAAAGTTTAAATCACTCTGATGGAACAATACTACACTCTATTCCGCGCCCCCCCCCCCCCGCCGCAATATCTACAAGGACATTGAAGAACAGACATACAGGCAAATTAGGGAAAGATGTAAAAACAACTGGGACCTTAGATGGGGTAGAATTTGTCAGATGCATCCAGGAAAGTTCCTTTAATTATTATCTGCAGATAGTCCAGATCGTACTGGATCTGGTGTTGGGTAATAAGCCTGGCTGAGTGACTAACCTTTCAGCATGAGAACCATTAAGGAACAGTATTCACAACTCCTTCAATTTTAAGAATAAGGATGGAACTTGGAGGAGTGCATTAAATTGGAGCAGGGCAAATTATAAGAGCATGAGGCAGGAACTAGGAAGATTTCACTGAGAATAGCTGCTCTTGGGCAAGTTTATATCTGACATGGGGAGGGAATGCCCCGGTTAAGATTTTTACTCCTATGCTGTAGGTATTTCATTTTAGCAGTTCTGTAAGAGCAGTCTGCTCTGCTTTTAGAATGTTTGAGTTTGAGCTAGAGCTAAAGATAAGGGGCTATGTTGTTCAACTTAGGAATGTTGTGTCAACCAATCAGGATGGTGGAATTGGGAGAAGTTTCCAGAGAATGGTGGGTGGAGAGGTTTTTGTGATGGACTCTGGTGTGTGTTGAGGCCTTTTTGGCGGGAACTGGGAGAAGACAGGAGAGAGATGACTGAGGATGCGTCCCTGTTGCACAAGGTGCTTTTTGCAGATAAATGGCTTCAAGAAGGAAGGACCAATACTCCTGTGAGGGAGTCAGTTTGTTCGAGATGGATTTCAAGCGACATTTTGAATGTGCTGTGTGCTTTCACGCAGACCGTGGGTCAAGCACGTGAGTTAAAGAGTACATCAAGATGAGCTCCATCTTATGTGCATATTTGGACTGGTTTAACTGTAATGGGCTCTTTTTACTTTTTTCTTTTCTTTTTCCTACTAACTGTTCAATAAAGCTGAAATTTGTAAATATATACGTTCTTTACAATTGCAGTACACAATCTGTTATTTCTTGCCGACAGCTAATTGCATGGAGGCAATATTTACACGGCATTCACACAGATCGGGGTTTGGGTGGTTGAGACATCCCAACTTTCCGGGTTTTGGTGGGATCCAAGTCGTATCAACCCTAGACATGTGGAGTTTGTGAAAGGTGGTTTTCTCACCACTGAGTCCAGTGGCTGTTAATGAGGTGTCTAACAAGCTGCGACTCTAGGGATAACAAACACAAAATACTCTGCAGATGCTGGGGTCAAAGCAACACTCACAACACGCTGGAGCAACTCAGCAGGTCGGACAGCATCCATGGAAACGATCGGTCAATGTTTCGGGCCAGAACCCTTCGTCAGGACTGAAGAGGGAAGGGGCAGAAGCCCTATAAAGAAGGTGGAGGGAGGGTGGGAAGGAGAAGGCTGGTAGGTTCCAGGTGAAAACCAGTAATGGGAAAGTTACAGGGGTGGGGGAGGGGAAGCAGGGAGGTGATAGGCAGGTAAGATGAAGAAGGAATAGGGGAAAACACAATGGGTAGTAGGAGGTGGAACCATAGGGGAGGTGATAGGCAGCTGGGGGAGGGGCCAGAGTGAAATAGGGATGGGGAAGTGGGAGGAGGGAATTACCGGAAGTTGGAGAATTCTATGTTCATACCAAGGGGCTGGAGACTACCTAAACGGTATATGAGGTGTTGCTCCTCCAACCTGAGTTTAGCCTCATCATGGCAGTAGAGGAGGCCATGTATGGACATATCCAAATGGGAATGTGAAGCAGAGTTGAAGTGGGTGGCTACCGGGAAATCCTGTCTGTTGTGGCAGACGGAGCGGAGGTGCTCAACGAAGTGGTCCTCCAATCTGCGTCGGGTTTCACTGATGTAGAGGAGGCCGCACCGGGAGCGCCGGATGCAATAGATGACCCCAACAGACTCGCAAGTGAAGTGTTGCCTCACCTGGAAGGACTGTTTGGGGCCCTGAATGGTGGCAAGAGAGGAGGTGTAGGGACAGGTGTAGCACTTACACTTACAGGGATAAGTGCCAGGTGGGAGATCCATGGGGAGAGATGTGTGGATCAGGGAGTCACGGAGGGACCAATCCCTGCGGAAAGCGGAGAGGGGTGGAGAAGGAAAGATGTGCTTTGTGTGGGGTCCTGTTGAAGGTGGCGGAAGTTGCAGAGAAGTTGGCGTCATCTATTGCATCCGGTGCTCCTGGTGCGGCCTCCTCTACTTCAGTGAAACCCGACGCAGATTGGGGGACCGCTTCGTCGAGCACCTCCGCAATCCCATTCGGACATGTCCATACATGGCCTCCTCTACTGCCATGATAAGGCTAAACTCAGGTTGGAGGAGCAACACCTCATATACTGTCTCGGTCGTCTCCAGCCCTTTGGTATGAACATAGAATTCTCCAACTTCTGGTAATTCCCTCCCCCCACTTCCCCTATCCCTATTTCACTCGGCCCCCTCCCCTGGCTGCCTATCACCTCCCCTATGGTTCCGCCTCCTTCTACTACCCATTGTGCTTTCCCCTATTCCTTCTTCACCTTTCCTGCCCATCACCTCCCTGCTTCCCCTCCCGCACCCCTGTATCTTTCCCTTTACTGGATTTTCACCTGGAACCTACCAGCCTTCTCCTTCCCACCCTCCCCCCACCTTCTTTATAGGGCCTCTGCCCCTTCCCTCTTCAGTCCTGATGAAGGGTTCCGGCCCGAAACGTTGACTGATCGTTTCCACGGATGCTGCCCGCCCTGCTGAGTTCCTCCAGCATGTTGTGAGTGCAACTCTACGGATGCCTGGTAAAAAGGGGTTTCAGGTGTATACTTTAAAACTGCACAGAGTATAAGACAGGTATGTTCCAGAAAGGAGGAAGGACAAGGACGGCAGAGAAAAGGAATATCGGATGTCAAGAGATGTAGTGAATTTAGTCGAGAAGAAAAAGGAAGTGTATGTACAGTTTAGGAAGCTAAATTCAAACAGACCCCATGAAGCAAGGAAAGAACTCAAGAAGGGAACTAGAAGATCCAGGAGGGGCCATGAAAAATCCTTGGCAAGTGGGATTAAAAGGAATCCAAAGACATTATATATATATGTCAAGAGCAAAGAGGGAGCATGCGCTTGGAGGCAAAGGATGGATTGTGAGGTCTTCAATTAGTATTTTGCATCAGTATTTACCAAGGAGAATTCGATGGGTATTTTGAGATAAAGGAGGTAATATTAGGTCACTTAGAGAACATTAAGAGAAATAAGTTCCCAGGAGTTGATGGAATAACCAGCAAGCAAGCCGTTCGATGAAATTGTTACAATTTTACAAAAATCACGTGAGCCCTAAACCACTGGTAATAGCTGAGAGAGTTAGCTTTTACAAAAGGAACCAATCAAAAGATGAAAGCATTTCCGAATACATTGCAGAACTGCGCAAACTTTCCCAGTACTGTGACTTTAGAGATTGGCTTTCTGATGCGTTAAGGAACTGGCTTGTCTGTGGCACGCCTAGTCAAAGCACTCCAAAGAGGCTACTGAACATAAGAAACCTAACCTTAGAATGGTCATTGACCATTGCAATATCGTTAGAGACGGCAGCAAGGTATGCAGCACTACAGGAAAGGAGGTTAGAATGTGAAATGCACAAAATGTCCCTGAATGGTGCAAAAAGCAAAGTACTGATGTGGGAAATCCTCCCATGATGCAAATGACTGTTGGTACAAAGAAAAAGTTTGCAGAAAATGTCACAGACAAGGTCATATAGAGAGAATGTGCAAGGCAGACAACCAAGTGATAAGTCCCAAACACAAAACCAAGCAAATGCATAAAGTTAGTGAACGTAGAACAGAATCAGACAACATAGAATCTGACAAAGGTGAATTGTCATGCCTAGAACTGCAGAGTATAATTGAAGCAGATCACAAAATCATCTGGATCACAATAGATGTGTCTGGTGTAAAACTGTAAATGGAGCTGGATACAGGGTCAGCTTTGTCTATAATTTCAGAGGTTGACCACAACAGCCTGCTTTCTAAGATACCATTAGAGAAGACCTCAGTTTTGCTAACACCTATACAGGCGAATAAGTATCTCCCAAAGGTGAACGGAAGATAAAAGTGATGAATGGAGGCCAAACACAGCAGTTGGAGCTTTATGTATTGAAAAGTGGAGGGCCAACAGTTTTCGGATGTGAATGGTGGAGAAAAATCCAACCAGAATGGCATACAATCAAAGCACTCAGTGTGACATCAACAGGCAACTGTAACCTAAATGGTAGCATTAATCAGAAGCTGTCTCAGAATGCTAAATGCTAATGAGATGTTTGTGAAGGGAATAGATAAACAGATCGAGGACTTGGCCAAAGATTGTTCGGTACGCCAAAAAGTTCAAAATGTACCCCCACAGGCACTGTTACAAATGATTCCAGAAATGAAAGGGTCATCATATGAGGAATGTTTGATGGCTCTGGATCTGCACTCACTGGAATTCAGAAGGATGGGGGGGGGAATCTCATTGAAATTTTTCAAATGTGGAAAGAACTAGGCAGAGTAGATGCGGAAAGGATGTTTCCCATGGTGGACAAAAGGGCACAGCCTCAGGATAGAGGAGAATCCATTCAAAACAGAGATGCAGAGAAATTTCTTGAGCCAGAGGGTGGTAAATTTGTGAAATTTGTTGCTACGTGCAGCTCTGGAGGCCAGGTTGTTGGGTGTATTTACGGCAGAGTTTGTAGGTTCTTCTTTGGACATGGCATCAAAGGTTACGGGGAGAAGGCTGGGAAATGGTGTTAAGAAGGAGGGAAAAAAGGATTAGGCATGATTGAATGGCAGAGCAGACTCGATGGGCCAAAATGGCCTAATTCTGCTCCGATATCTTTGGGAGTGGCCGTCTTCACCAAAGAGTACATATTGATTTTGCTGGGCCATTCATGGACTCCATGTTCTTGATTGCTGTGGATGCTCATTCAAAGTAGCCAGAGGTTATAAGAATGAAGTCAACCACCTCAACAAATATCGTATCTGCTCTGAGGACTATCTTCGCTGAAAATGGCTTACCAGAAATGACAACGGACCACAACACACCTCAGAAAATTCCAACTGTTCATGAAGAAAAATGGCATCAGACATTTCAAGTCAGCTTCTCAGAGGGATCTTGGGGTCTGAGTCCATAGGGCACCCAAAGCTGCTGCGCAGGTTGACTCTGTGGTTAGGAAGGCATACAGTGCATTGGCCTTCATCAACCGTGGGATCGAGTTTAGGAGCCGAGAGGTAACGTTACAGCTATATAGGACCCTGGTCATGCTCCACTCGGAGTACTGCTCTCAGTTCTGGTCAGCTCACTACAGGAAGGATGTGGAAATCACAGAAAGGGTGCAGAGGAGATTTACAAGGATGCCTGGATTGGGGAGCATGCCTTATGAGAATAGGTTGAGTGAACTCGACCGTTTCTCCTTGGAGCGGTGGAAGATGAGAGGTGACCTGATAGAGGTGTGTAAGATAATGAGATGCATTGACCATGTGGATAGTCAGAGGCTTTTTCCCCAGGACTGAAATGGCTAACATGAGAGGGCAAGGCGCTTGGAAGCAGGTACAGAGAAGGTGTCAGGGGGAAGTTTTTTATGCAGAGAGTGGTGAGTGCATGGAATGGGCTGCCGGCAACGGTGGTGGAGGCAGATACGTTAGGGTCTTTTAAGAGACTCCTGGATAAGTACATAGAAACATAGAAACATAGAAAATAGGTGCAGGAGTAGGCCATTCGGCCCTTCGAGCCTGCACCGCCATTTATTATGATCATGGCTGATCATCCAACTCAGAACCCAGCTTTCCCTCCATACCCCGTGACCCCTGTAGCCACAAGGGCCATATCTAACTTCCTTTTAAACATAGCTAATGAACTGGCCTCAACAGTTTGCTGTGGCAGAGAATTCCACAGATTCACCACTCTCTGTGTGAAGAAGTTTTTCCTAACCTCGGTCCTAAAAGGCTTCCCCTCTATCCTCAAACTGTGACCCCTCGTTCTAGACCTCCCCAACATCGGGAACAATCTTCCCGCATCTAGCCTGTCCAATCCCTTTAGGATCTTATACGTTTCAATCAGATCCCCCCTCAATCTTCTAAATTCCAACGAGTACAAGCCCAGTTCATCCAGTCTTTCTTCATATGAAAGACCTGCCATCCCAGGAATCAATCTGGTGAACCTTCTTTGTACTCCCTCTATGGCAAGGATGTCTTTCCTCAGATTAGGGGACCAAAACTGCACACAATACTCCAGGTGTGGTCTCACCAAGGCCTTGTACAACTGCAGTAGTACCTCCCTGCTCCTGTACTCGAATCCTCTCGCTATAAATGCCAGCATACCGTTCGCCTTTTTCACCGCCTGCTGTACCTGCATGCCCACTTTCAATGACTGGTGTATAATGACACCCAGGTCTCGTTGCACCTCCCCTTTTCCTAATCGGCCACCATTCAGATAATAATCTGTTTTCCTATTTTTGCCACCAAAGTGGATAACTTCACATTTATCCACATTAAATTGCATCTGCCATGAGTTTGCCCACTCACCCAACCTATCCAAGTCACCCTGCATCCTCTTAGCATCCTCCTCACTGCTAACACTGCCACCCAGCTTCGTGTCATCCGCAAACTTGGAGATGCTGCATTTAATTCCCTCATCCAAGTCATTAATATATATTGTAAACAACTGGGGTCCCAGCACTGAGCCTTGCGGTACCCCACTAGTCACCGCCTGCCATTCTGAAAAGGTCCCGTTTATTCCCACTCTTTGCTTCCTGTCTGCTAACCAATTCTCCACCCACACCAATACCTTACCCCCAATACCATGTGCTTTAAGTTTGCACACTAATCTCCTGTGTGGGACCTTGTCAAAAGCCTTTTGAAAATCCAAATATACCACATCCACTGGTTCTCCCCTATCCACTCTACTAGTTACATCCTCAAAAAATTCTATGAGATTCGTCAGACATGATTTTCCTTTCACAAATCCATGCTGACTTTGTCCGATCATTTCACCGCTTTCCAAATGTGCTGTTATCACATCCTTGATAACTGACTCCAGCAGTTTCCCCACCACCAGTACATGGAGCTTTGAAAAATAGAGGGCTATGGGTAACCCAAAGTAATTTCTAAAGTACATGTTCGGCACAGCATTGTGGGCCAAAGGGCCTGTATTGTGCTGTTGATTTTCTATGTTTCTATGAGCCTACTAGGGGATCAGCTATACTGGATTGGGTGTTACGTAATGAACCAGATGATTAGGAAGCTTAAGGTAAAAGAACCCTTAGGAACCAGTATTCACAATATGATTGAGTTCAACTTGCAATTCGATAGGGAGAAAGTAAAGTCTGACACAGCAGTATTTCAGTGTAGTAAGGGTATGAGTGCGGAGTTGGCCAAAGTACAGTACATTGAAAGGAGCTGCTGTCAGGGATGTCAGCAGAGCAGCAATGGCGTGCGTTTTTGGGAAAAATGAGGAAGGTGCAGGACATGTGTGCGTATTCCAAAAATGAAGAAATACTCAAATGGCAAAATAGTAAATCCATGGCTAACAAGGGAAGTCAAAGTTAATATAAAAACAAAAGAGAAGGCATACAACAAAGCAAAAATTAGTGGGAAGATAAGAGGATTTTTTGAAAAATTACACAGAGCACCTGGAAGAATCATTAGAAGGGAAAAGATGAAATATGAAAGCAAGTTAGCAAATAATATCAAAGTGGATAGTAAAAGTTTTTTCAAGTATGTAAAAAATAAAAGAGAGATGAAATATAGGACCGCCGGAAAATGAAGCAAGAGAAATAATAGTGGGGGACAAGGAGAAGGCAGATGAACTAAATGAGTATTTTGCATCAGTTTACACTGTGGAAGATACTAGCAGTGTGCCAGTGTTGTAGTGTGTGAAGGAAGAAAAGTGGATGCAGTTACTATTATAAAGGAGAAAGTGCTCAAAATCTGAAAGACATAAAAGTACATAAGTCACCCAGACCAGATGAACTGCACCCTAGGGTTCTGAAAGAGGTAGCGTTAGAGATTGTGGCGGCAATAGCAATGATCTTACAAATATCATTGGACTCTAGCATGGAACCAGATGACTGGAAAATTGCAAATGTCACTCCACTCTTTATGAGCCAATTCTCATAGGAGGATCAGAGGTGCAGAGGGTTAGAAACTTTAAATTCCTGGGAGTTTCTATTTCAGAGATTCAGTCCTGGTCCAGATTCGGTCCAGTACATAAAATACTGTCATAGGAAAGCAGCATCATCAGACATCCTCTCCACCCAGGCCATGCTCTTTTCTCACAGCTGCCATTAGGTAGAAGGTACAAGAGCCTCAGGACTTGCACCATATTTGTTGTTGTTCAGTCATTAAGTTGAGTCCAACTCTTCATAACCTAATAGACCATAGGGTTTTCATGGCAAGATACAGACGTAGATTGCCAGACCCTTCTTCTGTGCAGATACAGCTGCTGCCCAGGTTGGGACCCGGCTGGGTTTGAACTTAGGACCATTTGCCTTGAAGACCAGTACTGATTGCATTACACCAGTAGCTGGCCCAAGAAGTTACTAGCCCACAAACATCAGGCTCTTGAACAAATGGGTTAACTCCACTCATTTGTCCATCCATTAAGATGTTCCCACAACAAACGATCTCACTTGAAGAACTCTTTATCTCAAGTTCTCATTATTTATTACTATTTATTTATATTTGCATTTGCACAGCTTGTTGTCTTCTGCACTTTAATTGATCTTTCATTGTCCCTGCTGTCATTACTATTCTATAGATTTGCTGAGTACGCCTGCAGGAAAATGAATCTCAGAGTTGTATTTTTTACATATGTTTATAGGCATCCATTAGTCTCGTGAGACCATGGATTTGCGCCTTGGAAGTTTCCAGGGCGCAGGCCTGGGCAAGGTTGTATGGAAGACCAGCAGTTGCCCACGCTACAAGTCTCCCCGCTCCACGCCACCAATGTTGTCCAAGGGAAGGACATTAGGACCCATACAGCTTGGCACCGGTGTCGTCATAGAGCAATGCGTGGTTAAGTGCCTTGCTCAAGGACACAACACGCTGCCTCAGCCAATGTTCAAACTAGTGACCTTCAGATCACTAGACGAACGCCTTAACCACTTGGTCACACGCCAACACTCAGAGTTGTATATGGCAGGGGTCCCCAACCTTTTTTGCACCGCAGACTGATTTAGCATTGACAATATTCTTGCGGACCGCCCGACGGGGGGCGGGGGGGGGGCGGATGTTCAAGTAGGGTTGCCAACTTCCTCACTCCTAAATAAGGGACAAAAGTAGCAGTCAAATACGGGACACTTGTGTTTACCCCGAGAAAGACTACCATGACCATGAAGCCTTGCGCGGGCACTTGTGTGCGCATGCATGACGTGCGCATGTGTGTACGTGCCGATTTTTTTTCTACAAATTGGTTTTGGCTTAATCTTCCCGATTCTGTTAAGTGAAACTACACTGTACATACATTATTTCTACTTTATATAGGCTGTGTATTTATCATATCATTCCTGCTTCCACCATATGTTAGTGTTATTTTAAGTTTTATGTGTTATTTGGTATGATTTGGTAGGTTATTTTTTGGGTCTGGAAATGCTCAGAAATTTTTCCCATATAAATTAATGGTAATTGCTTTTTCGTTTTACGCCATTTCGGCTTACCAACGGTTTTATAGGAAAGCTCTACCTTAGCAGGGGAAATACGGGACAAGGGCGGTTAGCCCAATATACAGGATGTCCCGGCTACTACGGGACAGTTGGCAACCCTATGTTCAAGTTCAACAGTGCGTGACAGGGAATGAGGAAAGATGCAGCTGACTCATATCATTTCATATCGCCAAATCATATCGTTTCCTCGCACATGTAGCACATGTTTTGCAGCTCGGTGATTAGGGACCACTGGTATATGGTGACATATATAGGTATATACTTAGTTAATAAGACTTACTTTGAACCTTTGAAACTGTTCAGCAACAGTCCCCTGTCTCAATTAAGCAATATAGTGTCCCAAATAAATGAAGAAAATCTCAGCTATTTGCTCAATTAGATTTTGTTTTTTTAAGAGTTGTCCTAAATACCAGAATCCACTGTATTGAAAAGAAATCCTGATTACAATGCTGCTGTAGTTCTCATTCTCAACACCAGACGGAGATAGAATGAGCACTGGTTGGTGCACATACAAAATTCTGGGGAAATTCAACAGGTCAGGCAACATCTATGAGGGAAATAAACAATCGACGTTTCAGACTGTGTGTTCTTCAAGACTTCCAGCATCTGCAGTATCTCTTGTATCTATGGCTGGTGGCCCATATCAATAGCAAATCATTTTAAGCACAGCCACAAATCACTCAATATGGATGAAAAGCAGTAAACTATTTCAAATGCCTCATTTTTGTAAATCATTTCCAGCATTTCTACTTTTACCTTTGTAAATACATATGTATAACTCAATAAATAAACCAGTTAACATTTTCCATGGTGAATAGCTTCCTATAAATATATCACTACAGCTCTCTGGTTATTACTAAATGACAGATCAGTTAAGCAGTACAAATTCTTACACCATCCATTCTATATTATAGTGCACTGCTTCATAAGTTTGTATCAGTGCCAATAGGCTGGGTCACAAACACAGCAATTCCAACAAAGTTTTAAATTCTCTTCCACATAGAAGACTTGTATTACAAAGCATTGTCTTATGAGAGCAACACACACAAAATGCTGGAGGAAATCAGCAGGCCAGGCAGCATCTATGGAAAAAGGTACAGCCGATGTTTCGACCCAAAACCCTTCGGTAGGACTGGATTTCAGCCTGAAACATTGACTGTACTTTTCTCCATAGATGCTGCCAGCCTGCTGAGCTCCTCCAGCATTTTGTGTATATTGCTCAGATTTCCACGATCCGCAGATTTTCTCTTGTCTGTGATTGTCTTATGAGATCTGAGTAAAGCCTCAAAGTAACACTGGTTCTCTGGAAAGCATATTTCTCTACCATCTCCCCCATAGCCTTCCAATTCCTTTTTAAAAGAAGAGCAAAAATAATTACATAAAATAAGAACTCAAAAGCTTGGCAGCAATGTACTAACATGGAAGGTGGCGTATGGAAAGAAAACCAGAATATACAGATCATTTTCATGTAGCTGCAACAGAGATCAGTTCTACAACCTTCAATGTTCACATTATATATAAGTGAACCATTAGCTTTTATTACAAGGGGCATGAAATACAAGAGTCTTGCTACAATTATTAGTAGGTTGGCAGGTCACTGTAAATTGCCTCATGTGTAGTGAACAGTAGACTCGGGGGAAAACTGACAAGAACGGTAGGGGGGGAGGGAGAATAAATTAGAACTCTCCCCCCTCCCATTGGACAGCAGAGGACACAAAAATCTGAAAGCATGTAGCACCAGGCCTACCGACACCTTCCACCCCACTGATATAAGACTATTATTCTCTAGTACGATGAGATGGACTCCTGACCTCACAATCTACCTCATTATCTTGCATTGTACCTTTTACCTGAACTGCACTTTCTCTGTAGCTGTTGCACTTCATTCTGCCTTCTGTTATTGTTTTGCCTCAATGCACTGCTTTGTTTTGATGTGTACAAACAGTATGCAAAACAAGCTTTTCACTGTACCTCAGTACGTGACAGTAATAAACCAATTCCAATATAGGATTAGTGTAAATGTCTATGTGGACTCTTTGGGCCAAAGGCCCTGTTTCTGTGCTGTATGACTCTATGATTCTTTAACTGAGTAGAGCTTTGGCAAGATTATACCCATTCAGAATTTTGGCCTTCCCTTGCAGGAAATATCTTATGCCTCACAATGATGAAAATGGCGGATTCACAAGACTAAATCCTCAAATCAAAAAGAAGCGATTGATTATGTTGGGCGTATTCTCTATGAACTTTAGAATACAGGATTCCAAAAGAGATTTATATGATAAATGCTTTACACACACTAATTGAGAAACTTGCTGGGATTTCCTTAATTTATTTGGGACACTGTGCCACTTAATTGGAGCAGGAAATTGTTGCCAAGCAGTTTCGAACTAGCATCAGTCATGCGCACTTGTGTGGCCGTTTGACGCTACACTGTGTGTAGAGTGAAAAGTTTTTGAATAGCATCAGTTGCATGTGTTTGTGTTCAAAAAAGTGATTTTTGTCACTGATAGTTGCTGAGAAAAAGTATAAAGCAATTCAGAACTTTTGCTCACAGTGGCTTCAAGCATTCAGGCCAGGAGTGAAAATGAAATGATTCCACTATCTCAGTAAGTTAGGATCTGCGAAGAATTTTAAGGTATTGAAAAACAGTTTGAATGTTAAAATGAAAACTAAGATTTGGAAAATGCTATCATCTATAACATTGTATGAAGGCAGTCCATTATCTGCACTAGGCATCTGCACTGAGTTTGTTCATTGTGTACACTGGATGAATTCCTCCACCGATAATTATTAGTAACTAACACAGTTTTATAGTACTGTAGTGGTCTGATTTGTTCTGTATTTCATTTAAATACATAATTTGTTACTCAGTTTGTCTTTTTTACACCTTTGTAACTATTTATATGAAACATCAACTATTTGGGCCAAAATGTACTGGTCCCAATTAACCAGAATCCACTATATATTTTGGCTTAAAAGTAAGCTACTGAGCCAGAATAAAACATTAAACACCACAAGGGTAAACAGAATGGCACAGGTCAAGTACAGTTAATAAAATGTCTCATCACTTGAAGGAAATCTGTACCAAAGTTCAAATATATTGTACTAAGTCATTTTATGCACACAAGGGCACAAGTGGTTAGGGCAGATTCGAGGAAAATTCAACTGGGCCTGTCTTTAAGCAAGTGGTCAACAGAATGAATGTTGTTTGACAAGTTGTAAAGTTTTGTCCAGGCTCTGGAACACCTCGCTCACTCCGTCCATACCACACTATTAGTATGTGCAGGGAACACGGTGTTTCCGGGGTGGTTGAAGGTGCTGAAAATGTTCCCGACAAGTGTGACAATATAATTAGCACAACTGGCACCTGTACCCACACCCCTGCCAGCTTCCCGGCCTCCTCCCACCAATCCGCTCCGCCTAGGGGAGAGCTGCCTATTTGAACTTACCCTACCGTATAAGCTCCCTGCCTTTCCTGCCCTTCCTTTCCTTCCTTCCTGCTCGAGCTCCGCTCCTGGTTTCCTGCCTTCACTCTCTCATCGTTGCAGATGCCTCGGTGAGAAGATAGGGAGGGGGGCGGGTAGTAGTGGTGGACGAACGATTGGGCCTGCCGCTAGGGCCGCCGGGATTCGTAGTCCTTCTACTCAATTTTCCTACTGCCTTCATCTGCAGAGAAACTACAGCTCCCGGTGGCCCCTGTGGCGTCCGGCGCATGCTCATCAGCTGTTTGGGATCGACTGGCAGGTTCGTCGCCTTCTTCCGATGCCCATGTTATACAAGATGGCAAAGGATCGACGGCGTACGGAGGGAGGTGGGGCCATGGCTAAGCGGGGTTTTCCGCAGATACAGCTCAGTGATCGTCTTCTCTGGCGAAATGGCGGGAAGCTCACTGGTGGTATAGACGGCTGCTGGGCAATGACTCTGCTCTACCCGAATGGTCCGCTTCCTTGCCTGATGCATCTTGCCTCCCAACAGTCTTTCTTCATCCACATCATTTACTAACCTTCCAGAAAACACATCACCCCCAACTAACCTTCAGATATTTCCAAAGTAGTAATTGAACCCCGATTTTGCAGTCTTATGTTGTTAACATTGGAGGCTCCTAAGCAAATTGTAAAATGTTCCAGTGGAATTTGTTCAACGTTTCTATTTTTTAATAAGGCAGATGAGGTATAATGTTCGTACCATTTTAATCACTTAAATTACAAAAAAAATTCATGATAGTTTGCGTCTGAAAATGAATTATGAGTTTACATTGTTACAGTGAATGCAGAAGAAAGCTGAAACTCTTATCCCCCCGCCCCCCCCCCGAACATTCCCACTTCCAAACAAGAGAAAATCTGCAGATGCTGGAAATCCAAGCAACACACACAAATCGCTGGAGGACTTCAGCAAGCCAGGCAATGTCTATGTTTCGGGCTGAGACAATTCAGGAGGACCAATTTCATTCAAATTTCTCATTGCCATCCTCACAATGCCCAAGACATAAATCTTCCAATTTCCTTCCTTGTTATTCTGCATATCCCTACCCTTTCCTTGCCTTAACACACCCTGGCTCTGTGGCTCAGAAGGGAAGAGAGGAGAAGAAGATTGTGATGGTGATGTGGATTCAATAGTTAGAAGAGCAGACAAGAGATTCTGTAGACTTGAAAAGACCCCTAGGTGGTATATTGCAGGTGCCAGGGTCAGGGACATCTCAGATCAGATCCACGGCATTCTTTGGGGAGAATGAGTAATCAGCAGTCATTGTACATATTGGTACCAACAGCATAGGTAGTAAAAAGTATGAGGTCCTGAAGAGACAATATAGGTAGGAAGCTGAAAAAGCAGGAGCTCAAGGTTAGTTTTTGAATAAAGGATGTTTCATCAAGGGATGGATATGGGAGAACAATCTCATTGGATTGGAAGTATGTGAACGGGCTGTTCAAGAACAGTGTCTGCAGGAAGCATAGTATTTTTTTTCACAGAGACTTTCAGAATTACGATCAGGTGCTCCTGGCAGGAGGTTATCAGGAAGACGTTTGTGAGGAGAAGAATGCCGTCCATGAAAACCCGTAGTTTGGGGAAACCTATAATATAAGCAAGTCAGTCTGCTCCTGTGGACTGACAGAATCTCTCTTGAATATAAAACTTAAATAATCACTCTAGTGCAACAGTATGTAGCAAGCTGTGAGATCGACAGTAATCAGTAGCAACAATAGGCTGGAAAGATCCTGAGACTAAGAAATTGAGAGTAACATCGGTGGTCAAAGCAGTCCAGACACACATGGAGCCTGAGGTTGCAGAAATTCATAGATCTGAATGTGCATAAAGAACAGAGTTTTACTGTTGCCTCTCTAAGTAGCATGGTCTTGGGGGAATAAAACCAGGTTACTCTTCTCTTTTTCAAACCTGTGAAGTTGAATGTATTACCGGAGCTAAATTTTGCATTTGCGTAACCGTTGATGGCATTTAGATGGAGATGATTTGGTAAACATAAATTCCACCATAATATCAGACATTAGTTTTCTCAATGAACTCCGGAACTCAGAAGTTGTACAAAACTATTCTGCTTTGAGCCAAAGCCATAGGGTTTAGAGTGCTCAGTAGGATTTTTTTAAAGTTGGAGTTAGTGAGTAAATTTCAAAGCCACATTTAATCCCTTTGTTTAATAGCTTGGATTTAAATCTGGTTTAGCCCATCTCATATAATATTCTATCATACAAAGGTAAGCATTCCTGTTGAATAGATTACATTTGGCTGATCTACAAATGTGAAATGCTTGTGTGGAATCTCGGGAGGAGGAAGAAAGAAGGGCCATGCAGCAACTGGTAGCAGCTGACTCAACATGGAACATATGCATTGCTGAACAGGACAGAGAGTTTTATATTTAGTGATTCAAACTTTAGATGCCAGATTAAGTTACCTTTGGCAATGTCTGAGAGGATTTGTGGAGCATTGAGCTTTTAACTAGTTAGTTGCATGAGGTTCTATTGGATAGCACAGTAGCATAGAAGTTAGCACATCATTTTACAGTGCTAGCGAATACTGATCAGGGTTTCAATTCCAGTTTTCTCCCACGTTCCAGAGGCAGGTGGTTAGGGTAGGTGAGTTGTGGGCATGCTAAGTTGGCACTTTTGGACTGCCCAGCACAATCCTCATTGATCTGATTTGACGCAAAGCATTTCACTGTACATTTCAATGCTTCATGTACATGTGACAAATAAAGCTAATCTTTATTTATTTGTTTTCAAGGGGCAGGAACAGGAAAGTTAAACCATCAAGCTATTGAGATTACAACATCAGGAACAGGAGTAGTCCAGCAGGCTTCTTAAGCTTAGCCTACAATTCAATGTGACCTTACCTCACCTATGCTGCCTCAACACCTCTTCTGTACCAGTTCCCTACATTTCTCAATCCCTTGAACTTTCAAATATTTATCTATCTCCACCTAATGATATAGCATCCACCAACCTTGGGAAGAGAATTCCAGGAATGTATCACCCTTGGAGAAATTTCTATGCACCTCAGTTTTAACTGACTAGCCCCCTTATTTTGTAACTATATCCTCTTGTTTGTAACTTTTCTAGTGAAAACATCCCAACACTCATCCTGTCAAGCCCTGGAGGACTGGAAATTTGCATATATCACTCCACTCTTTAAGAAGGAAGGAAGGTAAAAGAAAGGAAATTATAGGCTAGTTAGCCTAACTTCAGTGGTTAGGGAAGTGTTGGAGTCCATTATTAATGGTGAGGTTTAGGGGTACTTGGAGACTAACAATAAAATAAGACAAAGTCAGTATGGTTTCTGTAAAAGGACATCTTGCCTGACATCAGGTACAGTATAGTTCTTTGAGGAAGTAAGAAGCAGGGTGGACAAAGGAGAGGGAGTGGATGTTACTTACTTGGATTTTCAGAAGGCATTTGATAAGGTGTTACACATGAGGCTGCTTAACAAGATAAAATCCCATAATATACTAATATGGATAGAGGAATGACTGACAGGCAGGAGGCAGCGAATGGGAATAAAGTGGGCCTTTTCTGGTTGGCTGCTAACTAGTGGTGTTCCTCAGGGTTCATCATCAGGACTGCTACTTTTCACATTGTTTGTCAGTAATTTAGATAATGCAATTGATGGTTTTGTGGCAAAATTTGCAGATAATATGAAGATAAGTGGAGGAGTAGGTAGTACCGAGGAAGCAATGTGATTGCAGCAGGACTTAGACAAATTGGAAGAATGAGCAAAAAAGTGGCAGATGGAATACAGTGTTGGCAAACATATGACAATGCATTTTGGTAAAAGGAACAATAGTGCAGACCATTATTTAAATGGGGAGAAAATTCAAACATCAGAGGTGCAAAGGGACTTAAAGAGTCTTTGTGCAAGACTCCCAAAACGTTAATTTATAGGTTGAGTCTGTGGTAAAGTGGACAAATGGAAAGTAGGTATTCATTTCAAAGAATAGAATATAAAAACAAGGAGATAATGCTGAGGCTTTATAAGACACTAGTCAGGCTGCATTTGCAGTATTGTTAGCAGATTTGGGCCCCATATCTCAGAAAGGATGTGTTGTCATTGGAGAGAGTCCAGAGGAGGTTCATGAGGATGATTCCAGGAATGAAGGAGTTAACATATGAGGAGTGTTTGGCAGCTTTGGGCCTGTATCCTCTAGAACTTAGAAGAATGCTGGGGGATGGGGATCTACCGAACTACCGAATGTTGAAAGGACTCAATTAGGTGGATATGGAGAGGATGTTTCTTATGGTGGAGGTGTCCAGAACTAGCAGGCACAGCGTCAAAATTGAGGGGCAACCCTTTAGAACAGAGGTAACGAGGACGTTTTTTTAACCAAAGAGTAATGAATCTGCGGAATGCTCTGTCATAGACAGCTATGGAGGCCAAGATCATGGGTACATTTAAAGTGAAAATTGATAGTTTCCTGGTCAGGACATCAAAGGTTATGGTGAAAAGCTGGTGTAAGGGGTTGAGTGGGATCCAGGATCAGTCATGATGGAATGGTGGAGCAGACTTGATGGGCTGAATGGCCTAATTCTGCTCCTATGTCTTATGGTCTAAGCCCTCTTAGGATCTTATTTATTTAAATAATGTCACCCCTGATTCTTCTGAACTCCAAGATAAACAGACCCAACATACTATCTCTGAAGGAACTCAGTGGGTCGAGCAACATCTGTGGGAGAAAAAGTCCAAACCCTGGATCAGGACCCAAATTTCATAGCCTCTCTTGATAAGACAGCTCTCTCATCTCAGGAGTTAGCCTTTCCAATCTCCTTTAGACTGCCTCCAATGCTACTAAATTCCATTTTTAGGACCAAAACCATGCACGGTATTCCAGGTGGCCTCACTATAACAAAACCTCACTATTCTAAAGCTGCAACTGCTTCACATAGAGGCCAACAAGGGATCTGAGTTGCTCGGGTAGAGTGGATCCAAATCTGTATGGGTGTTAGGATACAGACAGCAGTAGTGGCTGAGTACTTTTCTGACTGAAAATATGTAACACATGGTGTACCAGAGGGTTGAATGCTGGAATCTTTGCTGTTTGTAATATATAGAAATTACATGGATGAGAATGAAGGGGGTATGATAATTAAGTTTGCAGAACACACAAAAATTGATGGCATATTTAGTGAAAAAGGAGATACTTGAGACTGCAGATGCTAGTATCTGGGACAATAACAATCTGCTGAGGAACTCAACAGGATTTCAACACCAAATAGCAATACTCCTCTTCCTTCCCACAGATGCTGCTCACCTCACAGTTTCTCTACCACATGGTTTGTTACTAGAGTGAAGAAGGATGTCTAAGGATCAGCAGGACATGGACTAGCTGAAAAGTTGGGTGGCAGATGGACGTTAGTCCAGATAAATGTGATGTAATACAATTTGGGAGGTCAAATTCTGGTAGTAAATCAGAATCAGAATCTATTGCCAGTATGTGGAACGTACCAGAATTGATTGTGGTTCAGTGCCAACTGCCAAGCATAAGACCATAAGACAAAGGAGCAGAAGTCGGCCATTTGGCCCACCGAGTCTGCTCTGCCATTTTATCATGAGCTGATCCATTCTCCCATTTAGTCCCACTGCCCCACCTTCTCACCATAATCTTTGATGCCCTGGCTACTCAGATACCTATCAATCTCTGCCTTAAGTACACCCAATGACTTGGCCTCCACTGCCACCTGTGGCAACAAATTCCATAGATTCACCACCCTCTGACTAAAAAAATGTCTTCGCATCTCTGTTCTGAATGGGCGCCCTTCGATCCTTAAGTCATGCCCTCTCGTACTAGACTCCCCCATCATGGGAAACAACTTTGCCACATCCACTCTGTCCATGCCTTTCAACATTCAAAATGTTTCTATGAGGTCCACCCTCATTCTTCTAAACTTCAAGGAATACGGTCCAAGAGCGGACAAACGTTCCTCATATGTTAACCCTCTCATTCCCAGAATCATTCTAGTGAATCTTCTCTGTACCCCCTCCAACGTCAGCACATCCTTTCTTAAATAAGGAGACCAAAACTGCCCACAGTGCTCCAAGTGAGGTCTCACCAGCACCTTATAGAACCTCAACATCACATCCCTGCTCCTATACTCTATTACTCTAGAAATGAATGCCAACATTGCATTCGCCTTCTTCACCACAGACTCAACCTGGAGGTTAACCTTAAGGGTATCCTGCACAAGGACTCCCAAGTCCAGTTGCATCTCAGAACTTTGAATTCTCTCCCCATTTAAATAATAGTCTGCCCGTTTATTTCTTCTGCCAAAGTACATAACCATACACTTTCCAACATTGCCACTTCTTTGCCCATTCCTCCAATCTATCCAAGTCTCTCTGCAGACTCTTTGTTTCCTCAGCACTACTGGCCCCTCCACCTATCTTCGTATCATCAGCAAACTTAGCCACAAAGCCATCTATTCCATAATCCAAATCGTTGATGTACAATGTAAAAAGAAGCGGCCCCACACGGACCCCTGTGGAACACCACTGGTAACCGGCAGCCAACTAGAATAGGATCCCTTTACTCCCACTCTCTGTTTCCTGCTAATCAGCCAATGCTCTATCCACGTATGTAACTTTCCTGTAGTTCCATGGGCTCTTATCTTGTTAAGTAGCCTCATGTGTGGCACCTTGTCAAAGGCCTTCTGAAAATCCAAATATATAACATCCACTGTATCTCCCTTGTCTAGCCTACTTGTAATTTCCTCAAAAAATTGTAATAGGTTTGTCAGGCAGGATTTTCCTTTAAGGAAACCATGCTGAATTCTGCCTATCTTGTCATATGCCTCCAGGTACTCCGTAACCTCATCCTTGACAATTGACTCCAACAACTTCCCAACCACCAAGGTCAAGCTAACAGGTCTATAATTTCCTTTTTGCTTCTTTGCCCCCTTCTTAAATAGTGGAGTGACATTTGCAATCTTCCAGTCCTCCGGAACCATGCCAGAATCTATCAACTTTTGAAAGATCATCACTAATGCCTCCGCAATCTCCACAGCCACTTCCTTCAGAACACGAGGGTGCATTCCATCCGGTCTGGGTGATTTATCTACCGTTAGGCTATTCAGCTTCCTGAGTACTTTCTCTGTCGTAATTGTGACTGGGCACACTTCTCTTCCCTGCCACCCTTGAGTGTCCAGTATACTGCTGATGTCTTCCTCAGTGAAGACTGATGCAAAATACTTGTTCAGTTCCTCTGCTGCCATCTCCTTATCTCCCATTACAATTTCTCCAGCATCATTTTCTATCAGTCCTATATCCACTCTCACCTGTCTTTTACTCTTTATATACTTGAAAATAATTAGCAAATAATATCAAAGAGGATACTAAAAGCTTTTTCAAGTATACAAAACACAGGACAACACTATAACAGACAACACAATAGCAACCATCAGATTACAAGACAATAGTGCAAACAGCTATGAGCAATCAATAATCAGCAGAAATAAATGCTAATAATTAAACTTAAATAAATGTGAAGATATGCTGCAGTGCTGTCAACAAAAAAGCCTTGCAGAGGGTGATTAGGGGAGCAGAGAAGGTTATTGGGGTCTCCCTACCTTCCGTCCAAGACCTCTTTCAGACTCGATGCCTCCAGAACACACGGTACATCAGTAAAGACCCCTCACACCCTCTCCATGAACTGTTTGTTCTTCTGCCATCAGGCAAACGTTACAAGAGCATCAAAACTAAAACCACAAAGCTACTAAACAGCTTCCTCCCACAGGCAGTCAGACTGCTAAATAGCTGCTCCACCTGACTCTGCTTTGGACACTTATAACTTGCACTGGACACTTATAACTGATTTAACTGACATGTGGCTGTTGTGTTTTACTATTTATTGTTATGTTTATTATTTAGTGTTGTGTTTGTTATGTTATGATTGCACTGCCCCTGAGGAACGCTGTCTCATTCTGCCCTGCAGTGCTGATGTATGGTTAGAATGACAATAAAGTTTTTTGAATCTTGAATCTTGAATCTTGAACAGAACAAGGAGAGCAAGAAAAACCATTTAACAGATGTTGTGCTGGGACAGTTACCATGTATGTCCTATTTTGATTAGTCCTACCAAAATGTAGCACCTCACATTTTTCAGCATTAAACTCCATCTGCCATCTTTCAGCCCACTCTTCTAACTGGCCTAAACCTCTCTGCAAACTTTGAAAACCTACTTCATTATCCACAACTCCACCTATCTTAGTATCATCTGCATACTTACTAATCCAATCTACCACCCCATCATCCAGATCATTAATATATATGACAAACAACATTGGACCCAGTACAGATCCCTGAGGCACACCGCTACACACCGTCCTCCAATCTGACACACAGTTATCCACCACTACTCTCTGGTGTTTCCCATCTAGCCACTGCTGAATCCATTTTACTACTTCGATATTAATGCCTAACGATTGAACCTTCCTAACTAACCTTCAGTGTGGAACCTTGTCAAAGGCCTTACTGAAGTCCATATAGATAACATCTACTGCCTTACCCTCATCAACTTTCTTAGTAACCTCATCAAAAAATTCAATAAGATTCGTCAAACATGACCTTCCACGCACAAGTCTATGTTGACTGTTCCTAATCAGACCCTGTCTATCCAGATAATTATATATACCACCTCGAAGAATACTTTCCATCAATTTACCCACCACTGACATCAAACTCACAGACCGATAATTGCTAGGTTTACTCTTAGAACCCTTTTTAAACAATGGAACCACATGAGCAATACACCAATCCTCCGGCACCATCCCCGTTTCTAATGACATTTGAAATATTTCTGTCAGAGCCCCCGCTATTTCCACACTAACCTCCCTCAAGGTCCTAGGGAATATCTTGTCCAGACCTGGAGACTTATCCACTTTTAAATTCCTTAAAAGTGCCAGTACTACCTCTTCTTTTATCGTCATACTTTCCATAACTACCCTTCTTGTTTCCTTTACCTTACACAATTCAATATCCTTCTCCTTAGTGAATACTGAAGAAAAGAAATTGTTCAAAATCTCTCCCATCTTTTTTGGCTCCGCACATAGCCATCCACTCTGATTCTCTAAGGGACCAATTTTATCCTTCACTATCCCTTTGCTATTAACATAATTGTAGAAACCCTTTGGATTTATTTTCACCTTAATTGCCAAAGCAGCCTTGAATCTTTTTTTAGCTTTTCTAATTTCTTTCTTAAGAATCTTTTTACATTCTTTATATTCCTTGAGCACCTCATTAACTCCAAGCTGCCTATATTTATTGAAGATCCCTCTCTTTTTCTGAACCAAGTTTCCAATGTCCCTTGAAAACCATGGCTCTCTCAAACTTTTATCCTTTCTTTTCAACCTAACAGGAACATAAAGATTCTGTACCCTCAAAATTTCACCTTTAAATGACCTCCATTTCTCTATTACATCCTTCCCATAAAACAAATTGTCCCAATCCACTCCTTCTAAATCCTTTTGCATCTCCTCAAAGTTAGCCTTTCTCCAATCAAAAATCTCAATCCCAGGTCTAGTCCTATCCTTCTCCATAGTTATATTGAAACTAATGGTATTGTGATCACTGGACCTGAAGTGCTCCCCAACACATTCCTCCATCACCTGCCCTATCTCATTCCCTAACAGGAGATCCAACATCCGTTGGATCTGCCTGCAAACCATTTTTTTTTGTGATTCATACAACTGGAACACCAAAGTACATTTGAACTTCACTCATTTGTAATATCTCTCCATTTAGTTAATAATTTGCCTTTGATTCCTCTTACCAAAGTGCGTAACATCACACTCCCCCATTTTAAATTCTAATTACCAGGTCTTCACTCAATCAGCCAGTTGCCAAATCACAAGGTCCTCATCCCAATATGCCATTCTGCCTATTTTTGTATCAGCAGCAATCACTGAAATCTTGCATTTTGTTCTTTCCTACAGGTAATTAATGCAGGTAAACAGTTGAGGGCCAGGAACCAATCTCTGGGGCATTCCAATAGTTACATTACAATCCCTTGAGTCTGAAAATGACTCACTTATTCCAACTGTTTGCTTTCTACATGACAACCATTCACACAATCTTTGGCTCAAAGTTTCATGCAAAGGTTATTGTACTTCAACAGTATACTTTACCTTTGATCTTTGACGCTATGCATGTAAGATAGTTCCTGGTTTAACTTCTGGATGGTTTTGTTATAATTTTGACGTTGATTTGATCAAATATTGAATCAACAGAGAATACAGTCATTTGACAGGCACAAACTTGTTGGAAATCCAAATTCATACCCCTTTCTTTAAGATTTTATCTCATTCTCCTTTGAAAGTTGTTATTGAATCTGTTTCTTTCATTTCTTTTTGTCAGCTTCGATACTGTTATCAATCTGATAAAATGGGAAACTGCTTAGGTATCACCAAATAATATTTAAATACCTCTGTTGACAATATTTTGCCATTACAATTTGCAATCATTGGGAGTAGACTGACAAGGTAGTAATTTTAAGCAGGTTGAATTATCTTTTTGTTGTTCGGACATCCTTGGGTACCGTCAGGTAGATGTTGGTGCTGAAAAATGAAACATTAAAATATGGTACAGTAATAAGAAGATAATTGGGTCAGGCAATATTTGTAGAGAAACAGAGCCAACATTTCGAGTTCTGAGCCTCAGTGATTTAAATTGAAGAGAAGAGGAGAAAACAATGAGAACGTCTGATAGACCTTGGGTGTCCAGGTGACTTTTTTTTCAGTGGTCTGGTTCATGTATGAGGGCAGTTAAGAGACTAATAAAGAAACAAAAGAAAAGAATTGTGCGATACAAAACATAGTGCTCGAAATCTGAAATAAAATAAAATGCTATAAACTTCCGACAGATTAAACTGTACTCCGTCTGCTGTCTAGCGTAAGTGTTGGCGAGCCCGTGACGAGGGATTCTTTCCGATATCCTGGCAAGCCTTTATTCCTCGAACAACAGAAGTACAAAGAAGCAGATTACTTATTTTATCATTGCTTTGTATTTGTATTAACGTTTTCTATAAGCAAACAGACAACTCGGTGTCAATATTACGCCGGTGTTTGCGGTGGGAAATTCGGGCTTGACGTTTTCTTGAACTCCAACTCCTCCTGCACCAATTTGGTAGTGACGTCACAGGAATAAGCCCGGTCCCCGCAGCGGGAGGGAGAAGAGCTGTTCTTGCGAGAGTTTGACGACTGCTGGCGTGTAGGAACGGCTAATGGCGGCGTCACTCAGCGTCGAGGGTAAGCGTTGCTAACGGTCAGTCGGAGGGAGGCGCACGGGTGCCTAGCTCCGGGCTGAGGCACTGGTGTGCGGCATGTGCAGCAACAGCCGACCGGTGAGTAGATCGCCTTCGGCAAACTGAGCTCCGGGCTTCGACGTGGCCTTTGGGAGGCCGAACACTGAACAGGAGAGTTGCGGCCGGGCGGGCCAAGGTCCAGGAAGTTGAGCTGCGGTGCAGGTGGGAACCGCTGTTGGGTAGGGGAGTGGCCAGGCTCAGCTCCTTTTCTAGGGGAGACCGTAATGCAGGGGCGCGGGCAGCTGTCCAGTGCCAAAGCCCTTGTGTTTCTATTTACATCGGCGGCCGAACACTTGACAGGCCTTGCCGGTCGTTTAGACCAAGTGGAGAAGGAAGCGTTTCTGGAGCTCCCTTCGCATTCTTTTGCTTAGCGGGCGGCGGAGCCGTTTTTAAGAGTTATTGGGGTAAGGTGGGAGAAACATGAGAGTTTAAGCTCTAATTTAATCTACAGCAGCATTGCGCTAATTGGCTGATATCTGGGTCTCTGTGCCTGTGATAAGATCAGCGTCCAATCCGAGTGGGCACTTTAGTTGCTTGGAAATGATTTTTGGACCCAGGCTTCTCAAAGCTTTCTTGCGCTGGAGCTTTGTCGCTGTGTCTTGATTTTTAATTTTGATGAATTAGCAGGAATTGAATGTGTAAACAGTCAATTTTGTTACTGCAATGATAGGAAAACTGGGTGAACGTTGTCCTCCTTTCCATATAGGCAGTTTGGTGTTATTATATTGCATGAGCGATTATTATTAGGGGACTCTGTTTTATTTTGATCGAATCCATCTGAAAGTTCATCTTTTTCTTTGATCCTAAGGTTAGGATTGTCCTTTTTTTTTGCACTGCCTATTTGTAATTTATACTAACCTTATGTTATTGCTTATTTGGGTATCTGAAAGACATCTGCCATGATGAGCCAGCAGTGTGCTCTGGATGAGCAATGTTTGGTTGGAAAAAAAACTGCAGAAATAATGAGGAATAAAGAACAGATTTTAAATTTGATATATCAAGAGACAAATAATCATGGTGATATGGAACCAGTGTGACAAAATTGTAATTTTAACAGTTTTAAGTACAGGTTAGAGGACTGGGGACTAACCAGATCTGTGCCATGTTGTTTTAATAATGGCAACAGCGTGATGATTTCAGAAATAGAATAGCTAAACCAGGAGTATTGGTGGATCTGAGTTGGGCAAAGTTATTGTTGCTAATAAAGATCACCTGCCAGCGCAAGCAATGGTGGAATGGGAGAGACATGCATGTGCGTGGATTATCATGACGGTGGTGTAAATCCTTGTTATGTCCAGTGTGTGATGGAAGCAGAAACATTGTTTTGGTTGATTATTCTTCACCTTGAAGGTTTGACTTGAACCCTGATTTTTACATTATTGAAATATAAGGCTCTTGGGGCTTGAAAAGGTAGATATAGGGAGGATGTTATTCTGGATGAGGAAATTTGAACTAGGGGCTACAGTCCATAAATATGTGACTGAGATATTTCTTATTCAGAATGGGGGAATATTTGAAATCTCTTTAATTTGAAAGCCTGTGGGGACTCAATCAATGATTACATTTAAATCTGAGTGATTGGATTTTTGGATCTTGGAGGAATCAATAGTAGATACAGTGTTGAGGCCGAAGATTAGTCATGATTTTGTTGAATAGTGAAGCAGATAAGCCATATGGCCCATTTCTCCTCTTCTTTACAATGATGTTTTATTCTTATCTCCCTACACAGAATAGTATGGCACTGGATAAGCCCCTTGGTCCATAATGTTGTTGGTCTTATTAATGTCCTTCTCTTATTTGTCATCCATATCTCTCCATTCCTGTCATATTCACGTGTCTATAAAAGCCCCTTAAACTCAACCAAATTGCTTGATTCCAGTACTACCCCAGTAACCCATCCAGGGAACGATTATTCTCTGCATATTTTAAAAAACCTTGTCTTTCCCACCACCTTTAATTTCCCCAATCTTAAAAGCCAGTGCTCTGATGATTGATATTTCTATACTGGGGAATCGATTCTGACTGTCTACTCTATCTATGCCTCTCAGTTTTAAAAACCTCTATTTGGTCTCCCCACAGCTTCTGATACTCCAAGGAAAATAACCCAAGTTTTTCCAGTCTGCCCTGATAACTCTGATAACTCTTACCCTCTAATTTAGGCACCATCCTGATAAACCTCTGCAGCTTTTCCTCAATTTCTATATCCTTCTTTTAATGGGGTAACCCAGAACTGCACACAATACTCAAAGTGTGGTCTGACTAGATTTGGATTCAATACTATGCAAAAGTCTGAGGGATATATATAGATGTCTAGTTAGGGTGCCTAAAACCTTTGCACTGTACTGTATTTGTCAACGTGGAGTGGAGAGCTATCCTGTAAATCTGGTGGGAGCAAAGAATTTTGGGAATGGCAAAGTTTGAGCACTGCATGAGGGGTTTGGGACAGGTGGCAGAGAATGAGTGCCTGTGGCGAGGGTTGGTAGAAGTGTCGTCACACCAAGCCCTGAGACACCAGGCAAGATCAATTGATTGTAAACAATTGGTTTATTGATCATTGCAGAATGTCTCTTTGGTGCTTCCTGCTCTCCCCACTCTCCCTTCCCCTTTTCCCAACTATGATTACACTCTCCCTGCCCATTTCCCACTCTCAGTCCACAATAAATACCCATATCAGAAATCAAGTTTATCATCACCCATATATGTCATAATCTTCTTTGCACAGGCAGTACAGCACAATACATAAAATTACTCAGTACTTTGCATCTCTCTCTCATTTTTGCGCAGTACTGTAGCTGCAGCATGACTTCCTTACTCTTGTACTTAACACTTCTGGTAGGCAAAGCAAGCATTCCATGCGCTGCCTTTGCTGCATTTTCCACCTGCATAGCTACTTTCGGTGACTAAGGATCTTGACCTCAAGACTCCTCTGTTCTCAATGCTATGCAGGGGGCAACCATTAACTCTATACTTTCTCTTTTCGTTTGACCTCCTAAAGTGCAACACCTTACACTTGTCTGGATGAAACCCCGTCTTCTATGTCTAAGCCCTTATCAGTAACTGATCTATGTCCCGCTGCATTTTTTGTTCTTCATGATAGTACCAATCTCGGTGTCATTAACAGACAAACTTGTTAATCAACTCACCTATATTTTCATCCAAATCATTGATCTATATTATAAGTATCATGGGTCCTAGCACTGATCCTTGTAGAACATCACTGGTCAAGGGCTTCTGACTAGAATAACTGCCTTCCACCTCAGAATTGTTTCTTGTTTTTTTTGCCAGACTGTTATTACTACCTTAAACATCTTTACTGCTATTATGCTTTTTTTTTGCATTTTAGAAGATATGACTATCATATTGTTGTAGCAGTGAGTCTTGTATATTTGGTGCTGAGTATGTGTGTATTTTACTGCAGTTAATAGTTCCCATGGTTGTCATCAGTTGCCAGTGCCTAGGGATATTGACATACTTCTCATGCTGATTCTTCACTAGGTGAATGACATGCTTTTAAAATCAGCTGCTTGATTTGTCACTTATCCATCAATCTTTTACATTGCGTACTACCTCGTGTAGTGCAGTGGTATAATCATTGCATGTAGATTTTTGTCATTCTGGGCAATGAAGTAATCTTGTTCAAATCTTGGAAGGTAATTGTTTCATTTCTCATGTGACTCCAATTTGCAATCGTTTCTTGGCCTTAATCCTGGTTGTTCTTCATCCATTGGTATTCTGGACTTCACTACCTCTTTCACTTTCGAAAAACAACTCTTGGCATCACTTCCTGGATGTTTGGTTTGTCACTACTTATGCAATCAGATCTATATTTCCTGAAAATTATAATATTACTCAAGTCAAATTGAGCTCCTCTCTTTCATCTGCTTTGTATTTTTAGCAGGCTCTGAACTGAAGTTTGTCACTGTCATTCACTAGTAGTGGTGCTCTGAATTTCTCCACTTGTTTTTCCTATATTTTTTACTCCACACTACATGTTCCATCTTGCATACTTTTCATTTTGAGGATCTGTAGCAGGAAATGACAATTTAGTGCTGCTGGTTATGAAAGAATTAAGGAAGAACCTGATTTGATGTTCAGGAAGAGAATGTTCCACATTGACTACAATGTATTAGCTTGTGAGTACTCATCTGTGAATTCTGAAAGTCACAAATACTTTGCATCCAGCTTTAGCCTACTACGCATTTTAAAGAGAAGCTTGGTTATATGCCAAGAGTGTTTCAATTCCTGTGCATTGTCATAGGTTCCTGGAAGCACTAAGGGGAAGTTTACTTGGTTGAATTTTTGTGACTGACATACGAATTTAAATCATGTTATTGTTTTACGCCACTATCCAAATGCTTGCTATGCAGAGACAAGATTTTCTTTCCTTGGTATTTTATTGGCATTTAACCTTCAGTTTCTTTTTTTGATTGGCACAGACTATGACAGTAAATTATTTTAAATGTTTCTTGGTGGAGCGTGTGTGAATTTTGGCTGAAGCAGTTTAATCCCCAAAAAAGGCAACGGTTTGGAAGATCCAACTAGTTTGATGGGACACAGTGAAAAGAGTTGGCTCTGGCATACTCAACCCTTCCTATCATTCAGTTGAATAAGACGTGGACTTTAACTTCATGTTGCTGAAAAGCAAAAGTAAGCTGTAGTTGCTGAAAGTCTGAAATAAAATGGACCTGATGCTTCAACAGCTCTAATGACCCAGTTCAGTAATCTGGCTTCCTGTGCTGTCTGTATGGAATTTGCAGCACATTTTCCTTGTGCCTGCCTGATTTTCTTCTGGTGCCCCAGTTTCCCCTTTTGTCCCAAAGACGTGTGTTGATAGGTTAATTGGCTGTATATCACTCCCTATCATGCTTGGGTATTCTGCACCCTGGAATGCTAAGTCACCTGTCCTACCTTTCTGTCAACCATGTGTTATATTCCAGTGTAATTTCTGGTAATGGTGATTTTGCAGCTCCCAAACTGTACATTTATTCTTTGACCCATTCCTTTGTGAATGTACTTTAAACTCTGCGAAATGAACTTGCAAACTTTCCTGCAAGCATTGTGGAGAATTTAAGGTGCAATTTGTCTAGCTTTCACAGTGTCTACTCCGGTAATCAAGAAATCAGAAACCTGTCCTCCTGCCATCTCTTTGGCCACACATTCTTCTGAACTATCTTCCTCACGTGGATCATGTATTCCTTGCTTGCTCTTGCCCCACTCTTTCCTCTCATCTCTTTATGCTGCTTATCTCCCTGTACACTTTCAGATCAGTTGCAAGGGCTTGACCTAGAATGTTGACTGCCCATTTCCCTTTACCTGACCTGCTGTGTCCAGCAGCTTGTTCTTTGCTCTAATTCCTATACTCTTGTTTGCAAGTGGCATTGGAAGTAATCCAAAGATCTTGATATGAGGCCTGTTCTTTACACTGTTGTTTAAGAGTTATATTGCAAGATTTAATCCCTCTTTTTACCTATTGTTTTAGTACTTCCCCCTTAGATTACCTTGCAACCAGTTTGCAACATCCTGGACTTTGGCACCAGTGAGTCAGGGCACCATCCCTGATGCAAAAATGCCTGTCCCCTTCATTATCATATCTCTTGACACTATATATCTTGGACTCGTGCTCCTCCTCTTCCCCCTGTGGAGCTGAGCCACGCAGATGTTGTGATCTTGGCTCTGGTTGGATTCAACATTCGCTCACATTATTTTCCAAAAAACAAACAATTTTGGAATGGAACGAGTCCCTGATTACCTACCTGTCTCCTTTCCCAAGCTTGATGGTCACCTATTTCATACTGCTTAATTCGCTGCTATGTTTTTAGGGATTATCACCTTGAGGAATTATTGATTTTTTTTCTGGGCTTTCTGTTGCAACTGAAGTGTTTGCTGTTTCTCTTGCTATATACAGTGCCTTGTAAAAGTATTCAGCCCCCAGCTCTTTGCTCACGTAAATGAGTATTACAACTAGGGATTTTGATCAATTTAACAGATTTTTTTTATTTGTGAATCACATGCACAATGAGATAGAACATAGAACATAGAATAGTACACAGTACAGGCCCTTCGGCCCACAATGTTGTGCCTACCCTCAAACCCTGCCTCCCATATAAGCCCCCACCTTAAATTCCTCCATATACCTGTCTAGTAGTCTCTTAAACTTCACCAGTGTATCTGCCTCCACCACTGACTCAGGCAGTGCATTCCACGCACCAACCACTCTCTGAGTAAAAAACCTTCCTCTAATATCCCCCTTGAACTTCCCACCCCTTACCTTAAAGCCATGTCCTCTTGTATTGAGCAGTGGTGCCCTGGGGAAGAGGCGCTGGCCATCCACTCTATCTATTCCTCTTATTATCTTGTACACCTCTATCATGTCTCCTCTCATCATCCTCCTCTCCAAAGAGTAAAGCCCTAGCTCCCTTAATCTTTGATCATAATGCATACTTTCTAAACCAGGCAGTATCCTGGTAAATCTCCTCTGTACCCTTTCCAATGCTTCCACATCCTTCCTATAGTGAGGTGACCAGAACTGGACACAGTACTCCAAGTGTGGCCTAACCAGAGTTTTATAGAGCTGCATCATTACATCGCGACTCTTAAACTCTATCCCTTGACTTATGAAAGCTAACACCCCATAAGCTTTCTTAACTACCCTATCCACCTGTGAGGCAACTTTCAGGGATCTGTGGACATGTACCCCGAGATCCCTCTGCTCCTCCACACTACCAGTTATCCTGCCATTTACTTTGTACTCTGCCTTGGAATTTGTCCTTCCAAAGTGTACCACCTCACACTTCTCCGGGTTGAACTCCATCTGCCACTTCTCAGCCCACTTCTGCATCCTATCGATGTCTCTCTGCAATCTTTGACAATCCTCTACACTATCTACAACATCACCAACCTTTGTGTCGTCTGCAAACTTGCCAACCCACCCTTCTACCCCCACATCCAGGTCGTTAATAAAAATCATGAAAAGTAGAGGTCCCAGAACAGATCCTTGTGGGACACCACTAGTCACAATCCTCCAATCTGAATGTACTCCCTCCACCACCACCCTCTGCCTTCTGCAGGCAAGCCAGTTCTGAATCCATCTGGCCAAACTTCCCTGGATCCCATGCCTTCTAACTTTCTGAATAAGCCTACCGTGTGGAACCTTGTCAAATGCCATACTAAAATCCATATAGATCACATGCACTGCACTACCCTCATCTATATGCCTGGTCACCTCCTCAAAGAACTCTATCAGGCTTGTTAGACACGATCTGCCCTTCACAAAGCCATGCTGACTGTCCCTGATCAGACCATGATTCTCTAAATGTCTATAGATCCTATCTCTAAGAATCTTTTCCAACAGCTTTCCCACCACAGACGTAAGGCTCACGGGTCTATAATTACCCGGACTATCCCTACTACCTTTTTTGGACAAGGGGACAACATTCGCCTCCCTCCAATCCTCCGGTACCATTCCCTTGGACAACGAGGACATAAAGATCCTAGCCAGAGGCTCAGCAATCTCTTCTCTCGCCTCGTGGAGCAGCCTGGGGAATATTCCGTCAGGTCCCGGGGACTTATCTGTCTTAATGTATTTTAACAACTCCAACACCTCCTCTCCCTTAATATCAACGTGCTCCAAAACATCAACCTCACTCATATTGTCCTCACCATCATCAAGTTCCCTCTCATTGGTGAATACCGAAGAGAAGTATTCATTGAGGACCTCGTTCACTTCCACAGCCTCCAGGCACATCTTCCCACCTTTATCTCTAATCGGTCCTACCTTCACTCCTGTCATCCTTTTCTTCTTCACATAATTGAAGAATGCCTTGGGGTTTTCCTTTACCCTACTCGCCAAGGCCTTCTCATGCCCCCTTCTTGCTCTTCTCAGCCTCTTCATAAGCTCCTTTCTTGCTTCCCTATATTCCTCAATAGACCCATCTGATCCTTGCTTCCTAAACCTCATGTATGCTGCCGCCTTCCACCTGACTAGATTTTCCACCTCACTTGTCACCCGTGGTTCCTTCACCCTACCGTTCTTTATCTTCCTCACCAGGACAAATTTATCCCTTACATCCCGCAAGAGATCTCTAAACATCGACCACATGTCCATAGTACATTTCCCTGCAAAAACATCATCCCAATTCACACCCGCAAGTTCTAGCCTTATAGCCTCATAATTTGCCTTTCCCCAATTAAAAATGTTCCTGTCCTCTCTGATTCTATCCTTTTCCATGATAATGCTAAAGGCCAGGGAGCGGTGGTCACTGTCCCCCAGATGCTCACCCACTGGGAGATCTGTGACCTGACCCGGTTCATTACCTAGTACTAGATCTAGTATGGCATTCCCCCTGGTCGGCCTGTCCACATACTGTGACAGGAATCCATCCTGGACACACTTAACAAACTCTGCCCCATCTAAACCCTTGGAACTAATCAGGTGCCAATCAATATTGGGGAAGTTAAAGTCACCCATGATAACAACCCTGTTATTTTTGCACCTTTCCAAAATCTGCCTCCCAGTCTGCTCCTCTGTATCTCTGCTGCTACCAGGGGGCCTATAGAATACCCCCAGTAGAGTAACTGCTCCCTTCCTGTTCCTGACTTCCACCCATATTGACTCAAAAGAGGATCCTGCTACATTACCCACCCTTTCTGTAGCTGTAATAGTATCCCTGACCAGTAATGCCACCCCTCCTCCCCTTTTTCCGCCCTCTCTATCCCTTTTAAAGCACTGAAATCCAGGAATATTGAGAATCCATTCCTGCCCTGGTGCCAGCCAAGTCTCTGTAATGGCCACTACATCATAATTCCATGTATGTATCCAAGCTCTCAGTTCATCACCTTTGTTCCTGATGCTTCTTGCATTGAGGTACACACATTTCAGCTCTTCTACTTTACTGTCTTTACACAGTTTATTCTGCTTCTCTTTCCTCAAAGCCTCTCTGTATATTAGATATGGCTTTACTCCATGCACTTCTTTCACTGCTCTATCGCTCTGGGTCCCATCCCCTTGGCAAATTAGTTTAAACCCTCCCGAACCATGCTAGCAAACCTACTTGCAAGGACATTTAGAGGCGCAGTCGACGTTTCAGGCCGAGACCCTTCGTCAGGACTAACTGAAGGAAGAGTGAGTAAGGGATTTGAAAGCTGGAGGGGGAGGGGGAGATGCAAAATGATAGGAGAAGACAGGAGGGGGAGGGATAGAGCCGAGAGCTGGACAGGTGATAGGCAAAAGGGGATACGAGAGGATCATGGGACAGGAGGCCTAGGGAGAAAGACGGGGGGGGGGGGTGCTACTTTTTTGCTACTTTGGGGTGTTAGAGATGCCAGCAAGGTTTTGGTGCATGGACAAATGAAATAATGAGTAGGATTGGATAGTACTCTGGTTTAGTTGAGCAGGTTATGTGAGAAAGAGAGCTATTAAACCAGCCTACAGCTGGTCAAACTAAAATAGAATTATGATAACATCCATGGGTCACATCCAGTAAATATGCTCACAGTCTTGGAGCTTCCTGTAAGTACAGGTTGAGTACCCCTTATTCGAAATGCTTGGGGCTGGAAGTGTTTTGGATTTCAGGTTTTTTTTTGGATTTTGGAATATATAATGAGGTAGCTTGGGATTGCTCTGAATTTATGTGCTGCCAGTAAGCTGTCTTTGGCTTACACTTGTTTGTCATACATATGTACTTAACAGTATAAGTTATTACATACCATTAATATAATGTAAATATAATGTGGGCAAAAGCAGCACAGCAGCATCGGCAAAATACTTCGCTTATTTCACGATCAGCATAACGTTAAATGGCATATGTTCACTCTGCTGATGAATCCCCTCTTCAAATGCACAATTGAGATCTTCAGTTTTCACTTTATGCTGTGTTTTTCTATTCTTCATTAACTTCTGTTGATTGCATATGTGAGGTCACTTCTCAGAACTGTCTGATGCATAGAGACCTATACATCGCCTGGAAACCTTCCCAGCGCCTTGTGGAATTTTCCATTTGTGAAGTCATGTCAGTGTTAAAAAAATTGTCATATTTAGGAAGTTGCCCAATTTTTGAATTTCAGGTAAGGGGTACTCAACCTGTATTAGCACATTCAAGGTGTACTGTAATACTAAATCACCTGAGGACCTACAGTAAATGCTGACACTTCCAGTGATACATCTAACTCCAAAGGCCACTTTTCAAAAATGGAATATATAGAACATGGAACGTAACAGCTCAGTCCAGGCCCTTTGGCTATGATGTTGTGCTGACCTTCTAACCTCCTCTAAAGTTAATCCAACCCTTCCTGCGTACATAGCCCTCCATTTAGCCTATCCATGTGTCTATCTAAGAGTTTCTTAAATGTCCCTAATGTATCTGCCTCTATTATCACCCCTGGCAGGGTGCTTCATGCACCTATCACTCTCTTAAGTGAAGAACTTGCCTCTGATATCACCCTTGTACTTTCCTCCAATCACCTTAAAATTGCATCCCCTTGTATTAGCCATTTCTACCCTGTGTGAGGGGGAAAAAAAAACATCTTCCTTGGCTATGCCTCTTATTATGTACAAGTCTTCTCTTATCCTCCTCCACTACTAAGAGAAAAGCCCTAGCTTATTGAACCTGTCTTCATAAGACATGCCTTTAGTCCAGGCAGCATCCTGGTAACTCTCCCTCTGCAGCCTCTCTAAAACTTCCACATCATTCCTATGATCAGTAAACCAGAACTGAACACAATATTCCAAGTGTGGTCTAACCACGGTTTTATAAGGCTGCAACAAGCCCTGGAATTCAATCCCCTAACTAATGAAAGCCACCACACCTTAACCACCCTATCAACATGTGCAGCAACTTTAAGGGGTCTATGGATGTGGGCTCCAAGGTCTCTTTGTTTCTCCACGCAGCCACTAACCCTGTATTCTGCCTTCAAATTTTTCCTTTCAAGGTGATTCACTTCACACTCTTCTGGGTTGAACTCCATCTGCCACTTCTCAGCACAGCTCTACGTCCAGTTAATGTCGCGCTGCCACTACAACAATCCTCTATACTATTCACAGCGCTGACTTTTATGTTGTCTGCAAATTTACCTATGCTTCCACTTCCTCATCCAGGTCATTTATACAAATCATATACAAATCAGGAGTCCCAGAACAGTGAATGCAAGAATATCACAAGTAGGGGTAGCATCTTGCCTCTTGAGTTTGATCTGACCTATAAGATCATTGCCATTCCTGTGGCACCTACATTTTGCGAACCTTTGACATTTCAACTTTGAGTATACTGAACTATTAAGAAATTTTTTGAGATGAATACATTAAACTTTTGAGAAATGTTCAGCTATTCTCAAGTATAAAGTTTTGAATGTGTTTGCAGAAATGCCTTAAACGTTCCTATTTTAAAAGCAAAAGCATTTAAAATGGCCAGTAGACTACCTAATTTGAATCCTGATAGATTTGTTTCACCTTCTCTACATTCAACGTAATCACACTTTCATCTTCAGACAGGATAGTACAAAATGGAACTAAATTAATACTCAGATAGTTCATAACACTGCTTATATGATGAACCTGGTAAACTAATTTAGGGCAAATTGAAGAAGGGATATACCTACTTCAGTTTTCAGTGTTTGTTTATCATTTTTCCAGTAATGATTTGGCAATATTTTATTCAAATGGTCAATAAGTACATTTAATGTCAGAGAAATATATACAATATACATTTACAAATTCAAAATAATATCAAAATAAATTTACCTTTTTCTTTTAATAACTATGGATTTACAAACCTTTTGAAAGTGTAGTAAATCTGAACAAGCTAGAATGTGAAAAATATCTGCTCTGTTCACTTAAGACAGCTGTCTTGTATTATTAGAGCAAAAAGAAGTGGAAGTACTCAACAGATCAACTGGCACCTTTTAAGATATGAAAAGATTGCACATTCTTTTTCTCACTGACTCAGGGTAGTGTGCATACACTTTTAAAAATGGGAGAAGTTTTCTTAGATTAGACCCAAAAATTGATTATTAGTAGCACTACTGCTAAATAATTGAATGGGGTTATTTTAAAAGTGTTTACTCCCTAAGAAATAGTGGACTTATGAGAGAAAACTGTCCAATGTCTTGCTCAGATCAATTAGATCTGAAAACTCAGCAGGGAAGTTAAGCATATAACTGAGAATAGCTTGATATTTTTAGAAATTGTTCTCAAGTCACACTCTTAGTTGTATCAATGATCATTTGATCGTATTTGTTGCTCCAATAGTTCATACAACTGTCATTAAGTTGCGCAAAATTGTTAAAATTACAAAGATCACACTTCATCTATATAAGCGTTTTTACTCTCTGCTGATTATTTGACACCATGATTTGTTAATTGTGGCCTTACTGCTGAATCTTGATTACCTGGACTATGAAAAATGAGATGACAGTGCTGTACAGAAGTGGAATGCAAGGCAAAGTCCAAACTTGAAATTACACAGTAGAGCTTTCAAATTTGGAAGTTGTTATTTTGGAGAATTTGAATTTTATTTCCAAGATTAGAGATATTTTAAAGATCTAAAGAGATCATAAAAGCAGCAAACCATTGTCATGTTATCAGCAGTCATGTTACAAATGATGGGTTACTTGAGTTGAAGATGAAGTTTGTGCAATTAATTTAGGAGAAGAATCAGGCTGTAGAATGTATCAGATATGATAAGTGGGAAAGGATAGAACACATTTTAGCTTTGCTTTGGGATGCATAGCTATTCAAGCCATACTACAGAATGATCAGTTGAAGTAATTGTTTTGCTAATCTTAGCTAGTTGAGTTAACACACAAGATGTATGGATTTTGAAATGCTTTACCTCTCGCTCTCTCTTTCATAAATATCGCTTTTTAAATGCAATGAGCAGCCTTGGAAAATCTCACCTCTATAATGGGATCTACAGTTTGATTATGTAGTAGGTTCAAGTAGAAGTGTCAGCCAGAACACAGAAGGAACACCCTAATGTTCAAATCATCATAGATGATCTTCAACATTTGACTGCACCCATTACGAAAAGTAGATTGAACCTCGATTTAACAGTATTAGCTCAACATTCATCAGTGAAGTCTTGCCTGGATGATGTGTCTCATCTTTGAAATAGGGTTTGAACTTGGCTAGGTTGCTACCAATTTGGAAAGCTGGTATGCAGAGGAATATTTGTGCAAATTATTAAATGATTTCTCTGGTGGCATGTTCTAGAGTAGATGTGGGAGAAATGGGTAGTGAATGTAGTAACTCAAAGCTGATAGAGCTAAAATGTTAAAAAAGATATTGATGTAGTGTGGAACTAAATTTAAGAAATTGTTTTGCAGTTCCTTGCTCCAGTCTCTAGCTGGTGTATATGTGACCATGAAAAATACCAAAGAGCAGAGCAAGGACAAATGTTGCAGTTGGCGAAACCTGTCTGTTCCTAAAATTGACCTCTGCTGCAGTGCTTGTTGATACATTTATTTTGCAGCTGTTGAGACAAGTATTTGCAGAATTTGAGTGACTACATTCCACCAATTCCTTGTAAACCCATTCCAGCCGTGAAAGGCACTAAGATTGTTAGCAAATTATGTCTCCTTCACAGAGAGAGCTCAGCTTGCGCTGTCCTAAAAAATTACTTGCAAAGTCATGATAAACATTTGTATTGATTCCCAATAGATTTGAAGAAGCCCAGGGTGATGAAGAATCTCTGCAAATCCTTGATAGTTCTGTTGTATCCAATCCAAGCAGAGTGAATTTGCCTTTTTCTGCATACTTTTTTTATGAAGTGAGAAGTGCTTTGTAATAATGCTTAGGAAAGTTGCAACTAAACCATCTAAATACCTTGTAGCTAAATTTGTGTTGTATTTCATAGTACCAAAAAGATAGGTCAGTTATGAAACCACGCACCTCACCACTTGAGTGTTACTTTCCTACCTAGCCAAAGCATTTGGGTTTCCTGTTGAGATGGATTTTATTAATTATTTGGTCAGTTGTTGTATTGGCACAATGGTACTAAAATTCGCTTCAAAAGCTACCTTTCATTAAACCAGAGAATAGTACAGTACAGGAAAAAATGAAATGAAATGCTGAGCTGGTTATTTTGCTAAATAAGCAAAATTTTCCTATGTATTTTGTCTTTTTTCTTAACTGTCCATTTTTATGCTAACTTAATGTATCCAGGTATATTGCTTGTTTCAGGCTTTTGCTGTCATGGGGGATATCTGATTTATCTTTATAATGTTGCACATCGGCTACTCAGAGCTTTCTCCATATGAGGAGCGTTTGGCAGCTTTGGGCCTGTAACCTACCGAATGTTGAAAGGACTAGATAGAGTGGATGTGGAGAGGATGTTTCCTATGGTGGGGGTATCCAGAACTAGGGGCACAGCCCCAAAATTGAGGGGCAAACCTTTAGAATGGAGATGAGGAGGAATTTTTTTACCCAGAGAGTAGTGAGTCTGTGGAATGCTCTGCCACAGACTGCGACGGAGGCCAAGTCTGTGGGTATGTTTTCGGCGGAAGTTGATAGTTTCCTGATCAGTTAGGGCATCAAAGGATATGGCAAGAAGGCAGGTGTGTGGGGTTGAGTGGGATCTGGGATCAGCCATGATGGGATGGCAGAGCAGACTTGATGGGCTGAAAGGCCTAAATCTGCTTCTGTGTCTTAAGATCATATGGTCTTGTGGTCAAATGTTGACTGCCATCTGATTCAGCTATGCTAATGCCCTCTTGACTGGCCATTTTCCACCAGCATTGACTGGCAGAATATTCTCAAGTATCTTTTCACCTTGCAACCCATGTGGACTGATCATTGCTCAGCAGCGCTTCGATTTGTGGGTTCTTTCACTTATAGGCAAATTTCTCTTAAAGTACCCATGCTGGATAGCCTCCTCATTTCTGTAACCATTTTCACCTTTACAATTGTTTGCAAATTCTGCATTCGTCCAGCATATAAATGCAATTACGAAGAAAGCACAGCAGTACCTTTTAATTCCTTAGAAGTTTGTGAAGATTTGGCATGACATCTAAAACTTTGACAAACTTCTCTAAATGTATGGTGGACAGTATATTGACTGGTATGACCTCCTGGTATGGAGACACCAATGCCTTTTGAATGGGAAAAGCCTACAAAAAGTAGTAGATATGATGGATACTGCCCAACCCATCATGGGTGAAGCACTCCCTACCACTGAGCACATCTACATGGAGCACTGTTACAGGAAGGCAGCATCCATCATCATGGAACCCCATCACCCAGGCCATGCACTCTTCTCGCTGCTGCATCAGGAAGAAGATAGTAGGGCCTCAGGACTTGCACCACCAGGTTCAGGAACAGTTATTGCCACTCAACCATCAGACTTTTGAACCAGAGGGGATAACCTCGCTCACCTTCACTCACCTTATCACTGAAGTGTTCCCACAACCGACAGACTTACTTTCAATGACTCTTCATCTCATGTTCTTGATATTTATTGCTTATTATTTTTTCTTTTTGTATTTGCAGTTTGTTTTTTTTTGTACATTGCTTATTTGTCCTGTTGCATGTGTTATTTCATTGATTCTATTATGTTTCTTTGGTTTACTATGTATGCCTGCAAGAAAACAAATCTCAGGGTTGTATATGGTGACACATTTGTACTTTGATAATACATTTATTTGCACTTTGAAGTCCCTGCAATAGGACTAGAACCTGCTAATTAGATAGCTGCTACTGGAGCAGATGTTTGACTGTCTTCAGATTTCTGCTTTCACTTGTGTTGTAATTTTGGGTACTTATTCCATATTTGCATCTCATCCAGATTGTTCCTTTCACAATGTTTTTATGTGTTAATTCTTTAATTTCTCCTTGTTTTGCACCCTATCACAGAATATTCCTTTGGTTTTTCTTTCTCCTTTTCTCTCTCAAAAGTTTGTTTATTTGCAATGTTGCCTTGAATTGTTCATTACTTTCCTTGCAGAGTCTGTGTGATTACTTGAGTTTTAAAGTTCAAAGTAAAATTTATTGTCAGAATACATGCATGCCACCACGTACAACCCTGAGATGTTTTCTGTGGACACACTTAGCAAATCTATAGAACAGTAACTGTAAACAGGATCAATGGACAACAAATGATGCAAATGCAAACAGAAATAAATAGCAATAAATAACAAGCACAAAATAACAAGCTAAGAGTCCCTAAATGAGTGTACAAAAGCCTGATGGTGAAGGGGTACGGGGAGAAGGCCGGGAACATGGGTTGAGGAGGAGATAGAAAAAAAGGATCAGCCGTGATTGAATGGCAGAGCAGACTGGATGGGCCAGATGGCCTAATTCTGCTCCTATGGTCTTATGGGTAATAACTCTTCTTGAACCTGGTGGTGAGTGCTGAGATATCTTTACCTTCTACCTGATGGCAGCAATGAGAAAAGAGCATGGGCTGGCTGGTGAGGATTTTTGATGGTGCCCTTTTCTACAACACAATTCATGCAGATGTGCTGAATGGTTGGAAGGGTTTTACCCATGAAGTACTGGGCCAAATCCACTGTTTTCTTTGGGATATTCCACTCAAAGACATTGGTGTTCCCATACCAGGCTGTAATGCAGCCAGTCAGCACACTTTCAACCACACATCGAGATAAGTTTGTCAAGGTTTTTGATGACATGCTGAATTTCTGCAGACTCCTGAGGAAGTAGCTCATTCTTTCTTCGCAATTATATTTTTATGATGGGTCCAGGACAGCCCCTCTGAGATAGTGACACCCAGGAATTTAAAGTTACTGACCCTCTCCACCTCTGATCTGTTGATTACTAGCTCATAGACCTCTGGTTTTCCTCTCCTGAAGCCTACCGTCATCAATGATGCCCTCACCCATTTCCCGCACTTCGGCCCTCACCCCATCCTCCCGCAACCACAACAGGGACAGAGTTCCCCTTGTCCTTACCTACCACCCCACCAGTCTCCAGATCCAGCACATTATCCTCCGCAACTTCCGCCACCTTCAACAGGACCCCACCACTAAGCACATTTTTCCCTCTCCGCTTTCTGCAGGGATCGGTCCCTCCGCGACTCCCTTATCCACACGTCCATCCCCACTGATCTCCCACCCAGCACTTATCCCTGTAAGCATAAGTGCTACACCTGTCCCTAGACCTCATCTCTTGCAACCATTCAGGGCCCCAAACAGTCCTTCCAGGTGAGACAACACTTCACTTGTGAGTCTGTTGGGGTCATCTATTGCATCCGGCGCTCCCGGTGCGGCCTCCTCTACATCGGTGAAACCCGATGCAGATTGGAGGACCGCTTCGTCAAGCACCTCCACTCTGTCTGCCACAACAGACAGGATCTCCCTGTAGCCACCCACTTCAACTCTGCTTCCCATTCCCATTCAGATATGTCCTTACGTGGCCTCCTCTACTGCCATGATGAGGCTAAACTCAGGTTGGAGGAGCAACACCTCATATACTGTCTAGGTAGTCTCCAGCCCCTTGGTATGAACATAGAATTCCATAACTTCCGGTAATTCCCTCCCCTCCCTTCCTCTATCCCTATTTCACTCTACCCCCTCCCCCAGCTCCATGGTTCCGCCTCCTTCTTCTACCACCCATTATTTTCAGGGCTATGGCCCCTCCCCCACCCCTTTGTCTTTCAAGTTACTGGTCTATCAACAGACGCTACAAGCATTCTTCAAATCCTTCCCCATCTTTCATTCTTCAGTCCTGACGAAGGGTTCCGGCATGGAACGTCGACTCATCGTTTCTGACTGATGCTGCCCAACCTGCTGAGTTCATCCAGCGTACTGAAAGTGTTGCTTTGATCTTTTACAGCATCTGCAGATTATTTTGTGTTTCCGATTGTGTGAGTATCTATGGTGACACAGTTAATGTTTTGTTTTGATCTTAATCATAGCTTGATGTATATCATTGTATCATTGTGATGTCACACAGCTTTGCATCAAGTCATTTGGACATTAGCGTAAGTTGAGAATTTATTTAGAGTATATCACTAATGTACAATGTGTGAAGAATTGTCTTGTAGAGTATGTATTACTACACAGGTAAAAGTTTGAATTGAATCTGAATTGAATTTTATTTCTTACATCCTTCACATACATGAGTAAAAATCTTTATGTTATGTCTCCATCTAAATGTGCAATGTGCAATCATAGTAATTTATAATTATATTAAATAGAACAGTCAATGTAATGTAGAGTACACACAAGTCAGCACGAGTTCATCAGTCTGATGGCCTGGTGGAGGAAGCTGTCCCGGATCCTGTTGTTCCTGGCTTTTATGCTGCGGTACTGCGTCCCGGATAGTAGCAGCTGGAATAGATTGTGGTTGAGATGGCTTGGGTCCCCAATGATCCTACGTGCCCTTTTTACACATCTGTCCTTATAAATGTCCCGAATCATGGGAAGTTCACAAGTACAGATGCGCTGGGCTGTCCACACCACTCTCTGCAGAGTCCTGTGATTAAGGGAGGTACGGTTCCCATACCAGACAGTGATGCAGCCAGTCAGGATGCTCTCAGTTGTAGAAAGTTCTTAGGACTTGATGAGGAAATAAAGAAAAACGAGGCCATGGGATTACCTCTGGAACATAATGAAATATAGAATTATGAGTGGGATAAATTGGACAATACTTAAGCATTGCATTGACAGCTTTGTAAAAGAATATTTTATATAGGATTTGTTTTGAAATTGAGAGGAGAATATGTAATCAGAACTTCCCAGGAGGTGGTTGAGCACTCATTTATACCTGTATTACTACTTTTGTCCACACATATTCTGTAGGGGGGAAGAGAAGTATAATAGAATTTTAAAAAATGTTAGAAGTAATGTATATTGTCAGTTCCATCCAAAGACATTAAAAATAAACATGCTTGCTTCAGCTACCAGATATTGGTCAATGTGTGGCCACTTTTCATGGTTATGTACTGAAGATCCATGAATTGCTTATTAATGCCCCTACGATACGTATGTACTCTGGGCATCTTTTGAAATCCTGAGCTATTCGCAGTGATGTTGATGCTGCTGCTCTTAACAACCTGCTTTGGTTCTTGGTTCTTGATCCTCCAAAATAGTCTGCATGAAATTTAAACTGGAGGTGGCGGAGGGTGGGCTTAAGAAGGAGATTTTTTGAAGAAGAAAAGCTGCCTTAAATTTAATTGGGTTTGGTTGTGTGACTGTGTTAGGACTAAGATTATTCCATGCTTTAATTGTGCGGGGGAAAAATGAATTGCTGTACACATCTGACTTGGTAGTTAGTATTTCAAATTGAGTTGAGTGCCCTCGTCTGCTAATAGGTTTGGGTTTGATGTGGGATTGGTAGTCTATGTTGAGTTGACCAGTTAACATTTTGTAAAAACAGGTCAGGCGGTGTGCTTCACGTCTATCTTGGAGAGACTTCCACTTTAATGAATTTAAAAGTTGAGTGACACTCGCTTCTCTCTCATAGGTATTTGTGACAAATCGGGCTGCCTGTCTTTGGACTCGCTCGATGGAAGTAGTGGTTTTTGTTTGTGTATGGGTCCCATGCGGCAACTGCATATTCCAAATGTGGCCTAACAATGGTGAGGTAGAACTTCTCCTTAACTGAAGCTGAACAATGATGAAAATTGCATCTCAAAATATTTAGGACTCCTGTTGCATTCACTGTTGCATGATGCATCTGACTATTCCAGCGTAGATCATTATGGATTTTGATACCAAGATACTTGATATGTTTGGTGACACCTAGGATTTTATATGATGTTTTACCTGGTTTTCTCTTCCTGGTGACACGCATGGTTTCACATTTGGAATGATTGAATTGCATACCCCATTGTTGAGACCACTCAACCATACTATCAAGATCTTTTTGGAGAGCATCGTCATCATCAGTTGACTTAATTGGCTGGTATATCAAACAATCATCAGCAAAAAGTCTGGTTGTGCTTATGACTTTGTGGATGTCATTAATGTAAAGTAAAAACAAATGTGGCCCGGCACTGTACCCTGGGGTGTACCACTTAACACTGGACGCCATTTAGAACTTTTTCCATTCACGCACACATGTTGAAGATGTTTTGTCAAGAAACTGGATATCCATCTTTTAGTATTGGAGCGAACACTGGAGAAGTCGAGCACTACTAAATCATTGTAGTGACATTGTTATCAAAATTCTTGGCCAGGTCATTTATTGTCAGGATAAGCTCAGACTTGCATGACCTATGCTTCTTAAAGGCATGCTAGTTGTCAGCAAAAATATTGTGTCTGCTAAGGTACCTCATCAGATTGATGTCAATTATATGCTCCAAGAGTTTACAGAAAGTGCTTGTTAAAGAAATAGGACGATAATTTGCTGGGTTGGTGGTTTTACCCTCCTTAAAGAGAGGAGTGATGTTTGCCTTTTTCTAATCCGGGGAAGATCACCTGAGTCGAGCGACTGCTGGAAGATAAAATGCAGAATAGGAGCTAGTTCTGCAGCTGCGATCTTAAGGGCTTGACTCTGAATCTGGTCTGGCCCAATAGCTTTTGTCGTATTGATGTTGAGCAGTAACTATTTGACACCTTCAACCTCAATTTCGATAGGAGGCATATCAGTATACGGGCTGGGCGGTAGATCAGGAAAAGATGAAGGTTCCGTAGCTTCCCGGGTAAAAACATTTTGAAATTGGTTTGCAAGAGCTTCTGCTTTCTCCTGGTCCTCAGTGATCAGACAGTTGTTCACCTTTAGCATCTGGACCCCAGTGTTGTCTGTTGGTCTGGAGTTCACATATCTCCAAAAATCCTTAAGATGCTGTCCCTCAAGAATTGAAGAAACATGTTTATGAGCACTCTTAATGGTACAGTCGACTTGCTTTCGCACTCTGGTGAATTTGTCCCAATCCTGTCTTGTACCACTTTTTTTGGCACGGATGTAAGACTTCTATTTCTTACTACAGAGATGTTTTAATTTCGCTGAAAACCAAGGGGAACGCATACGGCCCTTAATAAATGTATGAGGAACATGATTCGTAACAATATCATTTAGTGAGTCTCAGCCACATCCAGTTGTCTTCAACAGATCTTTTGTCTGGTTGTAAGTTAAAGAAGTCACTCCCAAGTTGTTTTGCTAATGCAGGTGCACTGTGTGAGTTGTACACAGAGCAAAACATCTTTTTCCCCACTCTGCTCTGGTGAAGTACCCCTCATCTCAAGCACCACATTACAGATTTAAAAAAAATTTGGAGACCAAGACATATGGTCCATATGGCCCATTGAGTCTGCTACAATTTATAATGTGAAGCCTGAGGATGTTGATTGTTGCAACCAGAAAACAAAATATTGTCATCAAATGAACTTGAGTCCAAGTTCAAGAAAATAGTCAAACTGCGGCCCTGAAAAACAATAATTTCCTAAGACCTGTCAATTTGCCCTCAGAAGATAAGCTCTTGTATTACTTAGTTTCTTGACAGTGCTTGAAGATTTGGAAAGGGCTGGCTTTGATATTGCAGCTTTATTGGAGGAAAATTGAGATTTGAATATAAAAAAATTGTTGACAGCTATTCTTGGGATGTTCTTTGATTAATGATTGCTGTATGTGGCCGCTGTTACATGATGTGCATCAGCTTAGTCAATGCACCTCTCTAGCAGTGTTTGGTTTGAGTGATGAATTACATTAGTGGAGGGCAGAGTCAATCTGCTGAATATTGACCCCTCTGGTGGGCTGACTAGATTTCAACTTCTTACATTTTTAAAATTTTGACCAAAATTCATAACAGAATAACTGAATCAATATCACTTTTTTTTGTTTTAGGTGAGCTAATATGATGTGGAGCACCAAATCTAATGAGGCATCTCCACTACACCAAGAAGGAATGCAGACCCGAGATGCAAGGAGAGGTATAGTGGTAATTTACAGATGTATTTGGTTTGATGCAGTGCCTACAGTTCACCTATTTGGAAATCAGATCATTAATGCATTATGATAGAATAAAGATCCTATTGACCATATATTTGATGCAGTAAACTCTAAAATTCCCTTTCAAATAATTAAATTGAAAGAACATTGTAGTTAGAGACTGAGAATTTAACAGATGACTGTGTGTTCTCTTCAACTGTTTCAAATGGTGCATCTACTGTTTACTTCATTGTCATTACCTCCTGAGACAACTATTCTTCATGTGTGAGCCTATGCAAGAAATGTCCAGAGGCCATTTAATAGTGATAATCCTTGTGATTGATCCTAGTTTTATTGTCACGTCTGTGGAAATACTAAATCAGTGAATAATCATTTCAAAGATTTTTTCAGAAGCATATTAAGTGAATGGTGAAGATGCATTGTAAATTCAAGATCATTTAATGTCGTTTCCAGTACACAAGTGTAAAGGAGAATGAAAAAATTGTTACTCTTGATCTGATGATGCACAAAAAACCCCACAAAAGATAAAAAACACAACAATAATAAAAAAAATATAAGTACAGGAGATAGCATATAAGCATAGATTGATTCATAAAGTGACACGAGGTTGTACGTAAGGTGACTGGCAGAAAATAATAAGGTAGTGGTGGAGTTAGTGGCTGGAGGTATTGATGAGCTTTACTGCTTAGGGAAAGTAATTGCTTTTCAGTCTTGGTCCTGGCAGTGCATTCTCTTCAATCCAGTGGATGTTACGTAGTTTCCTTGATGGGAGTGGAGCAAGCAATCCATGAGCAGAGTGGGTGGGATCCTTCATGATGTTACTGGCCCTTTTCTGGCACCTTTCTGTATATACATCCTTGATGGTATGTTGGTGCTGATAATGCATTGGGCAGAGAACCAAAATGATGAAAACACTTCCCCAGTTAAGCAGCAAATGGGAAAGAGAGAAAGATTGTTTTTAGTATGAGGTGGGGGAGGTATGGATAGGACAGGCATATATCTTGGGGTGAGGGTAGGATTGCTGTAGGAGTAAGTTTTTAAAATCTTTCTCTTCTGGTGTTGGCTATCCTTTTATAATATCCAATTTCTCTATCCATGAAAACTGTCTTCTCGTTTTTTTTTTACACAGGTCTGTATTTCGCAGATTTTCCATGTTTCTTTGCTTTTTTTTAAATCTGCCTTATCCATTCTTTTCCAAGTCTCTCTGAAACTAAAACGTTTTTTTCTGCTTTCCCGGATTTGAGAAAGGAATTTGCTTGAAGAGTGAATTCTTTCACTTTTTCCAGATGTTGCCCATCTTGCTGCATGTTTTAAAGCATTTTCTATTTCTTGTTTGATTTCTACCGTCTCCAATTTTTTTCACTGAATTTTCAGTTATATTTAACTCTTGATAAAATGCAGAGCTATCTATCATCTTGATAGCTGTGGCAACAAACACCATCAGATACCTTGATGTGCTATGATAACTCTATCTCCTTAAGGCAAATGCTGCTATCACATTCAGTGTATTCATCAGAATCCTATTTAACCACAATAAATGAAACTCCAGGTATAAGTCACTTCAGTAATGCAATTTTATAATGTACAAATACAGCCTATCCTGTAAATTAAAATGGGCAAGAAAAGTGTAAGTTTAAAGTTAATGTATATAATGTAAACCCAGAACTTGGGAAATATTTTGAAGAAGTAACAAATGTAATTTGGTTTTGTTTTAGACATGGCCTCAGCATGGGATACAGTCAACCAGACAAAAGCTGCGGTAAGCATCTCAAACAATTTTATTGTGATTAAATATTCTCAAATGGGGCATGCATTCTGGAGGATAAAGATGGTATATACACTTTTTCTTGGTCAATATAGATTTCCTCTTATTCTGCATTGTACACAAAGATTTCTTTATAAGTGGTCTTTATGCAACATTCTTTGTACAGTAAAATTCTGATCTGCTATCTGACGCTTTGGAAATTCCAGTGCTTTGGCATCCCAGTCATGCATTCTGTTTCAGTGTTGCTCCCCTAACTTGGGACATTTGGCATCCTGTTCATTCTGTCAAGGGAGTTCTCCAGCATCATCCTGGTTACAGTGTGCATTCCATTACTGGCAAATGACAAGCTGATACTGGAGGAACTGAGCACCTGATCAACAATCACCAGTCAGCATACTCTGATAGTTTCCAGGTCATTGCAGGGGACTTCAACCAGACCAACTTGAAGGAAGTCTCTGACAAACTATCAACAGTACCTCTGGAACTGGAATCAATACTGATATTCGATCACTGTTGCATCACCATCAAGAGCATTTAGCTTGTCATTTCACACTTGTACTTTGGCAAGTCTGATCACCTAGCTGGGCTCCTACTTCAGACATATAGGCAAAGACTAAGGACTGCAACACCAATATTAAGGACCACAATTATGGTTAAGGGAAGTAGAAAAATGCTTACAAGACTGTTTTGGATTTGAATGAATATGCCACAGTCATCACCAACTTCATCAAGGTCTTTTTTTTTCTTTTTCAATTTTTAAAAATTAGTTTCAACATCATACACATTACAAAAAGTAAGTACAGAGCAATTGGGATTGTATTAATAATAATTATAAAAGTTTACAGTCAGGTAACACATAGTAAACATCCCAAAATCACACAGATTAACAATAAAATATATAAAGAGTACACATAAAATACAAAAATATCATTTAAAAAACAGAAAAAGAAAAACAATCCCCTAAAAAAAAACTAATCTACCCAAACTAAAAGAAAACTAAGGAAAAGAAAAAGAAAAGGAAGGGCTATTAGGATACCTCAGATAGAACCAATAGTGTCGCCACTTCCGCTCCTCTCCCCATATATTGAAATCACAAAATAGATTTGGCAAGGGTCAAATTACATCATGTGGAAGTATTGAATAAATGGTCTCCAAGTCTCATCAAATTTAATTAGATGGGTCAAAAATGACACTTCTAATTTTTTCTAGATTTAAACAAGATATAGTTTGAGAAAACCAGTGAAATGTAGTTGGAGGACTAATCTCTTTCCAATTCAACAGCATAGATCTTGTAGCCATTAGAGTAACAAAAGCAATCATCTGACAAGCTGAAGAGGTCAAATGATGTTTTCTATCATTGGTAAACCAAAGATGGCAGTAATAGGATGAGGTTGTAAATCAATATTTAAGACAGTGGAAATAATATCAAAAATATCGTCCCAATATTTCTTCGATAAAGGGCAAGGCCAAAACATATGAGTTAATTAGGCTATCTCAGAATGACATCTATCACATACAGGGATTATATGAGTAATAATGATCTAATTTATCCTTAGACATATGAGCCCTATGTACAACTTTTTAAACTGTATCAATGCATGTTTAGCACAAATAGAGGAAGAGTTAACTAATTGGAAACTTTTTTGCCATTTCTCAGTAGGTAAGGTAAGCTTAAGTTCCCTTTCCCAGTCATTCTTAATTGTATTGGAAACATCTGGATTTATTTTCCTTATCATATTATAAATAATTGCTATTGAACCTTTCTGATAAAGGTTTAAATCAGAATATGAAATCAGAAAGGTAGTAAGAACAGTATTTAAAAAGTTTCTAATCTGTAAATATCTAAAAAAAATGTGATCTAGGTAAATTATATTTATTAGATAATTGTTCAAAAGACATAAAACAATGATCTGAAAATAAATCAGAAAAATGTATTATACCCTTTGTTTTCCAAACCAGGTATGCTTGATCCAAAAAAGAGAGTTGGAAAAGAAAGTTGGATATAAAAGGGCTAGTTAGAATAAATTGATTCAGTCCAAAAAATTTTCGAAACTGAAACCATATTCGAAGAGTATATGTAACTATTGGGTTATCCGTTTGTTTGTCCAATTTAGAAAAGTCAAAAGGAAGTGGGATCCCTAAAATAGAACCCAATGAAAATCCTGAAACAGAATTACATTCAAGATTAACCCAGAGTGGACTTGAAACTGTATCCCAATTCCATGTATAAAATTTTAAATAACGAATATTAATTGCCCAATAGTAGAATCTAAAGTTTGGCAATGCTAACCCACCCTCCTTTTTGGGCTTCTGTAAATGTCTTTTCCCTAGTCTAGGATTTTCATTCTGCCATATGTATGAGGAAATTTTTGAATCAACATTATCAAAAAATGATTTCGGAATAAAAATTGGCAATGCTTGAAATAAATGTAGAAACTTCTGTAAAATAATCATCTTAACAGCGTTGATCCAACCAATTAATGACAAAAACATTGGCGACCATTAGGTAATCAAACCTTTAATCTGATCAAGTAAGGGTAAAAAATTAACCTTAAATAAATCCTTGTGCTTCTTAGTAATTTTACTTCCTAAATAAGTAAATTGATCAGTAACTAATCTAAATGGTAAACATTTGTAGTTTGGAACCATCATATTTAACGGAAAAAATTCACTCTTATTAAGATTCAGTTTGTAACCAGAAAATTTACTAAACTTATCCAACAAGGGTAAAGTTGCAGGAATGGATTTTTCTGGGTCAGAAATATATAATAGTAAATCATCTGCATATAATGATAACATGTATCTCTTTCCCACGAGTAATACCAAAAATATTTGGTGAATCTCGAATTGCAATTGCTAAAGTTTCTAAAGCAATATCAAATAATAAGGGACTTAAAGGACAACCCTGTCTAGTGCCACGAAATAATCGAAAAAATGGAGATCTTTGATTATTAGTCAAAACCGAAGCTAAAGGAGTATGATATATCAATTTAATCCAGGATATAAATATCGGGCTAAAGTTAAACTTCTCAAGCGTAGTAAATAAATATGGCCATTCAACTCTGTCAAAAGCTTTCTCAGCATCTAATGAAATAGCACATTCTGGAGTTCTCAGTGAAGGAGTATAAATAATACTTATTAATCTCCTAATATTAAAAGATGAATAACGATTTTTAATAAATCCAGTTTGATCCATGGAAATAATTTGAGGTAATACCTTTTCTAACCTAGATGCTAATATTTTAGAAAAAATTTTTGAATTAACATTCAATAAGGATATCGGTCTATATGATGCACATTCAGTAGGATACTTATTTTTTAAATTAAGGAGATGGAGGCTCCATAAAATGATTGTGGTAGTTTACCTATAATAATTGCATCTCTAAAAACTCTGCACAACTGGGGAGAAAGAATAGAAGAAAAAAAGCTTTTAAAATTCTGCTGTATAGCCATCTGGGCTGGGTGATTTACCAGAATTCATTGAAGAAATAGAACCCATTACTTCTTCATCCGTAATAGGTGTTTCTAACTTTAAACGTTCTTTGGGTGTTAATTTTGGAAAATTCAAATTCCTTAAAAAAATCTTGCATCTCCCTAGGATCATGAAGAAATTCTGACTGGTATAAAGATGTATAAAATTCTTGAAAAGATTTTTTAATCTCATCATGATCAACTGTTGAAATATCATTAAGTTTACGAATCTTAGTAATTTGACGTTTAACCGAAGCTGTTTTTAATTGATTGGCTAATAATTTACCAGATTTACCACTATGTATATAAAACTCACTTCTTGTTTTCATTAATTGATTTTCTGTTGACGATGTTAAGAGTAAACTATGCTCCATTTGAAGTTCAACTCTCTGTTTGTAAAGATCCTCATTAGGAGCAGTGGCATATTGTTTATCGATGTCTTTAATCTTATCAATCAACACCATTCATAGTGTGTTTTTTCAATCCAGCCGAGTAGGAAATGATCTGACCACGGATATAAGATTTAAAAGTGTCCCATATAACCCCACTGGGAATTTCATCCATAGTATTTGTTTAAAAAAAAAGAAGTCGATCTGATCCTTGATACATTTTACAAAATCTGAGTCTGGAAGTAAGTTGGAATTAAAATGCTATTGCCTAGTATTAGAAGGTATATCCCATAACTTAATAGAGAGATTCAATGGTGCATGATCAGATATGGCAATGATATCATAGTTACACTCAATTACAGATGGAATTAAACAAGAGTCTATATAAAAAAAAGTCAATCCTAGAATAAGTATGATGTATGTGTGAAAAGAAAGAAAATTCTTTATCCTTGGGGTGTGGAAATCTCCAAATCTCGGAGATTCCAGAATCAATCAAAAACAAATTGATAAGAGTGGCCGACTTATTCGGTAGTGCCTGAGTTGGTACAGATTTATCCATCAGAGGATTTAAGCAGCAATTAAAGTCACCCCCCATTATCAACATGTAATCACTTAAATTAGGAAAGGAGGTAAATAATTGTTTAAAAAATTCAGGGTAGTCCACATTCGGGGCATAAACATTAACCATAACAACTTTCTTATTAAAAAGTAGACCGGTAATTAACAAGAATCTACCATTTGGGTCAGAGAAGGTATTGTGATGTACAAATGCAATTGAAGAATCTATGAAAATTGAGACTCCTCTCACTTTAGCTTTGGAGTTTGAGTGATACTGTTGTTCCTTCCAAAACTTTAAAAAAATGCTGATTATCCTCTTTCCACACAGTTTCTTGGGCAAAAATAATATGGGCATTCATTCTGTGGAATACTATAAAAATCTTTTTCCTTTTAATCAGATGGTTTAGTCCGTTTGTATTCCAAGAAACAAGATTAAACCTCTGAGCCATGTTAACCTTGAATCAATCTTTTGGTATATAAAGAGTTAACCAGAGTATAAACTCATGTAACCGGAAGAGGAACCAGCATTTGGAAAGGAGACGGAAGTTGCGACAATACCGACATTGTTGTAGTTCAAAATTAGCCCAATGAGAAAAAGAAAAAAAGCCCCCCCACCCACCACCCAAGAACCCTAAAACTAAGCCAAGAAAGGCCAGAAAGCTAAATCTACCCCCATTTCTCCAGAAGGCAGCTCCCAAATATATGTTGGTAAAAAGACCACCTAAAAAAAAACTACACTATAACAGCGAAAAAGATAATAAGCTTAACAAATACAGTAAAATAAAATACCTTAGTATTATAATCACTAACATGCTAATAAAATAAAGAGAAAAGAAGAGATACCAATACATATTATTCAATGTAAAATATTTGTAAGGGAGAACAGTTGAATGAAAAAGAAAAGGCGTATCCAGAAAGAAAAGTATTATGGGAAGAAGAACCCAAAAAGATGGCATGGTTAAAAAAAAACAAAGGTATTATGGAAAGAAGAAGACAAAACAAAAACATAAAAAAAACCGATAACAACGGTAACATTAAGTGTAAAGAATACCAACACTACCGATCAAAACCAGAAGTCTTATACTTATAAAAGTCGATCTTCAAAAATGAATCATATGATTAATAGAATTTGAGGGGGAAAAAAAACGAAAAGCCAAAGCGAATATCACAAAAATCGTATATTAATTAAACCGTGGTGGCTAATTCAAATTCTTCCAGAAAGCCTCGTGCTGCACTTGTAGTTGAAGAAAAGTCGCTGGCTGTTCGGAGGAGAAAATCTTAAGCGGGCAGGATACAATAACGCTGGTTTAAGATCTTTTTGGTAGCATTCCATCATCAGAGGTTTGAAAGCCAATCGCGCTGTCATTAATTCAGGGCTGAAATCCTCATACAATCGGAATTGATGGTCTTGGAATTTAATCATTCCCTGCTGTCGGGCTATTCGTATGAGTTGCTCTTTAACATGAACTTAATGAAATGGGATGATTACTGGTCTTGGTTTAGATTGAGAATTTGATTTATTCCGAAAAATACGATGTGCGCGATCGAGCAATGGAGGATCATCTGGGAATTCAGAGCTAAATGCAGTCTTTAAAAGTTCAGAAAAGAATACTGAAGGGTCTCCTGTCTCAACTCCCTTGGGGAGACCAATTAAACGTAACTTCTTTCTTCTGGATCAGTTTTCCAGATCAGTAATCTTAAATTTAAGACTCTCCAGCTGTTTATCTGTCGAAGAAACTTTTTGTTCCAAACTCTTGATGATTTTCATCTTTCTTTCGTGCATCCTCTTTCAGTTCGGTAATAGTGTTTTGTTGCTGTTGAACTTGATGGTCAAGCACACCGTAAGTTTGCATAATTGCCGTAATCTCTTCTTTAAAGCCTCGGCGTATTTCATCAGCTTGTTCACGAAACAAATTTATCAACAATTCATAAGTTATCTCAGGATGTTTAGGATCGGGTTTCTTTCTTTCCGTCGCCATCGGCATCTTTTGCAGGTTTAATGTCTCGGACTTTAGGTCTTGTAGCTGTTTCTTTACTCATCTCTGCAAAGTTCAAAATCCAAACTTAAAACTAAATTAAATAAAGGTGATCATAGATATAAAAAGAAAAAGTAACGGAGTGAAGCTGAGAAGTGACCTCACTGCGTGAGTGCCATCTGGAGAATCCAAGGTCTGTATGAATAAATGTCTGCCTTCAGGAACATGCCGTTCATACTCAAATTAGAAGTCCTGGATGAACCAGAAGATTTAGTATGCTGAGAGATAGATCTGTAGCATTCAAGAATGATGATCTAGAAACCTTACAAGAAGATGTCAGTAGGGTTGCATTTAGCGTAACTATTACAGCACTAGCAACTAAGCATCAATTCTGCTGCTGTCTTTGAGGAGTTCTCCCTGCGATCATGTGGGTTTCCTTTGGGTGCTCTGATTTCCTCCTGTATTCCAAAGATGTACAGGTTAGTAAGTCAATTGGTACTGGTTAGAGATACAGCCTGCTACCGTATTGTATCTCCAAATAAAATATAAAGTCGAGCTACAGCCTATGGAAGGCCATCATGAGAGTGTGAAAAGTCAATTTTGTGTGAAGTTAGAGTCACAATTGGATGTAGAACATCTGTGGCAGAGTTTATATGTCATTACTTTCTATAAGAGAAAACCTAGCTGCATGATGGCAGTGATGCTTTAACCTCTAATGAGCTGTACACTTTAAAGGAAGATCACTACACCTGTGCATATCTTTAAAGAATCTGGCGGCCTGTGATCTCTGTCTTGTAGGTCAACATCGGATCCCAGCTACTTCAACGGCATCAATCATTCTGATACCCAAGAAGAACCGGGTGAGCTGCCTCAATGACTTTTACCAGGTAGCATTTACATCTACTATGATGAAGTGCTTTGAGAGGTTGGTCATGGCTAGAATTAATTTCTGCTTGAGCAAAGAAGTGGACTTGCTGAGTTTTGCCTACTGTCACAACATGTTTGCAGTGGATGCAGTCTCATGGATTCTCCTCTCGGCTTTTGAGCACCTGGATGACAGCAATACAAATGTCAGTCTACTGTTTATCGATCACAATTTGATGTTCCACACTGTCATTTCTCATTATCATTCAACAAACTTAAAAACCTGGGCGCCTGTATCTCCCTCTGCAACTGGTCTTGGACCTCCTAATCAGAAGATTACCATTTGCTGTAACATATTTTATTTCTTTCTTCAGTGCCTCTTTTACATCAGCAATGTCTTTAATTAAAACTCTTGTCATTGAGGCCTATCACTTTGGGAGCCAAATCTCATATTGGGCTGCGTCTTCAAGAATCTGAAGATAGTCACTGTATATGGCGTGATTTAATTCTTTATTTTATTCCCATCATTCCCTTTTATTACCCTGTGCACTGAGATCATGTATACTTTGAAAAATGTGGATGTTGATTTTAATTAATGTCTTGTACTGTTATGCTGGATGGACATAAACACATTTGACTGCTCTCAGAATCCACTGCTTTTTTGATGATAATTACCATGGGTGACACCTCTACCTAGTCCTGTAATATCTCCTTTATCAACTTTTCCTGATGCTTCTTCAGTTTTGCCACACTTCCTTTTTTGTTTTATTGCATTGTCTTACTACTACTACTACTACGTCGACTTAGGCCTAGGGGGCCGGTGTCGGGCACAATAGTAGTAGTAAGGCAATTGTCTTAAATGAAGTAGTATATCTCCAACATTAGCTTCTTTCATTCTCCCAGGACCTCTAGTGATCCTCAGCCTTCCACTTTGAGTTTCCATCTACTTCACTTACAGTACTTTCACTTATTAGTTGTATGTGAAAATTTGCTGGTTTAATAGCAATGCTAGCTTTCTTTCCTGTGTCAGTTCTAAATTTACAACTGGGACTTTGACATCAAGTATTTCCTGCAACAACATTTTGGCAGAATAAATGCCATTAAAATCATTGGAGCAATGTGATAGTGAAGTTGAAGATGTTTAACAACTAACTCAGCTAACTGGCGGTCCATTTTTTGTGCAGCAGATATGATGGATGTTATGACCTTACCATCTTGATCTGTATCAGAAGTCCCTATGATAGTGTACACTCATTCCGCACGTGTTAAACTCTTAAATGTCTAACTTAATTGAATCATGAGCTTCAAACAGGAAGTTTGATTAGCATGATTCCCAGTTAGCCCCAACATTACACCCCCTCATCTACTAGTCCTTCTTTTAATTACATAAAGTCTTTTAAGCTCTCTGTTACCAAATGGTATTTTCCTTCTACTCTGCTGAAGTATACTTTTATGTACTTTATTTAACAACCCCTTTAGCTGCCTTTGTTCTAAGAAATAAATCCTATTATATCTAGTTTTTCCTCTTGGCACTATTTTCCAGCCCTGACAACATATCCATCTGCCTGAAGCGCTGAGTTCCTTCAGTGCTTTTTGTGTTGTTCCGGATTCCAGCATTTACAATCTCCTGTGTCTTCAATCTCCTTTGAGTAGTTTCTTGCGCAGGGACATCTGTTCTGATTGGAAATGTGGAGAAACCAAGCTTTCAGGTCCAACTATTGATGTATATGGTTCTGGATTAACTTCCTTGCTCTTGTACTCTGTGTTTTTGATAATAAAGGAATGGTTATGAAGTGTCTTTTAAACATCTTATTGGCAAACCTTGCAACCTTTAAAGATCTGTGAAGAAATATTGCCTTGCCTAAGATCCATTTATTCTTTTACACCTCTTGGCATCTTCCCAGTTATTGTGTTATTCGCCTGACTTTCTGCCTGCTTTATGTCAGACTTAGTTGAGCTTGATTCCATTTAGCATTTTCTGCCTACCACATTAGTTCATTGATACCTTACCGCAGTCTAAAGAGTTCCTCCTTATCATCTAGATCAGGTTCATCCATCCATCCTTCATTTCTGTTTAAATCATAAATGAGTGCTGCAAGCAGGGAGAGACCTGTTGATACACCTTGTGATAAGTTTTCCAGTCACAAACATACCTGTCAAACATTACTCTGTGTCACTGAGCCCGTTTTGGACACCATTTGTCACCCTCGTATGGATCTCGCAGACTTTTATTTCTGCTTTGGAGGTTCTTATTGAAACCTGAAATCTGCATGTACTACATTAATGCACTACCCACTTTGACCTTCTGTTACCACCTCAAAAAAAAACAACCTTCCTATAACCCCATGCTGCAATTCCTTGATATTTTTTATCTGCTCCTTGTAAATTGATTCTAGATAATTGCCCAACCCTGAAATTAAACTACTTAACCTCTAGTGACAGTTGCCTGATGAATTGCAGATGGTCATCAAAAATATAATTACCTTGGCTCAGAATACATGGAAGTACTAACTAAAAAGAAACCTGTGAAGAGTTTGAGCATCTTTTGCTATGAGATGATGCTGTTCAATCCTAATTGATTTCTTTTGATTTCTCACTTTTTTCTGAAGTTGCGACACATAGAGAACAGGCTGGAAGCTGTTCCTACTGGTACTGCTGTCTTAGACACTGTGATGGACAACAAGAAGTCCCTGGGAAGTGCTTCCAGGAAAGTCAGTAGGAAAGGTAAGTGCAAAGAAAGCACAGAAAAACAACAATATTATTAGTAGAATATAGAATAGTGGTAACCATTTATCATGTGTGGCCAACTGTTTGCTTCAGTGAAAACACTAAAATTGATCATGAGGTTAAAGAAAAAAAGTCTTGTAAACTTGTAATCTTTAACCAGTAAAAGTAAAAATCCAATAATTCTCTATCTGATTATTCAGAAATCCCAATGATTAACCAGGTTATTGCAGTTCTGCTGAATTGTGATTCTCCCCATGAATTTCATATCCATCTTGAGCCAATGTTCTTTGCATGGACTAGAATCAGCCTTCTGGTCATTCAGAATCAGTTTTATTATCACCGACATGTGACGTGAAATTGGTCACCTAAATGACCAATCTGTAAGAGTAATTGTAGACACCAAGCAATAATAAACTAATGTATACAAATTCAGAGTTTGGACTGTCATTTAATTTGATATACAGTCGGCCCTTCGTATCCGCGGGTTCCGCATCCGTGGATTCGACCAACTGTGGATCGAAAATACTCGAAAAAAATTCCAGTAAGTTCTAAAAAGCAAAACTTGAATTTGCTGTGCGCCGAGCACTGCGCTTAACCCACGCGAATGAAGTGATGTGTAGGCATACCCTGCTGTAGCCTCCCACCATTTCACAGATCCTCAGTCTCTCTCTAGCACTCGTTATTTGAGCATTGTTCGCCTCGCACTAACACTTCCACGAATTTCAGCTGCTTTCTGTTTTATTGTGCGAATGCTCGATTCATTCTTACCGACCTTACGGCCCACTTTGGCAAACGACATGCCACTTTTCAAAAGATCTAAGATATTTATTTTCTCAGCGAGAGATAGCACTTTACGCTCCCTTATAGCCTTTGAGGAATTGCTTTGACCACTTAGTTGCTTTTTAGGAGACATTTTTTCACAGAAACAAAGGGTGCACACAACACAAGTAGCGAAAGAACGAGACGTTTTATACTATGCCATTTTGTATAAGGGACCTGAGCATCCACAAATTTTGGTATCCGCGGGGCGTCCTGGAACCAATCCCCCATGGATACCGAGGGACGACTGTATTTCCACAGTACTTTTTATGATATATTTCCAAATGTTTGCTCCTGTAGTGGTTGAGGTAAACTTGAAAATTGTTTTGAAACGCTGAAGCTTTTTGAATAATATTTTTGCTGGATCTGAATCAAATATGGGGAAGGTTGCTAGTATGTGGTTTTGTATCTTATATTTTGTATTCATGGTTGCCACGGGTAAGTAATTTAATACTGCAAGGCTTTAGTAAACAGAATGTAGAAAGGAGCACAAGCCCATTTTTCTTACCATGGGGTGATCCATGCCAAGTGTCAGAAACCACATACAGTCATGGAGCAACTTATATAAGGTTAGATACGATACAAGTTCCAGTTGTAGACCCAACTCTTGAACGTAAAGTTTACTGAATTGCATCATGTATGTAGCAGAGTGCATCTCTAAAGCCTCTTCCCTTCCAGTAAACTGAAAATGTATGCGATATAAATAAATCTAATAATTTAAATATTCATCATTTAGTTATTTTAAATGTTTGGTTTAAAATGAAATAATAGCAAAGCTATTAACTTGTTATGATTACAGTCTGACTTGTGGTTCATGTGATAATTGTTTTGATAGGACATGTTTCTGTCAATAGTTTGTGTCAGTATGCTTGTGTGAATTATCTGTCAATTGTTTTGCCATTGCTGTTTTGCTCTATGTGGTATTTTGATGGAAGGTGTGCAAATTCATCTTCCAAGATGTCAAATTCTCCATTCAATAGCTTTGCATAAGTAACTCTGTTTCCTCCAAAATCCTTTTGCCACTAACTTAAATTGAAATGGTCTTAAACGGGCCCAAATGAACCTTCACCATATTGCTTAGGAACCTGGGGTAGTTGCAACTTTGCAATTTTAAAAAACTTCATGACTTTGATCCATCGTCATCTTGGCCATATCTAATGCTTTTCTATGACCTCCTAGGTGGGATTTACTGTTTTAACTTTAATGTATGAGATTCATGGGCTATAGTTTGCATTTGAATTTAGCAAAATGCCCCAAAACTTAGTCATAGTCATACTTTATTGATCCCTGGGGAAATTGGTTTTCGTTACAGTTGCACCATAAATAATTAAATAGTAATAAAACCATAAATAATTAAATAGTAATATGTAAATTATGCCAGGAAATGAGTCCAGGAACGGCCTATTGGGTCAGGGTGTCTGACCCTCCAAGGGAGGAGTTGTAAAGTTTGATGGCCACAGGCAGGAATGACTTCCTATGATTATAAATTTTGATTTGTGTATTCTTACTTGCATATGAAAATTGCAGTTAAGTGAAAATACAAATGCTGACTGTCCAGTAATGGCTTGAGAGAGGTAAAAGTGTATGCATTTTTTAATGCCTCTTTTTGTTTTATCCCTATCAGATGGAAGGTATGTGGAGGATTCTATGGGCAATGCTTCAGCTGGCAAGTCCAACAATTGTAGCAAATCACGAAAGGGCAAAATGTCCCGGAGCCCCTTGAGATCTACTACCCTGGAAAACAACATTAAGAAGAACAGTCGAGTAGAATTCAGGGATGCTTTAACTTATAGGTATGTCGTTATAGGTATGAGAAAATAACTGACAGCAACAGGAACTGTTTTTGTGAACTTGTCTCTTGGTAGATTGGGAAGTCAATGCAATATCATCATCACTGGTGATGAATACACAATGATGAGGTTGCATATTGTACTGCATTCCAAGAATGGGCAGCAAAATGAGTCAAGTATGAAAAAGAAATGAGCGTACCACCAATTATCCTGGGCCACTTAAACCTGCTTCATTTTGATTACTTCTAATCTTGGGCTGTCATTCTCCAAATTTTGGGAAATTGTTGCTAAGTATAAATTGGTAATGCTGAGGTTCAATGTATTTGATGGATCAACATTTCATGCTCTGGCATTAATTACAAAAATCTTTACATATCTTTGAATCTGCAGTTCAAATTCCCAACGGTGAGTTTGGGAATGCTAGATTGTTGAGGTTTTTGGAGATTGTTGTGAATAATCCTTCGGATAATGCCAACAAAATAAGTTATGGGGAAAGACTGTTGAAGCTAGGGCCTTTGTTGCTCATACCTACAAAGGGTTTTGACGACATCAGTTGGGGAGGAATATTTTCACTGCTTGACTTCAGTGTTGAGCAAATTTAACCTCAATTAATCATCTACAGAACAATGGGTGATGAAGCAAGAACATTTTCTTTCTGCAAATGTACCAGTAACAATGGTAGCAGCATCTCTAACCACTCTTAGAAAAACAATTAGATAACTATTTGGAAAAACAAGACATTATTAAAGACTATATAGAGAAGTTAGGGAACGAACATATGGGAGTTTCCTTCAGAGAGTAAGTGGTATGTTTTTACAATTCTGTTATAACTTTTCCAGAAATTTTATATTTATGCAATGTCGTCAGATGGAGGAAATGGCCCATTTCATTATTTAGCAAGGTAGCATAGCAGTTAGCATAATGACATTATAGCACCACCAACTTGGCTTCAATTCCACTGTTGCCTCTAAGAAGCTTGTACATTCTCCCTGTGACCCTGTGCATTTCCCCTGGCTGCTCCGGGTTTGCGCCACATTCCAAAGAAATTTGAGTTGGTAGAACACTGCTGCACAGAAACGGGCCTTTAGACCATCTAGTCTGTGCCAAACCATTAATCTGCCTGCACTCAGACCATACTCTTCTATCAAATCTCCGCTCAATATTTTAAGTTGAAGGGAATAAATTATAGGCAACATCCTTGTAAATTTTTTTTGCATTCTTTCAGTCCCAATGTGTAACCTGTTACACTTGCCTGCATTAAATTGCATCTGCCATTTTTCAGCACACTTTTAACAGCTGCTACAGATTCCACTGCAAGCTTTGATTACCTTCCTTGCTGTCCACTACAACCCCAATCTTGGTGTCATCTGCAAATTTGCTGATCCATTTTACCACATTATCATCAAGATTATTGATATAGATGACAAACAACAATGGATCCTGCACCAATCTCTGCGGCACACGACTAGTCACAGGCCTCTAGGCAGAGAAGTAACCATTTACTGCCACTCTTTGTCTTCTCCCACAAAGCCAATGTCTAATCCAATTTACTATGTCATCTTGAATGCCAAGTGACTGAACCTTCTTGACCAACCTCCTTTGCAGGACCTTGTCAAATGCTTGCTAAAGTCCACTGTCTAGTCTTCAGCTTTCCTGGCAACTTCGTCAAAAAACTCATAATTAATTAATTAGACACAACCTACCACACACAAAGCCATTTTGAATATTCCTAATCTATCACTATATATACCTTCCAATAACTTTCTCACTACTGATGTCAGGCTCACTGGCCTATAATTCCTGGTTTATTCTTAGGCAATGCAATAATATCAGCTGTCCTTCAATCCTCTGGCACCTCACTCATAGCCAAGGAGGTTTTAAATATTTCTGTTGGGGCCCTTGCAATTTCTGTACTAGCTTCCTACAGGGTCCAAGGAAACACCTTGCCAGTCCCTAGGGACTTATCCATCCTAAATTGATTCAAGACAGCAAACACTTCCTCTTGTAATTTGTATTGGGTTCATGACCTCGGTGCAGCTTTTCCTCTCTTCTATAGACCCTTTGTCTGTCTCCCAAGTAAGTACAGATGCAAAAAAAAATCCATTTAAGATCTCCATCTCCTTTGGTTCCATGCATAGATTACTATTCTGATCTTCCAAAGGACTAATTTTGCCTCTTGCAATCCTTTTGCTCTTAATATATCTGTAGAAGCCCTTGGGATTCTCCTTCACCTGGTCTGCTGCAGCAATCTCATACCTTCTTTTAGTCCTCCCGATTTTTTTTTCTTTGTGTTCTCTTGCATTTCTTGTACTCCATAAAAATTTCATTTGTTCCTACCTGCTATGCACATCCTTCTTCATCATCAGGGCCTCAATATCTCTTGAAAACTAAGGTTTCCTAAGCATGTTACCTTTTGCCTTTTATTCCAACAGGAACATACAAATTCTTTCAAAATTTCACCTTTGAAGACCTTCCACCTATCAAGTACACCTTTGCCAGAAAGCAACCTGTCCCAATCCACACTTGCCAGATGCTTTCTGATACCATCAAAATTGGCCTTTATCCAATTTAGAACCTCAACCTGAGAACTACACCTATCCTTTTCCACAATTACTTGGAAGCTAATGGCACTATGATCACTAAATGCAAAGCGTTCCTCCACACTAACTTCTGTCACCTGCCCTGTCTCATTGTCTAACAGGAGATCTTGTATTGTACTCTTTCTCATTGGGACTTCTATGTACTGATTAAAGAAGCTTCCCTGAACACATTTGACAGACTCTTTCCTGTCTAGCTCTTTTACAGTTACATTTCCCAGTCAATATGTGGAAAGTAACAGTCACCTATTATCACAATCTTATGTTTTTTGCTGCAGTCTGCGATCTCTCTATAAATTTATTCCTCTAAATCTTGTGGAGGTTAATTGGTCACTTGGGTTTAATTGGGTGCTGTGGGCTTATGGGTCGGAAGGGCCTGTTACTGTGTTGTATCTCAAAATATTTTGCACTTTTCTGAATATCCCATGTGTCACAATAAAGATAGTGGTCAAATACTGTTTTACTTGTTAAGTATCAGTGCTTCTCCAAAATGATTTACATAATCTTTTCTGCATGATATAAAAAGTACCGCGAAAGATCAATTACTTTAATCTGTTTCATGTTACCAGGGAATTAGATGGCACTATTCCACCCTGTCTGACTGCTAGCCAGCTGGAAGCTCAGCACCTTCTTTCCAATTTGACATCGAATGAATCCCAAGGGAAGGAGAGTGAAAGTCATCACATGATATATGATCGAGACAACCGGAGTTACCACAGTTTGGATAATGACAGCACACAATCAACTGCAGTGGATGAAACCGTGGTGAAATTTCTCAATGACCAATTAGCACTTGATGCCCTGCACAATTCTGCACTTTATAAAACTTTGAGCCGAGATACACTAGGACAAAAGGGTGAAGGCATCAAAGGTTTCCACACTAAGGCACTGAGTAATGATGTGGATGCAAAGAGTGAACGGCCATCCGAGCATTCTCAGCTGTCCTCCCCGAGTTCCACTTCTGACTCGGTGATGCAGAGACTAGAGATTATGCGCAGGAAGCAACATGATGACAAACTTGAGAAACTGAAGGAGCGGATTAGAAAGCAACGAGAGCATTCGGAGGAGCCAGTTGAAAGGGACCGGCAGCTAAGCCTCTATGAATTACCTGCTGTGGCTAGTGTAGGTACTGCAGTTCCTACCACCAAAGTGAGAAAGGTTGCTCTGGCACCACCTGCTCCATCATACAAAGGTATGACTGACACAGTTTATATTCATATCTCTTTTTGATATATGGTTGTGGTAGGATATAAGTAAACCTTGTGTATGTATGTGAGGAAGGCAGCTTTGGCTTCCTGGATCCTGTTGATGTGTACTTGCAAAGTAATCATTGTTGTACTGTGATAGCCAAATTGCGATCTCTCTCAAACTGTAGTATGATTCTGAATGGCAAAAGTAGGGATTTTTGTTGAGGGATAAATATTGCCCAGGTTACAAGAGAACCTATTCACTCTTAGAGTAGTGGAATATTTTGCACCACTTGAGATTCTTTATAAGATGGTGCCTTCATGAGAGAAATTTGTGCCTTTATACTTCTGTGGAAGATCGTTGAATGATGGCAGTACCGATGTTTTGGTGTGGTATTTAGCACTCTATCAACCTGTATTCAGTCTTCATCTAGAGTGCTATCAATGTGTTTTCATTTTGTCCCCGTGACTATGTGAGTTTCCCTTAGTAATGCTTCAATTTTCTCCCACATACTGTAGGTGTGCAAGTTAGTATGTTAATTGATAACTGTAACTTGTCCCTTGTGTAGGTGGGTATCTGAAGAAGAATGATGTATTGATGAGGGAGAATAGGTTGCAGAGAATTTTGGATGCATTTTGAAAACCAGCATGGACTGGATTGTCCAAATGGTCACCAAATATGTGAATATGTGAAATTTTCTTGATTTGGATTGGAAACTGCTTTTCACTAACTTAGGTGCCACTAAGCCACAGGTGTCAGCAGTAGTTTATGTAACTTCCTCGCAGTAGAATCTTTGCCATGCTTTGGCAATGATGTGTATCAGTTTGCATTCCGCTATCATGGTATATTTGCCAAATTGGAGTACAAATGTGACTTTGTACCTGTAACTAATTTAGGGTGACTTTAAAAGGTAATGAGATATAATTACACTGATGTTTGAAACTTGAGCTTCAAGCGAACACTAACTAAGCAAAAACTGGAAAGGAAAACAAGTTTATTGAAGTAAAAGCAAATTAATGTTTACTCTAATTACCCCAGCATCTGAGGGGCCATTTTTGTAAAACTGATGCAACATGTAGCTGACTTTTGTGACATGTAGACTTACCTGGGTGGTATTAGTATTTTAATTCTGAAGTCTAAATGTGATGTCCATATTTTATTGTCAGTGAAGGAAAAAGATATAATAATTATATAGATTATTTTTAAAGTATGTTAATGTTGTTGTAATACTGGCTGAGTAAGCGAGAGCCTTGCATTGATCAACTGCAGATGAGTAATGATTCCATGATAATGGGGTATATAATTAGTAAAAAGTGCCTTTCGTCAGATAGATCATTTTTTTTAGTAGAACTAGCTGGTTATTAATCTGTAACATTAACTCAGTTTTCTCTCACAGGTGCCACCTGAACTATTCCCAGCATTTCATATTTTCATTTTCTGTTCTGGATCTGTCAGTTCATTCAATGTTTTTTTTGTAGAAGCTGGAATCTGAAACAATAACATCCATTTAAATAATGTCTATGGGAAGAGAAACCAGATAAAGCTTTGGGTCAGGGACATTCTGCAGAAATGTGAACTGGTTTCATTTTCTATAGATGCTGCTTGACTGGCTGAGTTCTAGTGTTTTCGTTTTGTCCTCTTCTAAGGCTACGTCCACACTACACCAGATAATTTTGAAAACGCCGGTTTCGAGTAAAATTGACAGGCGTACACACGAAGCGTTTTTCAAAATATCTCTGTCCACACTAACACGGATATTTGGGCGAATCTCCTCTACTAGGCACGCGCAGGACACACAGAAAGCAAGCGAAGAGGAACCACTATATTTAGTGCGCGTTTGTCCAGTTACAGAGTAGAAAAACTTAAAAGGAATTGCTCTTGGCTCTCTCGCAGGAGAACTTAAAACTAAAAAAAAACAAATACTGGAGTGTACGGAGGCAACCGACGGAGTTCATGGACAGTATAACCCGGCTGACGATGAACATTGAAAAACTAACTCTGTTGCATTAATAAAGCACCTTGTTAAATGTATAAAACATGTCTGCATCGGTGTTATCTTGTATTTCCATACAATGTTAAATTAGGCTGTTACACATCTATTGTCAGAGAAGTACTTGCATAAATAGGTAAACCACCTTCATACAAGCAAGGACAGAAAACAGGGTATACTTAAATAAGTGAGTATACTTATTTATTCAGTAAGCTATGGGTCAAAGTATTTGGTGAGTACATTTCTAACTCTTCAGACTTCAGTCTTGTTGCCGTCTGTTGTGAAATTGTTAGGTTCTGCGAAGCGCAGAATCAAATATCGCTGTGATGATTGTATGCTCTAGCATCAATTGTTTGGCGACAATAAAGTAGTAATAATAATAAGAAGAAAACTATGAAATGCTGCGCTGCCGCCATTTATTCCGCCATGTCATGACAGCGGTTTTAAAAAGCTCCGGTTACCCCGTACACACTGCAACGGATATTAGGCGTTTTCAGATTTATTCACTCTGGAGACTGTTTCTGAAAATCTCCATTTTCGGGGGATGAAAACACCGTTTTAGTGTGGACAGAGGGTCAAAATGAAGAGAAAAATCTTTGTTTTCAGAATTATCCGGCGTAGTGTGGACGTAGCCTAAATCATGTCCATCTGTTCGCAACTCCCATCTGATTTATGGTAACCCATTGTCACCTATTGTGTTGCAACACCATTGTGTATTGCCACCTGGATTCACTCGGTCAGCATTTTATCAGAGGCATATCCTCCCTCCTTTTCTCTCCCTTCTCTGCAGTCTAATCTTAATTAAATTATTTTCTTGGTTATGATATATTTTTAACCAATATTCCTTTCTCCACAGATGCCATTTCGCCTGACTATTTTTAACGCTGTCACTTTTAACTTATTTTCAGCATCTGCAGATTCCTTTGCTTTTTATGATGTTCCAGGCCTGGCTTGTGAATGAGTTTTATTTTTGTAGAATGATAATGTATCATATTCAGCATATCTTAATCTTTACTTTCATTACAGGTTTCAATCCTACAGAGACCAAAGTTCGGACTCCTGACGGCAAGGTTTGGTGTGAAGATGAAATACACAATATTAGCAAGGATCTGTACCGGGACTTCACGTTCCAGTTGGCAGGTAAGAAACCTTCTCAGATTAGGAATATTGCAGTATGTGAAGGAACTGTTTTTTTTCCTCTTGACTCTGATCCACTATTTTTAAGATCCTGGTGGTTTTGCATTCCTATTCATTATATTCCTTGATATCTGTACCCAAGGAAAATCAATCTTAATAACTGCAGCATGCACAGCCTTGTGGATACAATTCTAGATTTTCAGCTTCCTCTATAAAACAGTACTTTTTGATGCGAAGTAATCTCCCTTTGAAGATGAACTGTGGTGAAAGACACATTCTAATGGCTGCAGAATTCCTGTTGTTTGCGTTCTAATGATTGACTTGTGTGTTGGACTTGAACCTGTTAAGTTCTAATATCATTATAGCTTTTTAATGAAATGGTTAAGTGATGTATCTGTTCTGCACTTGTTATTATTTGAAAAGTGGTCTATTATTTAACATATTACTATTTTAACAAAATACAATGTTCTGGCATCTTCCCACTTCCTTTCCAGTCCTGAAGAAAGGTTTCGGCTGTGAACATCAACTGTTTATTAATTTCCATAGATGCTGCCTGACCTGCTGAGTTCCTCCAGCAGTTTTGTGTGTTGCTTTAGATTTCTTGCATCTGCAGAATTTCTTGTGTGTACGTTAGAATTCTTCTGTTTTGAGTCTCTCTTCCATCATTCCGTGCTTGCTTAAATTACTTTAGTTCCTGATTTGAGCAGTGTTTTCTTTTTAAAATTTTCACACTTTAATTCAAGTCTCTCATTGCACCCTCCTCATTCCTTTCTCTGAAATCTTCAGCCCAGAAACTCAGATATCTATACTGATAACTGGACTGATCTCAACTGGTTCATTTTTGTTGAGCAAGCATTCAGTGGACAAAGCTATAAATTCCCCAAATTTTCCCAAAATCTCTCCAAGTATCTTTACTTCTCTAAATTATCAAAATTCAAAGATTCAGAATACATTTTTTATCGAAGTATGTACAATACTATGAAATAGTCTTAGGCACCTTAGATTTTTATATAAATTGTTCTAGATGTTTATCTTTATCTTCTGTATTAGTGTGTCAGTAGAAAAGATGTTACAGATCAATTTTTGTAGATCATTAAAGAAAGTAATATGTTAAGTAATGGACTACTTTTCAAAGATAAACTTAAGTGCAGATGGAAGTTGCATCAAACTGATGTCCCTTCTAAATCAGAAGTCCAGCACTGCCATCAGCTCTGAAGTCATGGAAACCACTGGAACCCAAATACAGCCTTCTACAGTTTGGAGAAGTATTGTCAGAAGAGGTCTTCATGGAAGAGTTGCTGCCAAAAAGCCATTCCTCCGAAGTGGAAACAAAGGACTGGGGTGCTGAATAATGGGAGCAAGTGTTCTGGATTGACGAGTCAAAATTTGAAATTTTCGGCTCATCTGGAGAGGGCTGCAGACATTCATCCATGTAGCAAACATTGAAGCACGGAGGAAGTTCCCTGAAGGTTTGGTGCTGCATTCCTGCAAATGGAGTTGGTGATCTTGTCAGAATTGATGCAATCCTCAATGCTGAGAAGTGTAAGGAAATTCTCATCCATCACACAATGCCATCAGGGAGGCGTCTGATCAGTCCCAACTATGCAGCGAAAAGAAGAAGAGTTCTGAGTTCTACAACAGATGGTGAGGCCTCCACAGAACTCTGATCTCAACATCGCCAATGCTGTATGGGATAGCCTGGAGAGCCAGAAGCAAGTGAAACAGCCAAAATCTGCAAAAGATTTGTGTCAGGTTTTCCAAGATGCTTGGAATAACCAGCTAACTGATTTACATGACAGTATACCTAAGAGAATTGATGCAGTTTTAAAGGAAAAGAGGGGTCACACCAAATATTGATTTGATTTAGTTTTTTTTTACTGTTCACTGCTCATTATAGTAAATGTTTTGATATTTAGAAACTTTTCATTGTTTTTGAAAGCATCTGCACTTTATAGAATTTTTTTTACATGTGCCTAAGACACAGTACTGTGTAAGTACACAACCCTGAGATTTGGCCTCCTGCAGGTAGCCCTGAAACGAGAACCCATTCAAATAAAATGCCATACACCCAGCGCACAAAAAAAGAACAGTCAGAATCAGGTTTATTATCACCAGCAGGTGTCATGAAATTTGTTAATTAGGCAGCAGCAGTTCAATGCAATACATAATATCGAAGAAGAGGAAAAAAGTAGAATAATAATAAGTAAATCAATTACAGTATACATATTTAATAGATTAAAAGTCCTGCAAAAAAAAAACCCAGAAAAAAAATATTTTAAAAAAGTGAGGTAGTGTGTACAGGGTCAATGTCCAATTAGGAATCAGATGGCAGAGGAGAAGAAGCTGTTCCTGAATTGCTGATTGTGTGCCTTCTGACTTCTGTACCTCCAACCTGATGGTAACAGTGAGGAAAGTGCGTGCTCTGGGTGCTGAAGGTCCTTAATAATGGACGCTGCCTGTCTGAGACACCACTCCTTGAAGATGTCCTGAGAACTTTGGAGGCTAGTACCCAAAATGGAACCAGATAAATTTACAACCCTCTGCAGCTTCCTTCGGTCCTATTCAGTAGCCACCCCGCCCATGCCAGACAGTGATTCAGCCTGTTAGAATGCTCTCCACGGTACATCTATAGAAGTTTTTGAGTGTATTTGTTGACATATCAAATCTCTTCAAACTCCTAATAAAATATAGACGCTGTTTTGCCGCCTTTACAACTGCATTGATATGTTGGGACCAGGTTAGCTCCTCGGAGATCTTGACACCCAGGAACTTGAAACTGCTCACTCTCTCCACTTCTGATCCCTCTACGAGGATTAGTATGTGTCCCTTCATATTAACCTTCCGGAAGTCCACAATCAGCTATTTCCTCTTACTGTCGCTGAGTACCAGGTTGTTGCTGTGACATCACTCCACTAGTTGGCATATCTCACTCCTGTACACCCTGTCGTCACCATCTGAGATTCTACCAACATGGTTGTATCATCAGTAAATTTATAGATGGTATTTGAGCAATGCTTAGTCACATAGTCATGGGTATAGAGAGAGTAGAGCAGTGGGCTAAGCACACACCCCTGAGCTGCACCAGTGTTGATCGTCAGCGAGGAGGTGGTGTTATCTCCTCGATTGTGGTCTTCCAGTTAGAAAGTCAAGAATCCAATTGCAGAGGGAGGTACAGAGGCCCAGGTTCTGCAACTTCTCAATCAAGATTGTGGGAATGATGGTATTAAATGCTGAGCTACAGTCGATGAACAGTATCGTGACATACGACAGGTGATTGATAAGTTTGTGGCCTAAGGTAGAAGGAATCAATTTTAGAAAACCTAGCACATTTATTTTTCCTACATTTACACACTTAGTCCAGCGATCGTGGAGTATACGGATCCCCTCTTTGTAGAAGTCGGCGTCTTGCATCTCCAGAAAGTAGTCCACAGCAGGGGTGATTGATAAGTTTGTGGCCTAAGGTAGAAGGAGATGAGTTATTAGCTTCAATCTTTCTGCATTGTCACTCAGAGTTGAACTGCACGTGCATGTAACAGAGCAGTATAACTCATCTTCTTCTACCTAAGGCCACAAACTTATCAATCACCCCTGCTGTGGACCACCTGGAGGCACACAATCAGCAATTCAAGAACAGCTTCTTCTCCTCTGCCATCTGATTCCTAATTGGACACTGAACCTGTACACACTACCTCACTTTTTAAAAATATGTATAAGGGATCCGTATGCTCCACGACCGCTGGACTAAGTGTGTACATGTAGGAGGGAACTATTTTGATAAATATGCGTGCTAGGTTTTCTAAAATTGACTCCTTCTACTCCTAGGCCACAAACTTATCAATCACCCCTCATAGGTGTTTGTGTTGTCCAGGTGGTCTAAAGCCGTGTGAAGAACCATTGGGATTGCATCTGCAGTTGACCTATTATTCTGAAAGGCAACTTGCAGTGTGTCCAGGTCCTTGCTGAGACAGGAGTTCAGTCTACTCATGACCAACCTCTTAAAGCATTTCATCACTAGATGTGAGTGCTACTAGGCAATAGTTATTAAGGCAGCTCATATTATTCTTCTTAGACACTGGTATAATTGTTGCCTTTTTGAAGCAAGTGGGTACTTCTACCTGTAGCAGTGAGAGGTTGAAGATGTCCTTGAATACTCCCACCAGGTGGTTGGCACAGGTTTTCAGAGCCTTACCAGGTACTCCATTGGGACCTTCTGCCTTGCGAGGGTTGACTCTTTAAAGACAGCTCAACATCGGCCTCTAAGACAGAGATCACAGGGTCATCAGGTGCAGCAGGGATCTTCACAGCTGTGGTTATATTCTCCCTTTCAAAGCGGGCATAGAAGGCGTTGAGTTCACCTGGTAGTGAAGTTTTGCTGCCATTCATGCTACTGGGTTTCGCTTTGTAGGAAGTAATGTATTGCAATCCCTGCCAAAATTGTCATACATTCGATGTTGCCTCCATCCTTGTTCGAAATTGTCTCTTCGCCCTTGAAATAGCCCTCCCCAAATCATACCTGGTTTTCTGGAATAGACCTGGGTCGCCAGACTTGAATGCGACAGATCTAGCCTTCAGCAGATGATGTACCGTGGCTTTTGTTTTGGGAATGTACAGTAGGTCTTTGCAGGCATGCACTCATCCACACAGGTTTTAATGAAGTCAGTAACAATTGCAGCATACTCATCCAGGTTCGAAGATTAATCCCTGAATGCAGTCCAGTCCACCAACTCAAAGCAGTCCTGTAAGCTCTCTTGTCCAGACCTTCTTGGTCCTCACTACTGGTGCTGCAGTCTTCAGTATCTGCCTATACTCGGAGTAGAAGTACAGCCAGGTGATCAGACTTTCCGAAGTGAGGGCGTGGAATAGCACAGTAGGCATCCTTGGTGCTGGTTGTAACAATGGTCCAGTGTGTTGTTTCCTCTGGTATTGCAAGTGATCTGTTGATGGTAATTGCTTAGTGGTTTTTTTCCAGACTGACTTGGTTGAAATCCCCCGAAATGATGGTGAAGACATTAGGGTGCTCTGTTTCTTGCATGTTGATCTCATTGCTTAGATTCTTTATAAATGTAATAAGTGCATGGGTTTTGGCAGTTCTCACTTGCCAAATGGAGGATGTTAGTCTGAAATGGATGTTTGATTTCAGCATGGTTACTGAGGCAAATTTTGAGCTCAGCATTGATACAGAGGAAACATTGTTCACTGTTACTTCTATTTACTTCAGTATTGGCAGATACGTATGGCAAGTTGCACCAATTTGTATTTAAATAGCACCTTTAATATTAGCAGCAATAAAGATGTATTGGTATCTTTATTGCTTAAAATAGTTACTGCATTTTACATAATGAACTTAAATAGAATCAGTATTGAAGCAAGTGAGAATTAGCTCTGTGGTACTTCATTGCACTTTCTGCATTACTCTGGAGCCTGGAGATAACATGTTCCCTTCTTTTGACTGCTCCCTTTTATTGGTGCAGCAGCAATCACTTATCAGCAAGGGCAGGTTCACAATCCAAATTACTCCTGAGGATTGGTTACAAGATAAACAATTTATTTTAATCATACATTGTGAAAAACTTATTTTTATCATGTTTAACAACAGAAGTGCCTTGTGTCTTGCTAGTTATGGTTAATCCTCTCTTGGCCTTGCTGCCATTTTCTCAAGCTTTCATCATATCTCCCCACACTCTATCATTTGTATCTATCATAATACATTGAAATTTAGATTCATTTATTTATCACATGCATTGAAACATACAGTGAAACGCATTATTTGCGTTAACAGCCAACACAACCTAAGGATGTGCTAGTGACAGCCTGCATGTGTTGCCACGCATTCTGGTGCCAACATAGCGTGCCCACAATGTTCAGTAGAATCCGAATTTGGGAGAATTCCAGTAACTCGACCTTGATAGTTTTGTGGGTTAGGGAATTCCAAAGGTTCACAATTCCCTGAGTTACAATCCTGCCACAAGAATTAAAATAACATGATCTTGATACCAGTTGATACTTGGACTGGGTTTGTGGGCCTGTTGGTTGGAATTATGGCTTAGAGTAATATGACAGATGTGGAATAGAAATAAAATGCCAAGGGCAGCTATTGTTGAGCATTTACCGTCACCCTTTGATGTTGTATATTGTGGTTGATGGTCCTCGTACATTTTTCTTGGAGTTGATGTACAGCAAGGAATCAGAAACAGGTTTATTATCACCGGCATTTGTCGTGAAATTTGTTATCTAGGCAGCAGCAGTCCAATGTAATACATAATATAGAAGAAGAGAAAAAAATAGAACAATAATAAATAAATAAATTAGAGTATGTATAGTTTCGGAATCAGAATCAAGTTTATTATCACCGGCACGTGACGTGAAATTTTCCCTTAAGGAAACCCTGCTGACTTTGTCTTATCTTGTCACGAAGTACTCCATCAGCTCATCCTTAAGTTTACTCAAACACCTTCCCGACCACTAAGGTCAGGCATCTTCTCTCTTGTAGTAGTAACTGCGCCCACTTTTCTTCCTTCACACACTACAACATCAGACATACTGCTAGTGTCTTCTACAGTGAAGACTGATGCAAAACACTCATTTAGTTCAGTAGCCATCTCTTTGTCTCCTGTTATTATTTCTCCTGCCTCATTTCCTAGTGACCCTATATCCACTCTCTCTTTTATTTTTAACATACTTGAAAAAACTGTCACTATCCACTTGGATATTATTTGCTAGCTTGCTTTCACATTTCATCTTTTCCCTTCTAATGATTTTTTTAGTTGCTCTCTGTAGGCTTTAAAAAAACTTCCCAGTCCTCTATCTTCCCACTAATTTTTCCTTTGTTGTATGCCTTTTCTTTTGCTTTTACGATAGCTTTGACTTCCTTGTCAGCCATGGTTGTACTAATTTACCATTTGAGTATTTCTTCATTTTTGGAATACACATGTCCTGCACCTTCCTCATTTTTCCCTGAAACGTACGCCATTGCTGCTCTGTTGACATCCCTGTCAGCAGCTCCTTCCAATTTACTTTGGCCAACTCCTCTCTCATACCACTGTAATTTCCCTTACTCCATTGAAATACTACTACATCAGACTTTACTTTCTCCCTATCAACTAAGTCCCATCACCTACCTGCCCTTCCTGACAATCTGACTACAAGCTGTCTTTGCTTTTTTACCATCCGTCCTTTCCTGAGTCCCTTCACTCCGGTTCCCACCCCACTGCTTAGTTAGTTTAAACCCTCCAACAGCTCTAATAGACTTGCCAGTGAGAATATTGGTCCCCCTCCAGTTCAGGTGCAGCCCATCACTTTTGAACAGGTCATAGCTCCCCCAGGAGAGATCCCAATTATCCAAGGGCCTGAGCCCTGCCCCCTGTACCAGCTTCTCAGCGATGCATTTATCTGGCAAATCATCTTGTTTCTACCTCACTGGGGCATGGCACGGGTAGCAATCCAGAAATTACTACCCGGGAGGATCTGCTTCTCAGCTTTCTACCTAGCTTTCTAAATTCTCTTTTCAGGACCTCATTGCTTTTCCTTCCTATGTCATTGGTAACAATATGTACCAAGACATCTGACTGCTCCCCCTCCCTCTCCAAAATGTTGTGGACGCGATCTGAGACATCCCTGGCACCTGGGAGGTAACATACTATACGGGTGTCCTGTTCACGTCCACAGAATTTCCTGTCTGTTCCCCTCACTATCGAGTTCCTTATCACTACTGCTCCCTTCTCTCTCTTTCCCATAGACCCATGTTCAGTGCCTGTAACCCGGTTGCCGTGGCATTTTCCTGGGAGGTCACCCCCCACAAAAGTATCCAAAGCGGTATACTTGTTTTTGAGGGGAATGTCCACAGGTGTGCTCTGCGCTAACTGCCTATTTCCATTTCTCCTGACGATCACCCAGCTACTCGCCTCCTGCAGCTTTGGGGTGACTACCTCCCTGTAACTTTGATCAATTACGTCCTCGCTCTTCCGTATGAGGCAAAGGTCATCCAGTTGCTGCTCCAGATCCCTAACGCGTTCTTCGAGGAGCTGCCGCTGGACACACTTCACGCAGATGCCGTTCCCTGGGAGACTCTGGGCCTCCCAGTTCTCCAATATCCGGCACAAAGAGCACACCACAGCCATTTAAATGGTAAACAAAAAGCAAACCTTAACAGACGTTTTACACAGAACCACCGCCTCTTCCTAGCCAAAGCCTGTCGCTTCTACTCTCACCATTGGCCTACTCCTGTACAATGGCCATTCCGCTTATCCCTTCCGTACGTTTATTTAGTTTGTAGAGATCTGCTGATGCTGCTGATAGGCTACGTGGAATGGACAAACACTTTCGAAGTTCCCTTTTGCTTCCGACCTGCAAGAAATCCCTCTTGGTAATAGTGCATGATGTGGTATGAAGGTTCCTTCAGAGATCCATTAGGACTTTTGTTCTGGGGTCATGGAGTTTTCAGCAAAGAAATGTGTTCTATAGCCTGCTGTGTCCTTGCCTACCATTGTATATTGATAATAATCCCTCTTGCCTACTTTAATTCCATGCCCCTCTGTGCTCTGCTTATTCAAATACCTGTCCTGGTGCCTCTGAAATGCTGTTGATTTTCATGCCTTGCCTCCACCATCACCTCTAGCAGCTCATTATGTGTGGAAGAAAATTACCCCTTCCATTATCTTCCCCCACCCCCACCTTAAATCTATGCCCTATCACGGGCATTAGACGCTGACCATTACTCTAACTGTGCCTCCCATATTTTTTAAACCTTTGTCATGCTTCCTCGACCTCCTTTGCTCCAGGGAAAACAGATCCAGACCATCAAATCTATCTATAACTCAACCCATTTACTTATCATTTCAGGTAATTTTTCCTCAACACACTTATTAAATTTGCCCTATGTAATCCCTTTGTACTAAGGCACTATATTTGACAACTAATCTCCTGGTCCAACCAATTATTATTTTCTGTTCAGGTACTCGTGCCAGGTTATTAACTTTAAAATTGCTTGTGTGCCTTTACCTTAAATTACATTGAGTAAAATCATTTTCTAATTTTTGTTTTTAAATTGATGACTCTGCCATTATTTTCTTGGTTATTCCTTGTTCTCGATACAGGTGTCCCCCACTTTTCAAACGTTCGCTTTACGAAACCTTGCTGTTATGAAAGACCTACATTAGTTACCTGTTTTCACTACAGAAGATGTTTCCACTGTTACGAAAAAAGGCAGTGCGCGATAAAAGGCAGCCAAGCTCCTCCCCCAGAACTGCATTCTAGCTGGCATTGCTTAAACACGTGCCTGTGAGCAGCCGTTAGCAAGATGAGTTCTAAGCTATCGGAAAAGCCTAAAAGAGCTCATAACGGTGTTCCATTTAGCATAAGACTAGACATAATTAAGCATTTCGATCATGGTGAACGAAGTAAGGACAAAGTGAGTTTGGCTTGTGGAAGTTGACGAAGATGATGTTGAAGAGGTTTTGGCATCCCATGACCAAGAACTGATAGATGAGGAGCTGATGCAATTGGAAGAGGAAAGGATAACAATCGAAACCGAATGCAGTAGTGAACGGGCCGAGAGTGAAGTTGTCCAGGAACTGAATGTGAAGCAACCACGTGAGATTTTCACTGCAATTATTGCAGAAAAGTACGACTTTAATTTTGAAAGGGTTTGTTGGTTTAGGGCATATTTGCAAGATGGTTTGAGTGCTTACAAAGAACTGTATGATAGAAAAATTCATGAGGCTAAGCAGTCAAGCAAGCCTTCCACGTCAGCCACAGCAGACGACGAACCTCGACCTTCGACATTGAGGCAGGCAGACATAGAAGAAGATGACCTGCCTGCCCTGATTGACGATGAGATGACACCCCGGTCTCCCACCACCCCAACCCCTGGGCTGCGGACTGATACATTGCCGCGGAGATTGCAGCAGTAGCCGGGATGCACCCAGCACATCTTTAAGAAAAAAGCCAAAATAAACAAACTTATTAATTAGGTGCCGCCCGGCACATAAACGTCGGCCCAGATCAGAGGCGAAGCTGCCTTTCTGAGACACTGCTACCTGAAGATGTTCTGTGTACTTTGTAGGCTAGTACCCAAGATGGAGCTGACTAGACTTGCAACCTTCTGCAGCTTCTTTCGGTCCTGTCCGTGATGCAGCCTGTCAGAATGCTCTCCGTAGTACAACTAAAGAAGTTTTTGACATGCCAAATCTCTCCAAACTTTAATGAATTATAGTGGCTGTCTTGCCTTCTTTATAACTATATTGATATGTTTGAACCAAGTTAGATCCTCAGAGATCTTGACACCCAGGAACTTGAAACTGCTCACTCTCTCCACTTCTGATCCCTCCATGAGGATTGGTGTGTGTTCCTTTGTCTTGCCCTTCCTGAAGTCCACAATCAGCTCTTTTGCCTTACTGGCATTGAGTGCCAAGTTGTTGCTGCGGCACCACTCCACTAGTTGGCATATCTCACTCCTGTACGCCCTCTCGTCTCCATCTGAGATTCTATCAACAATGGTTGTATCATCTGTAAATCTATAGATGGTATTTGAGCTAAGCTGAGCCACACAGTCATGTGTATATCGAAAGTAGAGTAGTGGGCTAAGGACACACCCCTGAGGTGCGCCAGTGTTAATCATCAGTGAGAAGGATATGTTTATTACCAACCCACACAGATTGTGGTCTTCCAGTTAGGAAGTTGAGTATCCAATTGCAGAGGGAGGTACAGAGGCCCAGGTTCTGCAACTTCTCAATCAGGATTGTGGGAATGATGGTATTAAATGCTGAGTGTTAGTTGATGAACAGCATCCTGATGTAGGTGTTTGTGTTGTCCAGATGGTCTAAAGCTGTGTGGAGAGCCATTGAGATTGCATCTGCTGTTGACCTATTGTGGCAATAGGCAAATTGCAGTGGGTCCAGGTCCTTGCTGAGGCAGGAGTTCAGTCTAGTCATGACCAGTCCCTCAAAGCATTTCAGCACTGTCGATGTGAGTGCTACCGGGCAATGGTCATTAAGGCAGCCCACATTATTCTTCTTGGGCACTGGTATAATTGTTGCCTTTTAGAAGCAAGTGAGAACTTCCACCTGTAGCAGTGAGAGGTTGAAAATGACCTTGAGTGCTCTCGCTAGTTGGTTGGCACAGGTTTTCAGAGCTTTGCCAGGTACTCCATGAGGGTAGATTGCCAGTATAAAAGGATGGGTTAGGTGGTGGAGCAAGAGCTGATGGGTTATATAAAATCCAGGTGAGTGGAAAAATTGGTGCATGGTGGAAGGTGAGAGTGGGAATGATACAAGAAGCTGGGAGTTGATAAGTGAAATTAACAAAGGACTGAAGAAGATGGAATCTGATGGGAGAGAATAGTGGACCATGGAATAACGGGGAGGAGAGTCAGAGGGAAGAATGTGTGGGTCCTGGGCTAAGCGAGAGGGCAGGGGACAGCGAAGTGCAGGGCTGGTGGAATAAGGGAAGACGAAAGGGGAAGGTGAAGTAGAGAGGAGAGACCCCCACTTCCCTCCATAGATCCTGCCTGATCCACTGAGCTCCTCCAGCATTTTGTGCGTTATTCTATGATGTTGGAGTAAATTAAATCCTAGCAAGCTCGAAGTTTTATTTGTATAATCCAGTGTCTAGATTGTAGATCGTAAAATTTAGCCCAGATTGTGGTAAAAGTGGGAAGAACTACATTTGTGGTTTTAAAAACTTATTTTAAGTTGGCAGATTTTGTACCAGTCACTTTAAGACCTACCATCTCTCTTTTGCAGTATTCCATAATGACTGATTTACAGAAGTGACTTAATTATTTGGGTCCTGCAATCTTATCAAGTCTTCTAGCACAAAATCAGGTTGCAAATTAAGTCTCATGTAAAATGTTGTATTTTATCTTACGGATTTGATAGCTGTGTGTGACTTGTGAGGGGAAACATTTTTTTGGTTGTGGAGTGCTGGGGCCCACTGTTCAGATCAGTTAACTGACTGCCAGCTCAATTCCAGACAGTAGTTATTTCCCTACTCTTTGCAACAGTGCAAGGGTAATAAGAGAGAAGTTATTAATTTATGCTATAGTAACCACCCAAGATGGTGAAAGTCTTTAAGATGCCCAGCAAACTTGTTGGTATTTAAAGAACTATTTTAAGATTATAATTTATATGGATTATATACTAACCCCCTTGATGAGTTATACATTTCACGAGCTTATTTTAAACAAGCTCATTATGTATTCCTCCTTCCTCATGTAGTTTTATCTGTTTTAAGCTAAAAGTATTTTTTATTTTCCAACTGGTACTAACCAAAGTGTAAAACAGTAATACAGTTTTGCGTATATTGATTTTAAAAAGTGATTAATTCTCACCATGGTTGAACAGTTAATTCAATGGTTACCAGGAGGCAGTGTGCACTGCAGAACAAAAGTAACAGCTGAGTTCATTGAGTCAATGATTCACCTCAAATCTTGTCTATTGTATTGGATATTCTAGATATGGATTACAAGGAAATGCATGAAAAGATGACAGTCCTAACATCATTGGTCCATTGTTTAATGGTGTAATCTCAACTGTTCTAGATTGCAAACGATACTTTAAAAGAGTCAATTTTAATAAAATTGTGATGCCTTGTTTGTCAAGTTTGCATGAGCTAAAATATAATTGAATATGATTTTACCTGGCCTGCTGCGTTCACCAGCAGCTTTGATCTGTGTTGCTTGAATTTCCAGCATCTGCAGAATTCCTGTTGTTTGAATATGATTTGCCATGTTTATCACCAACAGTAGTGAACTCTTTACTTTGTTGACAGAGAATAGCAAGGTGAAAGAAACTACATGTGAAAAAGCCAGAGAGAAGAAAGTTGCCAAACCAGTGCGTAAAGTACAGAAAGTAACTCCAACTAGCCCTGACATGAAACCAAGTGAGTAAACCACTTTTTAAAGAAACAGCAGCGTTTTCATTTTTGCCACAGTATGTATCAGAATAAAGTTCAAGCTGTAATTTTTGCCATAAGTTTCATGGGGGAGCAGGATGGAATAGATTAAGTAGCATTAACCCTCAGCTATACAGAAACCCAAGTAAATCCAAATTTCTGATCTTTTTAGATTTCTTTAATTGAATCTGGTATTGGCATGGAAACTGCCTTGACTCCAAATAATTTTGCTTCACCGTTCTAAAGCAGCTCTGATTTTGCTGAGTAAACTCAAAATAAAGCAAAAACCTGTACTTTTATCCTTGCTTCAGCAACGCATGGATGTAGAACTGGAAATCTCAATGGCTAAAAGACAACTGTTATCGGAAATGGTGATAGAGACATCTAGGAAATGTTTACATGTCATTTATTAATCTCAAGCTTTGAATGTTCCGCAGCCAAAGTTTGATTACTTTCCAATGTTTATTTCTGTTTATTCTCTTAACACCTCTGTCAGAAATAACAAAAATGTCATCTACCAGAATTTCTTTAAATTATTTTTTGAAATTGCTGTGCTGTTTGAAGTTTGAATGTAATGACATTACATTTGAATTTATTTACCATTTTCATATCACTCATGATCCTTAAATATCTGCTGGAAAGTGCTCAGCAGATTCAAGTTCGAGTTTCATGCTAGTGCTTTCCTGGAATATCTGATGCAATAAACTCTTCTTGGGCTTCCAGCTGGGTCTGATTATCTTTTTTAACTGATTTTTATGACAAGCTCCGCCATCTTCATCAGGGTTGATGCCTAGGCCTGTCTAGTCCTGTCAATTCCTGTTATCCGTCCCTCTTAATTGGTTAGTCCTCAATCAATTAGGTTTCAGCTGTCCCAGCTTATGCAGGCCAAAGACGACCTGGGACTCAGGACTTCTGGTGTTTACAGGCTGGTAGAACAGTGTATATCACCCTGCATGGTGGAAATCCACATCAAGGAGCTTAGGAGGTGTATCTGTTTGGGTTACCTGGACAAACTGGCGGTAACAGAACTTGCATTCACAGTGACAGCAGGATTGACTTGGGTGGCACAAATCTACTGTGCCATGCAATGGTTTTTTGGGACTACCTGGTGAAGGAGGCCATTGAAGTAAGACTAGAGAATAAGAATTTCAACAAAGATGAAGGTCTCACTCTTAAGTAAGAATGTGAATAAAATTTTAAACAAAGTAGGTCAGTGGAAACCTGATTGGTTAGTCCTCAACCAATCAGTAGGGACAGATGACGGGATTTGAGTATATATGCCACCAGACTAGGTAGGCCTAGACATCATCCCTGATGAAGATGGTGCAGTTTGTCATCAAAACTAGTTAAAATTGGTACCTGGACCCAGCTGGAAGCCCGAGAAAAGTTTGTGTTGAGACTCACACCTTCATGATTTAAGTAAAAATACATAATAAAAAATAGTAACACAACATATAATAGAGTGTGCATAAATCTCACATCATAATTAAGGTTGGGTCTTTATGTGCCGCTATTGTGACTCCCGTCTCCCCTTCCTCCACCACCACTCTGCAACCCTGTCTCCCTCAGATCCCACCATCAGCTTCTGGGCCCTCAGAGGCTCCATCTTCCTCTCACCCCAACCCTCCCCTCTCCACTGACGCCCCCTTTGGTTCCAGCTCTCATCCGTGCGGGTCTTTACCATCCTCTTCGACCTTCAACTGTCTGAGGCAGAACGCTCTGTCCTCAGTAAGGGCCTCACCTTTGTCCCCCTTTGCCCACACCTCAGTGAGTTCCGCGTTCGCCATGACGCGGAATTCTTCTTCCGCCGTCTCCGTCTCCGAGCCTACTTCTTCGGCAAGGACTCTTCCACCCCCACCGATGACCCCTTCTCCCGTCTTCAACCCTCCTCCTCTTCATGGACACCCCGCTCTGGTCTTCTGCCTGCTCTGCATCTCTTTATTGCTAACTGCCGACGGGACATCAACCGACTCGACTTCACCGCACCTTGTTCCCATTCCAACCTCACTCCTTCCGAACACTGTGCTCTCCACTCCCTTCGCACTAATCCTAACCTTACTATAAAACCCGCCGATAAGGGGGGTGCTGTTGTAGTCTGGCGCACTGACCTCTACCTTGCAGAGGCACAGCGACAACTCACGGATACCTCCTCTTATTTACCCCTCGATCGTGACCCCACTAAGGAGCACCAGGCCATTGTCTCCCACACCATCACCGACTTTATCCACTCAGGGGATCTCCCATCCACTGCTACCAACCTTATAGTTCCCACACCTCACACTTCCTGTTTCTACCTCCTACCCAGGATCCATAAACCTGCCTGTCCTGGCAGACCTATTGTCTCAGCTTGCTCCTGCCCCACTGAACTCGTTTCTGCATACCTCGACACGGTTTTATCCCCCCTTGTTCAATCCTATGTTCGTGACACTTCTCACGCTCTTAAACTTTTCGATGATTTTAAGTTCCCTGGCCCCCACCGCTTTATTTTCACCATGGATGCCCAGTCCCTATATACTTCCATCCCCCATCAGGAAGGTCTGAAAGCTCTCCGCTTCTTTTTGGATTACAGACCTAATCAGTTCCCCTCTACCACCACTCTGCTCCGTCTAGCGGAATTAGTCCTTACTCTTAATAATTTCTCCTTTGGCTCCTCCCACTTCCTCCAAACTAAAGGTGTAGCTATGGGCATCCACATGGGTCTGAGCTATGCCTGCCTTTTTGTTGGCTTTGTGGAACAATCTATGTTCCGAACCTATTCTGGTATCTGTCCCCCACTTTTCCTTCACTACATCAACGACTGCATTGGCGCTGCTTCCTGCATGCATGCTGAGCTCGTTGACTTTATTAACTTTGCTTCCAACTTTCACCCTGCCCTCAAGTTTACCTGGTTCATTTCCGACACCTCCCTCCCCTTTCTAGATCTTTCTGTCTACTGACTCTCACAGCTATCTGGACTATTCCTCTTCTCACTCTGTCTCTTGCAAAAATGCCATCCCCTTCGCGCAATTCCTCCATCTCCGCCGCATTTGCTCTCAGGATGAGGCTTTTCATTCCAGAACGAAGGAGATGTCCTCCTTTTTTAAAGAAAGGGGCTTCCCTTCCTCCACCATCAACTCTGCTCTCAAACGCATCTCCCCCATTTCATGCACATCTGCTCTCACTCCATCCTCCTGCCACCCCACTAGGAATAGGGTTCCCCTTGTCCTCACCTACCACCCCACCAGCCTCCGAGTCCAACATATTATTCTCCGTAACTTCCGCCACCTCCAATGGGATCCCACCACTAAGCACATCTTTCCCTCTTGCTTTCCGCACTAAGCGCATCTTTCCCTCTCCCCCACTCTGCTTTCCGCAGGGATCGCTTCCTACACGACTCCCTTGTCTATTCGTTTCACCCCCCCCCATCCCTCCCCACTGATCTCCCTCCTGGCACTTATCCTTGTAAGCGGAACAAGTGCTACACATGCCCTTACACTTCCTCCCTTACCACCATTCAGGGCCCCAGACAGTCCTTCCAGGTGAGGCGACACTTCACCTGTGAGTCGACTGGGGTGATATACTGCGTCCGGTGCTCCCGATGTGGTCTTCTATATATTGGCGAGACCTGACGCAGACTGGGAGATCGTCTTGCTGAACACCTACGCTCTGTCCGCCAGAGAAAGCAGGATCTCCCAGTGGCCACACATTTTAATTCCACATCCCATTTCCATTCTGAAATGTCTATCCATGGCCTCCTCTACTGTAAAGATGAAGCCACACTCAGGTTGGAGGAACAACACCTTATATTCTGTCTGGATAGCCTCCAACCTGATGGCATGAACATTGACTTCTCTAACTTCCACTAATACCCCACCTCCCCCTCATACCCCATCCATTATCTATATACACACATTCTTTCTCTCACTCTCCTTTTTCTCCCTCTGTCCCTCTGACTATACCCCTTGCCCATCTGGTTTTTTTTCCCCCCTCCCCCTTTTCCTTCTCCCTGGGCCTCCTGTCCCATGATCCTCTCATATCCCTTTTGCCAATCACCTGTCCAGCTCTTGGCTCCATCCCTCCCCCTCCTGTCTTCTATCATTTTGGATCTCCCCCCTCCCCCTCCCAGTTTCAAATCTCTTACTAGCTCTTCCTTCAGTTTGTCCTGACGAAGGGTCTCGGCCTGAAACGTCGACTGTACCTCCTAAAGATGCTGCCTGGCCTGCTGCGTTCACCAGCAACTTTGATGTGTGTTGCTTGAATTTCCAGCATCTGCAGAATTCCTTGTGTTCGCATTCAGAATTAAGGTCCTCTTTTAAAAAAACAATTACAGTTTCCAGTAATCCTTCTAAAATCTCAAAGCCAGCTGTAAAGATGTATTCATATCTTTACAGATGTAATACCGTTGATATCTTTACAGGTATAATACCACTTGGATTTTTTTAAGGTATAATAAAACCAGTGCTTTATAGTACACTATTACCGCTGAGATAATTTGTTACCTTAATTTCCTCCATATCTAACCTTTGGCATTCTGGTTCTAGGTCACACTGGAACAACTATCTCTAATAATTAGAATAATAGTTCAATCTGCTTACCTGCATGTTCACTGATATTTCAATCATGCAACAGTAAATATAGATAATATTATGGCTTTGTGTCCAAACAGAAACATCCATGTACACCTGGCATATGCTCAAAGGATGATTATGATGTTTCATTCTTTTTGCTTTGGGAATCTTGAGTAGTTTTTTTCAGAAAAGTTTTGAATTATCCAAACACAGGTTTCTTGGGAAACATTAAAGATTCTGTTATTAACTCTTTGTCAATATCAGAACGGGCCAACATTTCTCTGTCTGTTAGCCCAGAATGACTTGCTGGGCGTGTTCTAGAGTCCTGTGTGACGAGAATACACATAAATTAAGATGTTTGCTGGCCTGGGCTAGCACCAGTGGCCTCAGCAGTTGGTCTGCCACCTGTCCTCAGGGGAGGGAGAGATAAGGAACAATGAAGCAGCATTTGGAGATGTTAATGAAGGAGCCATCAGTCTGGGTATTGTCAAGATCGGCTCCCCCTTTGAACTCTGAACTGTTTGAAGTGATGGACAGGCGATACCCCAGCAGGGGGATAAAAAGGAACAGGTTCGCTAAGGCAGGACACACACGACACACACGACACTCGAGGTAATGAGACCCTGGAAGCGGTGTGCCTCTCATGAGTCGGTGGGAAGTACCGGGCCACAAACGCACAGGGTGGAAAGGTACGATCAGTGGGAACCCGGTGTGTGTCCACCCTTGCTTGGGTGCCGGGTTCACTGCAGAGGATCGACCGCATCTGGAGGAGGGGTCACAGTCAAGGACTCACCCAAAAGCTGCTTGTGAGCAATATCGCCGGTCTGTGAGTGGAAGCCGTTCTGAATGATCATTCGTTCTCGTTCTCTCTCTCCTTTCCCCCCACATTGTCCATCGCCGTGGCAACGATTACTGCGAACTGAACTAAATTGAACTGGACTTTGTGTCACTTTGAAATTGGTCATTTACCCCTAGACAACGATAGAGCTTGATTGATCCTGTTATCTTAATTCTGTGCACATGTGTGTTTATCATTGCTGAACTGTTGCATTTATTATCCTTTCGATTACTGTGTTGCTTGTTTCTTTAATAAAACTTTCTTAGATCTAGTAATCCAGACTCCAACTGAGTGATCCATTTCTGCTGGTTTGGCAACTCAGTTACGGGGTACGTAACACCTGTATTTCACAACTTTCATATCTCTGTCAGTGTTCTCACTCTAATTGCTCACTTGGTAGCTTTTATAAACAAAAGGTGTGTGTTCTCTCCTAACTGTCCCATAGATCAGATGATTTCACAGCTCCTTTTATAGCTTCTCTCCAAGGCATCATCAATGAAATCCCTTGTCATACTTAATCCTTCAAGGGTCTTCAACCCAAACTGTTAACTGCTTCCTTTTCCACAAATATTGCCTAATCTGTTGAGTCTTTCCAATAGTTTCAATTTTATTTCAGATTTTGAGTATCTCCATTCTTCCATTTACTGAGACAACCATCTTTTTAACATTACATGCCAGTTTTTCCCCCACTCAGAAATAAAAGTGTATATGGGGTTCTTGTCAGACAAAGAGGGGGAGAGAGGTGTTTCTAGCAATACCAGTGTGCTGGGAGCCTTGTGCAGATCCCAACTCTTATGAATCTACTATATGAATCCCTGCCTCTGGAGCTTCCACAGTAATAAGGTGCTGGCTCACAAGGCAATGTTCAAGGGCTGCTTGTGAGAGCTTATTTGGGTAATTTCTGCAGGTAGGGGTGAGTGATATGGTTGCTCAATGTTGAGATGTGGTGTTTGAAACTCCGCCCTGGCTAGCATTGACTGTGCTGAGGACTCTAGTTCCACGTACTGACCAATTGTCTAACCCTACATTCTCTTGCATCACCTCCTGTTGCAAGAGCTGGCCACTGAATATTATTGAGCTTGTTCTAAGAGAAACGTTTAAGTTTGGGGAAAGCTGTGCAGCCACAATAGCAACCATCACATCCACAATAGTGTAGTCTCAAAATAAGTGGTTGCCTATTCAGGATGAAGATTAGAAATGGTTTAACCCAGATGTGAATCTTTGAAATTCTCCACCCTGGATAGCTTGGAGGCTCAATTGCTGAGTATGTTCAAGGTAAGGAAATAAAAGGATATGGAGTTTGTATAGCAAAAGTAGGGCTGAGGTAAAAAATGTGAGGTCATACCTTTAGCAAAACAAAAAAGCAGAGTAAATTTTAAAAGTGGTGACAGATTCTGAAATGCTGATACTCAAATACTCAGACATCTAAGTGCCTTTGAACACAAATAGTTGAATGCCAATGTGCCAGTTCAACAAGAGATTGGGGCCTTTTATTGTGAGGGGATTTGTATACAGGATTAAAGGGGTCTTACTAAAATTATATAGGGCTTTGGTAGGATTATTCCTAGAGTGTGGTACCCAATTATGATTTCCTTATTTTAGAAAGGATTTACTTTCTATATGGAGAATGCATTGAAAATTCCAAAGTATTAAGATATTAACTGCCTACACAGTGTTATGTAATTCTTTCCAAACTAAGACAGGTTAAAAGTGGGTTGTAGTTTCTTCTGGGAACTGCCCTGGTCCTTGTGTGTATTCTTTGCTTATTGAAGTGGCTTTGGTAAAGTAAGCACTTGTGCAAACCTTTGGAATTAAGTCTGCCAGCTAAATATAGCGAAAGCCTGCAGTCGTGAGCCAAACATGTTGTATGTCATGCCTTTGTAAAGAAACTCGGGGGAGTGGGGTGATATGTGGCAGCACATTCTACTGTTTATGGATGGCTTGCCACTTGCTATAAATAGCCTCCAGTCTGAAAGAAAGTATGCAGCAGAGTGGACTTTTAGTGGCTTCTTTCTATTGTATAAATCTCTAGAGATGTGGTCAATAAGAGGATAATTTTGATATTGTTTAAGGAGAAAGTGCTGCACACAGACAGCTTGTCAACCAGCATCTTTGGAAAAGGAAAAACAACAACTGTTAAATGTTTTGGGATCTTTCCTAAGATCTAGTAAAGAGATAAGCAAGTTAGTTTTGAATAGCAAAGTGCGAGAGGCTTGGGTGAGGGACGTCTCAGATTGGGTCCACAATATTCTAAAGTGTGGGGGGCGGGGGGTGGAAACAGACAGAAATCATGCTACATATTAATACCAACGACATAGGTAGGAAAGGGATGAGGTCCTGATGAGAGAATATAGGGAGTTCGGTGTAAAGATGAAAAGCAGGACCTTAAAAATAGTAATCTTTGGATTGCTGCCTGTGCCACATGCCAGATGATTTGACAGATTAATGCGTGGCTGAGGGAACTGGTGCAAGGAGGAGGGTTTCAGATTTCTGATTCATTAAGATCTCTTTTGGTGAATGTATGACCTGTACAAAAAGAATGGGTTATACCTGATCCTTGAGGTGTGTTGAAGTGCATCTTTAAACTAAATATTGAGGGGGGGAAGTGGGTTCAACAATTTGGAAAAGTGAAAATAAAGGGAAAAGAAAGTGCAGGAGAGGTTATGAGTGCCTCCAGAATAATTAAAAAGACAAAAAGTTTAGAAAGAGATGAGAATTTAATTTCCAATAACATAGGGGCAAAATTGAAACCTGTGTTGAATACAGGACTGAAGGTGTTAAATTTGAATGCAAGCAGTATATGGAATAAGGTAGATGATCTTGTAGCACAGTTAGAAATTGGCAGGTATGACAATGCGGGCATCACTGAGATTTGGCTGAAAGAAGATCACAGTTGGGAGCTTAACAGCTAAGGATACATGTATTGAAAGAACAGGCAGGTAGGCAGAAGGGGCGGGTTGGCTCTGGCTAAAAATTTAAATCAAATCCTTCGAAAGATGTGACATTGGATCAGAAGATGTAGAATCCTTGTGGGTGGAGTTAAGAAAGTGCAAGGGTAAAAAGATCCTGATGGGAGTTGTATACAGGCCTCCAAACAGTAGCCAGGATTTCAGGTACAAATTGCAACGAGAAATAGAAAAGGCATGTCGAAAGGGCAATGCTGCAATAGTCATGGGGGATTTCAATACGCACATAGATTGGGAAAAATTAAGATGGTGTTAGATCCCAAGAGAAGGAGTTTGTGGAAGGCCTACAAGATGGCTTTTCAGAGCACTTTGTGATTGAGTCCCCCAGAGAAAAGGCAATTTTGAGTAAGATGCTGTGTTATGAACCAGATTTGATTTTGGAGGGTAAGGTAAAGGAACCCGCAGGAGGTAGTGATAATATATTAGAACTCACTCTGCAGTTTCAGAAGGAGAATCTAAAGTCAGATGAATCAGAATTACAGTGGTGTAAAGGGAATTACACAGGCATGGGAGAACAGATGAGCAAAGTTGATTAGAAGGGGACACTTTGGTAGGGTTGATGTCAGAGTAGCAACAGCTGGAGTTTCTGGGAAGGTGCTGGATAGATTCATCCCAAAGAAGTATTCCAAGGGAGGATGAGGCAACTGTGGCTGACAGGGGAAGTTTAAGGCAGCATAAAAGCAAAAGAGAGGACATGTAATATAGCAAAAATTATTGGAAGGCTAGATGATTGGGAAACTTTTGAAAACCAACATAAGGCTACTAAAAGAGCAATAAGGAGAGAAAAGATGAAATATGAAGGTAAGCTACCCTATAGTATGAAAGAGGATACCAAAAGTTTTCTTAAGATACAGTGGCATGCACAAGTTTGGGCACCCCGGTCAAAATTTCTGTTACTGTGAATAGTTAAGTGAGTAGGAGGTGAACTGATCTCCAAAAGTCATAAAGTTAAAGATGAAACACTCTTTTCAACATTTTAAGCAAGATTATTGTATTATTTTTGTTTTGTACAATTTTGGAGTGGGGGAAAAAAGAAGGAAAGGAGCACCATGCAGAAGTTTGGGCACCCTGAGAGATTTGAACTCTTTTACCAAGTTCTCAGACCTTAATTAGCTTGTTAGGGCTATGGCTTGTTCAGTCATCATTAGGATAGGCCAGGTGATGCAAATTACAAAGCTTTATAAATACCCTGACTCCTCAAACCTTGTCCCAACAATCAGCAGCCATGGGCTCCTCTAAGCCAGAGGTCCCCAACCTTTTTTGCACCGCGGACCAATTTAATATTGACAATATTATTCTTGTGGACCAGCTGACCTGGAGTGGGGGTGGGGGCGGAGGTGTTCAAGTAGGGTTAAACTTACCTCAGCATGTCTTTTACAGTTAGGGTTGCCAACTTTCTCACTTCCAAATAAGGGACAAAATTAGCAGTCAAATCCTGGGACACTTGTGTTTACCCCAGGAAAGACTACCATGACCATGAAGCCTTGCACGGGCACCTGTGTGCACACGCGTGACATGCGTGTATGTGCCGATTTTTTTTTTTCCCCACACTGTACATACATTATTTCTACTTTATATATGCTGTGTATTTATCATACCATTCCTGCTTTTACTATATGTTAGCAACACATATCAAAGTTGCTGGTGAATGCAGCAGGCCAGGCAGCGTCTCTAGGAAGAGGTACAGTCGATGTTTCAGGCCGAGACCCTTCGTCAGGACTAACTGAAGGAAGAGCTAGTAAGAGATTTGAGAGGGGAAGGGGGAGATCCAAAATGATAGGAGAAGACAGGAGGGGGAGGGATGGAGCTAAGAGCTGGACAGGTGATTGGCAAAGGGGATATGAGAGGATCATGGGACAGGAGGCCCAGGGAGAAGGAAAAGTTGGGGGGGGGGACCCAGAGGATGGGCAAGGGGTATAGTCAGAGGGACAGAGGGAGAAAAAGGAGAGTGAGAGAAAGAATGTGTGTATAAAAATAAATAACGGATGGGGTACGAGGGGGAGGTGGGGCATTAGTGGAAGTTAGAGAAGTCAGTGTTCATACCATCAGGTTGGAGGCTACCCAGATGGAGTATAAGGTGTTGTTCCTCCAACCTGAGTGTGGCTTCATCTTTACAGTAGAGGAGGCCGTGGATAGACATGTCAGAATGGGAATGGGAATCTAACAACTGAGAGGCCCGCTAGGCCCAAGTCTCATACTCCTCCTCCCCTTTTGGGGTGGCCATTCCAGAGAATAGGTGGGGCCTACCATAGCTGGGACTTTGAACCTGATTTTTCCACATATTCGCCAGAGCGGTAAGGGTGGATGCTAACTCAGAATTCTCACTCTTCACTGGGGTACGTGGACTAATTAGACATTCCAAATCTGACCACTCCTTCCCCTCACTCCTCAGAAACGATAGAACCCTGACTTTGAAATCTCCACCCCAGCTACCACTACGTCACCGCTGGTCTGCATTAAAACGAGAGCTGTGCCTGCCATTTTATCAAACCTCCGCCCAGCAATCGCAACTTTAACAGTACTTAACAGGCGAATTAACAATTAATCCAGAGTACGAATATCTACCCCACTGGTTCAATGCTCAGGGTAATCACACAGCATCCAACAGAATCAATCCCGAATGTAGCCTCCACAATTGTAACTCTAGGTTTGGCTAGCGGCTTAACATAGGGGATGATAGCCCCCGTCCCGGCCATACTTAAGAAATCTCGTTTGGGTGAATGCTGTGTGATGTGTCCCCTGTTACAAATCAGTACCATGAAATAACAAATCGTATACAAGATGAAACACTGATATGGCTGTTCGTCCACCTTTGACCGCCTCCGATCATCGCTGACCTTCACACCCTTGCTCCAAGTCCACTACGTCCGATGGTCTACCAACTCTCTCCATCCGCGTCTTCTCTCCTCATCTCTCCCCAGCAAAAGACCACGGATTCCCAGCTCGAAAAAGAACAACATCCGCTCATTGACTAACATTCCCCATTATCTCTAACCATAACCCAAACATTGCTGCTACAGAGAAACCATTACCTTAGCAGTGGAACATTACAGAGAAGCCATTACATTAACAGTGAAACCTTACAGCGTGTTACACTGGAGTAGTCACCTCTACCAATACTGTCAGGAACAAGTGCACCTGCACCTGGGCGAGGACGAGATCAATTAGTTCACTGCTTTTTTTCTTTGTTCAAACACCTGCCATGGGCAGTATCTGGTTGTTATGTCCAATGGGTCTTGGTTGGTTGGTCACTGATGGCTCTCTGAGCCTTTTCTGATGTTGGGCATTGAATTCCTCAGCCCACACTTTGTCTTTACTGCTTCCACTACTTCCAAATTTGTTCATTGTAGATTAACTCTTACTTGGTAGTTGAAAGAAAATGAAATATAATCAGAAAGCAATCTCCATGCCTGTTTGATGTGATGCTGCACAATATTGCAAAACTGAAAAACAAAATCCTCTTCAGTTGCCTCATCCTGTAGCAAAAGTGCTCCTCTTGAAGTCACAGTGTAGTTTCATTTCATAAGTTATGCTGTGTTAGCCAGAGAATCAGAATTATACAGCACAGAAATGGGCCCTTTTGGTCCATCTAATAATGACCATGATGCCCATTTATCCTACTCCCATTTACCTGTATTAGGCCCGTATCCCTCTTTGCCTTTCGTATCTAACTACCTGTCCAAATGCCTTCTAAATGTAATTGTATTTGCCCAAACCATCACCTTTGACAACTTATTCCAAATACTCTCCACCCTCTCTGGAAAAGCTTACTCATTCAGATCTCCTTTCAATTTCGTTCCTCACCTTAAAGTGCCTTCTATTTCTGGACTCCCCTGCACTGGCAAAAAGACTGTCTAATATAAATAGAGAAAACAAAAATTTTACGAGCCATTATGGTCCAATAGGATACAGATTTTGTGCTATTTAGAAGGACATTCTGCCAATTTGATTTCATCCATTTTGAATTAATGCCCACAATTTCCCTTCTAAAGCTAGTTCAAAGCTCAAATGTACCATGATTATGACCAAGTATGACAAAGATTGTTGAGAATATAGAATTTATAAGTGAGTGCAGAACATGTAAGAAATGAATAGGTTCCTTCAGGGATAGGAGCATTCAAAAGGGCATCAATCATACTGGTGCCCAAAAAGAGCAGAGTGAGCTGATTGGAAAAACTATCGCCCAGTGGCACACACATCTAATGTGGTGAAGTGCTTTGAGAGGTTGCTCGTGGCTAACTCCCGCCTGAACAATGATGTGGACCTGCTGCAAATTGCCTACCACTTCAGCAAGTCAATTTCAGAAGCAACCTCACTGGCTCTTCACTTGGCTTTTACCTGAACAACAGCAATATTCTGTATATATCAAGCTGCTATTTATTGATTATAGCACAGTGCTTAACACCATCATTCCATCAGTACTAATCAGCAAGCTTTAAAGCCTGGGCTTCTCTACCTCCCTATGCAACTGGATCCTTGACTTCCTCATTAGGAGGCTGCAGTCAGTTTGGATCAGTAATAATATTTCCTTCTCACTGACAACACAAGTGTAGGTCAAGGATATGTGTTTAGCCTACTGCTGTACTCTCTCGGCTGTATAATTCAGAGCAGCTATATGGCATCTGTAAATTTGCCGATGCCACCACTTGTCAGAATCTGAGGAGATAATACAGGAGTGAGATACAGTTGCAAGAAAAAAGTTTGTGAACCTTTTGCATTTACCTGATTGTCTGCATTAATTACTCATAAAATGTGTAATCATAATCTAAGTCACAACAATAGACAAACACCATCTGCCTGAACTAATAACACACAAACAATTGTACTTTTCGTGTCTTTATTGAATACATTGTTTAATCATTCACAGTGGACGTTTGCATTTAATACTGGTAGAACCTCCTTAGTCCATTTAGACCTCTCCTCCAAACAAAACTCTTTCAGTTCTCAATATTTCTGGGATACCTTGCATGAACAGCCCTCTTCAGGTCCTGCCACAGTATCTCAATTGGGTTAATTGGACTCTGACTTGGCCATTCCAAAACACAAATTTTCTTCTTTTTAAACCATTCTGTTGTTGATTTACTCTTCTGTTTCGAATCATTGTATTGTTGTATCATCCAACGTTTATTAATTCTCAGGTGATGTACTGCTACCCTGACATTCTCCAGTAAAATATCTTGATTCAATTTTGAATTAATTGCTCCTTCAATGATTGCAAGCTGTCAAGGTCCTGAAGTAGCAAAGCAGCCCCAAACCATGATGCTCCTTCCAACATGCTTCACAGTTGGGGTGAGATTTGGTGTTGATGTGCAGTGCCCTTTTTCTACCAAACGTAGCAGTGTGTATTTCTTCCAAAAAGTTCAACTTTTGTGTCATCTGTCCAAAGAACGTTGTCTCAGAAACATTGTGAAACATCCAGGTGATCTTTTGCAAACTTGAGATGTGCAATAGCAATGTTTTTTTCTGGAGAACAGTGGTTTCTTCTGTTGTGTCCTTCCATGAATACAGTTTTTGTTAATGGTGGACACATGAACAGAGACTTCAGCAAGTTCTAGAGATTTCTGCATGTCTTTTGCTGTTATCCTTGGGTTTTTTTTCATCACCTTCAGCATTACATGTTGTGCTTTTGGTGTGATCTTTGCAAGACGCCTACTCCTAGGGAGAGATAGCAATAGTAATGAATTTCTTCCATTTGTAGACAATTTATCTTACTGTGGAGTGCTGGACACTCGGGTCTTTTGAAATGCATTTGTAGCCTTTTCCAGCTTCATGCATCTCTACAATTCTTCCATTGTCCTCTGAAAATTGTTTTGATCGAGGAATGGAACACATAAGCAGATATTAGTTGAGAAGAGCAAGCATTGTCAGTAACCTGACTTGGTGGGTGTGTGTGTGTGTTTTATTTTACAGGGCAGGGTATCTCTATAACATACAGTATTTCTGTTTTTGCACATTTTTAATAATCTATTCAATATATGTAATTGATGTACTTGTTTATTATGTTTTATTTTATTTATTGTTTCTCTCTCTGCTAGATTATGTATTGCATTGAACTGCTGCTGCTAAGTTAACAAATTTCACATCTCATGTCGGTGATAATAAACCAGATTCTGATTCCAATCTCATCTCATTGATTGGAACTCCTGACTCCAAATAGCTTTTGTAAGGCATTACACCAGAGGTTCACATACTTTCTTGAACAGAGACTGTGATTGTTTAAATAGTATACTCTGTCTATGGTGGTGGGGTGGAATCTCATTGAAATCCAGGTCTAGATAGTGTAGATACTTCTTATAGTGGGTGAGCCTAGGACCAGAGGGCACAGCCTCAGAATAGAGATTTGTCCCTTTGGAACAAATGAAGAGGAATTTATTTAGCCAGAGGGTGGTAAATCTGTGGAATTCATTTCCATAGGCGGCTATAGAGGTCAAGTGATTGGGTATATTTAAAAGGAAAGCTAGTTGATAGCTCCTTGATCATAAAGGTTGTCAAAAGCTGTGAGGAGAAGGCAGGAGAATTGGGTTGATGGGGATAATTAATCAGCCATGATGGAAATATAGAGCAGACTGATGGGCTGAATAGCCTATTTCTGTGCCTAAATCTTGTGGTCTCATCAAGAGGTCAGTGATGGAAACATTGAGCACCTTCAAGTTCCTGGGTGTCAACATCTGAAGATCTATCCTGGGCCTAATATATTGATGCATGCCGTAGGCTATATTTCATTAGGACTTTGAGGATAAGACAAAGACAGCAGCAATTTTTTCCAAGTGTACATTTGACTGATGGCATCACTAGATGGTATGGGTGTTCCAATGCACAGGATCGTAAGAAGCTGCAAAAGGTTATAGACTACATGACTCAATCAGCTCCATCATGGGCTTAATCCTCTCCACCACTGAGGATATCTTCAAAAGATGGCACATCCATCATTAAGAACCCTTGCTGTCTGGGGCATACTGTATTATTACTAGTATCAGGAAGGAGGTATAAGAACTTGAAGACCCAGCTTCAAAGTTTTAGGAATAACTTCGTCCCCTCTGTCACAGATTTCTGAAGGGTCCATGATTAGTACCTCACTATTCCTCTTTAGCGTTATTTATCTTTATTTATTTGTTTGTTTGTTTACTTATTGACTTCGAATTTTTTTGTCTTGCATTTTACTGCTACCACAAAACAACAAGTTTCACAACTTATGTCAGTGATATTAAACCTGATTCTGAGTCACTAATTTACCTTTAGAACATAGAAATTTACAGCACATTAAAGGCTCTTCAGCCCTCAATGTTGTGGCGACCATGTAACCTACTCGAGAAGCTGCCTAGAATTTCCCTAGCGCATAGTTCTCTATTTTTCTCAGCTTCATGTACCTATCTAAGAGGCTCTTTAAAGACCAATTGTATCTGCTTCCACCACCGCCACCGGCAGTGCATTCCATGCACCCACCACCCTCTGTGTGGAAAAACTTACCCCTAACATTCCCTTGGTCCCCATTTCTAAGTACCTTAAAACTATGCCCCCTTGTGTTAGCCACTTCAGCCCTGGGGAAAAAACATCTGGCTATTAATGCCCCTCATCATCTTATAACACCTCGATCAGGTCACCTCTCATCCTCTCGCTCCAAGGAGAAAAGCCCAAGTTTACTCAACCTATTCTCATAGGGCATGCTCCCCAATCTAGGCAGCATGCCTGTAAATCTCCTCTGCACTCTATGTATAGTATTCACATTCTTCCTGTAGTGAGGTGACCAGAACTGTACATACTACTCCAAATGAGGTCTGACCAAGGTCTTATATAGTTGTAACTTTACCTCATGACTCTTGAATTCAATCCCATTGTTGATGAATGCCAACACACTGTACGCCTTCCTAACATCACTGTCAACCTGTGCAGCAGCTTTGAGTGACCTATCGACACGAACCCCAGGAACTCTCAGATCCTCCACACTACCAAGAGACTTAACATTTATATTATATTCTGTTTTCAAATTGGACCTACCAAATTGAGCCACTTCCTTCAGTTAGTCCTGACGAAGGGTCTCGGCCTGAAACGTCGACTGCACCTCTTCCTATAGATGCTGCCTGGCCTGCTCTGTTCACCAGCAACTTTGATGTGTGTCACTTCACACTTACCTGGTTTGAAGTCCACCTGCCACTTCTCAGCCCAGTTCTGCATCCTATCGATGTCCCGCCAACCCTCCAGACTATCCATAACACCCCCAACCTTTGTGTCATCAGCAGACTTACTAACCCATCCTTCTACTTCTTCATCCAGGTCATTTATAAAAATCACAAAGAGGAGGGATACTAGAACAGATCCCTGTGAAACACCACTGGTCACTGACCACCATGCAGAATATGAACCATCTACAACCACCTTTTGCCTTCTGTTGCACAAAGCAAGGTCTCCTTGGATCCCATGCCTCCTTACTTTCTGAAGTATCCTTGCATGGGGAACCTTATCAAATGCCTTACTGAAATCCATTACACTACATTCACTGCTCTACCTTCATCAATGTGTTTTGTTACATCACTTTTGTTGAATATAATTTAATTGTTGCTTTTGGCTGCCCAATATCAACCTTTACAGATGGCTGGGTATGATGAAAATGATTACAGTTCTATTGCTGGGAAACCGTATTGGCTGTCATTAAAATTTGTGGAGTGAGAGTTTAATTGTGCTTTCATCCAAGAGGATGTGCTTTAAAAATTTGTCTAAGCTGTACAGAATGAATTTCTGCTAAGTAATTTATAGAGTATTTACATTTATTGATGCTGTGTATTGATTCCAGATGCCCATGTTATCAGCACGGCTTCCTGGCGTGAAGGCCAGAAACTGGTAAAAATGGTTCTGGGACCTGCACCAAAGATGGTAACTGAAAGTAAGGTGGACACTAGCTTGAAAACCAGGAGAGAGAGGAATGCCACATCAAGTGAGTAGCTAACTGTACTCAAATTTGACTTTCTTAGCCAGTGTTTTGGATTTGGATTATGTTGACCAATGCCTATTAATGAAATGGCATCCATTAGTACTGTGACTGACCTTATTAATCATCTGTTAATCTGCATTGGGTGCAGTTGACCTTGGGTTGGGTTTGGTTTGAAGTATGAGACCCATTAAAGTAACTTTGGTAAAATGAGAAATGTACACTAACTGTGGGAAAAACAACATACTCTGTGAATGAATTTTTTTTGCCCAATTCCACATCCTCCTTCCATTCATACTCCTTAATGCTATATCTGAAAGAGGAAGGTGCAAATGCGTTAGGGTTGTAGTGCTAAGTGATTTTAGCTCTACCAATATTGACTTTGACTGCCTTAGTGCAAAGGACTTAGATGAGGTGGAATTTCTTAAGAGTGCCCAAAGTATTTTTGGAGAAATAACGTAGGTAGTCCTATCATAATAAGAGATGTACTTGATCTTATCTTTGGAAATGAAACTGGGTAAATGGTGCAAGTGTGAAACTTTCAGAAGTTTTACATCTGAAACTTCAGTACCCAAAACTACCAGTCCTCCCTATCTTCATGAACATTGCCATTGCAATAATATTGGAATCCTAAGTACTGATTCATGCTCTCTCAAATGACTTGCATTCAAGGCTATTTGCATTAAGTAAATGGTATTGAGCCTGTCAGCCCTCCCATAATCCCTAACCTGCCTGCCTGTTCTGCCCACTGAACTTCTTCAAAAGGATGATAGAAAATGGGCCTTTTATTATTTTTAAGACACAGGTAGTTTCTCATAAGGGAAAGAGTGAAGGGAGATAGAAACATAGAAAATAGGTGCAGGAGTAGGCCATTCGGCCCTTCGAGCCTGCACCGCCATTTATTATGATCATGGCTGATCATCCAACTCAGAACCCAGCCTTCCCTCCATACCCCCTGACCCCTGTAGCCACAAGGGCCATATCTAACTCCCTCTTAAACATAGCCAATGAACTGGCCTCAACAGTTTGCTGTGGCAGAGAATTCCACAGATTCACCACTCTCTGTGTGAAGAAGTTTTTCCTAATCTCAGTCCTAAAAGGCTTCCCCTCTATCCTCAAACTGTGACCCCTCGTTCTGGACCTCCCCAACATCGGGAACAATCTTCCCGCATCTAGCCTGTCCAATCCCTTTAGGATCTTATACGTTTCAATCAGATCCCCCCTCAATCTTCTAAATTCCAACGAGTACAAGCCCAGTTCATCCAGTCTTTCTTCATATGAAAGACCTGCCATCCCAGGAATCAATCTGGTGAACCTTCTTTGTACTCCCTCTATGGCAAAGATGTCTTTCCTCAGATTAGGGGACCAAAACTGCACACAATACTCCAGGTGTGGTCTCACCAAGGCCTTGTACAACTGCAGTAGTACCTCCCTGCTCCTGTACTCGAATCCTCTCGCTATAAATGCCAGCATACCGTTCGCCTTTTTCACCGCCTGCTGTACCTGCATGCCCACTGCAGGCTATTCTGGACTGGGTTTTGAGCAATGAGGAAGGGTTAATTAGCGATCTTGTCGTGAGAGGCCTCTTGGGTAAGAGTGACCATAATATGGTGGAATTCTTCATTAACATGGAGAGTGACATAGTTAATTCAGAAACAAAGGTTCTGAACTTAAAGAGGGGTAACTTTGAAGGTATGAGACGTGAATTAGCTAAGATAGACTGGCAAATGACACTTAAAGGATTGACGGTGGATATGCAATGGCAAGCATTTAAAGGTTGCATGGATGAACTACAACAATTGTTCATCCCAGTTTGGCAAAAGAATAAATCAAGGAAGGTAGTGAACCCGTGGCTGACAAGAGAAATTAGGGATAGTATCAATTCCAAAGAAGTAGCATACAAATTAGCCAGAGAAAGTGGCTCACCTGAGGACTGGGAGAAATTCAGAGTTCAGCAGAGGAGGACAAAGGGCTTAATTAGGAAGGGGAAAAAAGATTTTGAGAGAAAACTGGCAGAGAACATAAAAACGGACTGTAAAAGCTTTTATAGATATGTAAAAAGGAAAAGACTGGTAAAGACAAATGTAGGTCCCCTGCAGACAGAAACAGGTGAATTGATTATGGGGAGCAAGGACATGGCAGACCAATTGAATAATTACTTTGGTTCTGTCTTCACTCAGGAGGACATAAATAATCTTCCAGAAATAGTAAGGGACAGAGGGTCCAGTGAGATGGAGGAACTGAGTGAAATACATGTTAGTAGGGAAGTGGTGTTAGGTAAATTGAAGGGATTGAAGGCAGATAAATCCCCAGGGCCAGATGGTCTGCATCCTAGAGTGCTTAAGGAAGTAGCCCAAGAAATAGTGGATGCATTAGTGATAATTTTTCAAAACTCGTTAGATTCTGGACTAGTTCCTGAGGATTGGAGGGTGGCTAATGTAACCCCACTTTTTAAAAAAGGAGGGAGAGAGAAACCGGGGAATTATAGGCCAGTTAGCCTAACGTCGGTGGTGGGGAAACTGCTGGAGTCAGTTATCAAGGATGTGATAACAGCACATTTGGAAAGCGGTGAAATGATCGGACAAAGTCAGCATGGATTTGTGAAAGGAAAATCATGTCTGACGAATCTCATAGAATTTTTTGAGGATGTAACTAGTAGAGTGGATAGGGGAGAACCAGTGGATGTGGTATATTTGGATTTTCAAAAGGCTTTTGACAAGGTCCCACACAGGAGATTAGTGTGCAAACTTAAAGCACACGATATTGGGGGTAAGGTATTGGTGTGGGTGGAGAATTGGTTAGCAGACAGGAAGAAAAGAGTGGAAATAAACGGGACCTTTTCAGAATGGCAGGCGGTAACTAGTGGGGTACCGCAAGGCTCAGTGCTGGGACCCCAGTTGTTTACAATATATATTAATGACTTGGATGAGGGAATTAAATGCAGCATCTCCAAGTTTGTGGATGACACGAAGCTGGGTGGCAGTGTTAGCAGTGAGGAGGATGCTAAGAGGATGCGGGGTGACTTGGATAGGTTGGGTGAGTGGGCAAACTCATGGCAGATGCAATTTAATGTGGATAAATGTGAAGTTATCCACTTTGGTGGCAAAAATAGGAAAACAGATTATTATCTGAATGGTGGCCGATTAGGAAAAGGGGAGGTGCAATGAGACCTGGGTGTCATTATACACCAGTCATGAGATGGGTGAGGTAGGAGTGGGGAGTTGACACATAGAAACGTGTTATTAAAAATTAAGTTTTGGGATGAACAAAAAATGCAGATATTGTAAATCTGAAATAGAAATAGAAGTGTTGGATCTACCTACCCAACAGGTAAGGATGGCATTCATGGTGGACAGTTGAAATGAGATTTTATCGATTTTGGTTAAATTCTGAAGTAGGGTTACTGAAATGCTGACTAAGTTATGCTTTACATGCATGCTGTCTCGTTGCTGAATGTTTCACCATTTACTGATTTTGTACCAAGTTATACCCATCGAGTGATCCCCCCCATGATATCTTCTCTACTTATTGCTCTGATGATCTCTCTAATCTGTCACTTCTCAGCTCATCTGACTTGATGCTCCTTGCATTGAAGTAAATGCAGTTGAACCTACCAGCACCTTAGGACCTCGTGCATCTTTCTACCAAGGTTGTTAGTACCAATATGTACTACAACTTGGGGTTACTTTTCTCCCTCAGCATCATCTGTAACTATTCAGAGATGTCCCTGGCACTGGGGTGGGGGGTGGGACAACAAACCTTTTTGGACTCTTGTTAGTGAGTGGAATAGACTGAGTAGCTAAAAACAGATCTCTGATCACTTGTGTTTGCCTTAACCTTTTCTTCCCCATATTGCATCAGAGAAACTGTGGCAGCATAAACTTTGCTGCTGCCATTTTACTCTAAGAACCCCTTTCCTCTACCACTCCCTACCCATAGAATCCAAATAAATACCTGTGGAGAAGGGAATAGTCACCAGATGACCACATAAGTAGTGAGGTCAGGCAGCAAGGACACTTCCTGCCTGCCATTGAACATGATCAACTATCTCTCTTTTTGTACCTGCACTGTGACAGTGTCACTAAATGTTGTATCTGCCATATACTCTGCATCTCAGTACTCCATACTGAGCATATCCATAACAATTGATGTGTGGTTTGATAGGAGCGCAGCTGAACAGACTTCTGGCAGATAGTCACCAGGGAATATGGAAATGTTCCTGACCTTAATATTGCATGGAAGCCCTAGGTTCCATATCTTTCAACCCATTCATTTTCTTTTTAAAGAAAGAAGAAAAAATATACAAGGTCACTTCTTGCCCTCCTTGCTAAAGCCAGTAGTTCAAAATTGTGCACACTTTGACCTCAACAGCTGCAGTGTGTCTCAGTAAGATTGCAGTCACACTATGGAAAGCAAATAGTTCCTTTTATTTATTTATGCGTTCATTAATTTATTAAGGTTCAGTGCGGAATAGGCCCTTCTGGTCCTTTGAGCAGCACTGCCCAGCAACTCTGATTTAACCCTCGCCTAATCACAAGACTATTTACAATGACCAGTTAACCTACTAACAGTATGTCTTTAGACTGCGTGAGGAAACTGGAGCACCCGGAGAAAACCCATGTATTTCACTAGGAGGACATATAGAATACTTACAGATAAATATAGAAACATAGAAAACCTACAGCACAATACAGGCCCTTTGGCCCACAAATCTGTGCCGAACATGTCTTTGCCTTAGGAATTACCTAGGGTTACCCATAGCCCTCTATTTCTCTGAGCTTCGTGTACCTGTTCAGGAGTCTCTTAAAAGACCGCATTGTATCAGACTCCACCACCGTTGCCAGCAGTCCATTCCACGCATTCACCACTCTCTGCATTAAAAAAAAATTACTCCTGACCTCTGAAGACAGAATAAAATATAAATGGTAAGTGTCCTCTGTACCTACTTCCAAGCACCTTAAAACTGTACCCTCTCGTGCTAGCCATTTCAGCCGTGGGAAAAAGCCTCTGACTCTCCGCACGATCAATGCCTCTCATCATCTTATACACCTCTGTCAGGTCACCTCTCATTCTCCGTTGCTCCAGGAAAAAAGGCCTAATTCACTCAACCTATTCTCATAAGGCATGCTCCCCAATCCAGGCAACATCCATGTAAATCTCCTCTGCACCCTTTCTATGGTTTCCACAACCTTCCTATAGTAGGCGACCAGAACTGAGTACTCCAAGTGGGGTCTGACCAGTGTCCTATATAACTGCAACATTACCTCTCAGCTCATAAACTCAATCCCACAATTGATGAAATTTCTTAACCACAGAATCAACCTGCGCAGCAGCTTTTAGTGTCCTATGGACTTGGACCCCAAGATCCCTCTGATCCTCCACACTGTCAAGAGTCTTACCATTAATACTATATTCTGCCATCATATTTGACCTACCAAAATGAACCACCTCACACTTATCTGGGTTGAACTCCATCTGCCACTTCTCAGCCTAGTTTTTCATCCTATCAATGTCCTGCTGTAACCTCTGACAGCCCTCCACACTATCCACAACACCCCCAACCTTTGTGTCATCAGCAAATTTACTAACCCATCCCTCCTCTTCTTCATCCAGGTCATTTATAAAAATCACGAAAAGTAGGGGTCCCAGAACAGATCCCTGGGGCACACCACTGGTGACCGACCTCCATGCAGAATATGACCCGTCTACAACCACTCTTTGCCTTCTGTGGGCAAGCTAGTTCTGGATCTACAAAGCAATGTCCCCTTGGATCCCATGCCTCCTTACTTTCTCAATAAGCCTGGCATGGGGAACCTTATCAAATGCCTTGCTGAAATCCATATACACTACATCAACTGCTCTACCTTCATCAATGTGTTTAGTCACATCCTCAAAAAATTCAATCAGGCTCGTAAGGCACAACCTGCCTTTGACAAAGCCATGTTGACTATTCCTAATCATATTATGACTCTCCAAATGTTCATAAATCCTGCCTCTCAGGATCTTCTCCATCAACTTACCAACCACTGAAGTAAAACTCAACTGGTCTATAATTTCCTGGGCTATCTCTACTCCCTTTCTTGAATAAGGGAACAACATCCGCAACCCTCCAATCCTCTGGAACCTTTCCTGTCCCCATTGATGATGCAAAGATTATTGCCAGAGGCTCAGCAATCTCCTTCCTTGCCTCCCACAGTAGCCTGGGTACATCTCCTCCAGTCCTGGTGACTTAGACAACTTGATGCTTTCCGAAAGCTCCAGCACATTGAAATTGAACTCCAAACTCCAGTGCCCTGAGCTGTAGTAACATTGTTCGAACTGCTACGCTGCCGTGATGTCCGGTGGTTCTGTCTTTGACTATGACAGTTAAAATATCTTGAAATGGGTTAAGATCAATTAAGAAGTGATATAATGACTTGGATGAATTTTGAAATCGACTAGGTACTGCAGAGTTGGACTTGATTCTGCTGAATTACTCAAAAAAATTTCGTGATATTCTATTATTTGTTATGCTACAAAAGAAATTCCTTTGAGATATTTCACTTGCATCTCTTCCAAGTCGTTGCTCTTGAACTTAATTTACTAAAGAGCTGAATTATATGATTTGAATGGCAGTTTTCATTTATAAGCAGAAGTCCTTATGTAATAGTGGTTATGTTGTATCCTTTATTCTGTTCCTGTACTTGGGTCTAGCCCAATATAATACAACAGTATCTTATAAAAGTATAAACATATGTAATTTAATAAACAGAGTTTGGGATTAAATAGTATAATTTGTAAAGCTCTATCTTTTGTTCCTAAACTTCGTTATCTCCTCCCCATCTTGTTTGTTCTTGTATTTTTTGCCCTATCTACAGAAAATGTCAGAAGAACAGACCCCGACCCTAGACTTGAAGTTTTCAAAAAGTCGAGGCCCGGAAGCTCCGAGTCCCACACAGCAAAGCAGCCTTTGGGGGGTGACTGGAGGAAGGAAGAAGGGCAAAATAAACTGGAAGTGCTGAATACACATGTGCTACCAGCTGAAGTAAGAGAGATCCTTGATGACCTTCAGCTTGAGGGAACTCGGAAAAGTGCAGAAGAAAAGACAAATTTTGAAGGTGGCAAACAGACTACAGGAGGCCGTGCCTTCTCCAGAAGTGTGAGCCCAATTAAGAGAAAGCAGGAGAAGTCCAACCTGAGCACTGAAATGCAGCTGAAGCGTTTGAGGCATTATGATGCAGAGGAGGTCAGGCAGTATATTGTCAGGCAACAAGTAGAGAGGAAGAAAAGACAGACAGAAGAGAAGAAGGCTCAGAAGGAAGCAATGGAACAGAAGAACAAGCGGTTGCAAGAACTCTACAGGAAACAGAAAGAAGCCTTCTCAAAGCCTAAGCCAGAACCCATGTGCCAAAAATATTTACAGGAGACTTTTTCAAAATGTGTAACTGAGTTAGTGAAGTTTAATGAGCTGCCTCCCAACCAATCAGTATCAGAGGAGAAACAGGTAACTTTTTTTATACAGTTATGTGCTGTTTCTTATTACTGTAAGTAAGATTCTCTCTCACTGATAGTGAAGAGTAGAAGAGATTGTAAATGGCCATGGAAAGAGACCTAAGCTTGTAATCTGTCAAACTCTTCATGCAAGCTAATGTAACCAAGTGTTTGAGTCTGTACTGCCAGAGCCTATCAAATGGATTACATGTAAATTTAGTAAAGGCATAAGAAAAAGGAGCCAGAGTAGGCCTTTGAGATCATGAATGATCGACTTTGGTGTCACTCTTTTAACACATACTGAATTATGTTTAAACAGAAGTTAATCCTGTTTTGAATGATCACCATGAGTTCAATTCCAATTCCATTTGTAAGAAGTTTGTACATTCTCCCTGTGGATTTCCTCCCACAGTCCAAAGATATACTGGTTAGCTGGTTAATTGGTCATTATAAGTTGTCCCATGATTAAATAGTTGGGTTGCTAGTTGCTGCAGTTCATTGGGCTAGAAGGCCTCATTCCTCACTATATTTCTAAATAAATGACTGAGCCTTCATAGCCCTCCAGGTAGAGAATTTCAAATCATCTTAAATGAAGAAATTGCTCCTTACCTCTATCCTAAACGCCTTTACCTTATTCCAGAACTGTATCCCTAATACTAGATTCCTCAGCTGGGCGCCATCTTTCCCTGCTTCTAGTTTGTCAATCTGTTTTAACAATCTTATACTTTTTTGAGTTCATCTCATTCTTCGGAACTCCAGAAAGTACAACACAAACTCTCATGATGCAGCAATCCCACCCTCCTTTGAACCAATCTGGTGGATCTTTGCTGAACTCCCTTGCTCAAAGTTCGAAGTAAATTTATTATCAAACTACATTCATGTCACCATTTACAAACATGAGATTCATTTTCTTGCAGGCATACTCAATAAATCTAATGGCCATAATAGAATCGATGAAAAACCTCACCGACAAGGCAGGCGACCAGTATGCAAAAGGCAACAAACTGTGCAAATACCAAAAAAGAGAAAAAGAGATAATTAATACATAAATAATCAATAAATATCAAGAACATTTATTGAGATACTTTGCAGAATAGGCCATGCCAGCTCTTTGAGTTGCACCACTCAGTAATCCGCTGATTTTAAACCTAGCCTAATCATGTATAATTTACTGTGACCTATTAAGCTACCAGCTGGTACATCTTTGTACTGTGAGAGGAAACTGAAGCACCCAGAGGAAACCCACACAGTCACAGGGAAAAGTACAAACAGTAGCAGGAATTGAACTCGCTGGTCACTGGTACTGTAACGTGTTGTGCTAAACAATGCATTACCGTGCCACCCATGAGACGAAGAGTCCTTAATAGCATGTCTTTCCTTGGGCAAGGGGATGAAAACTGCATACTCCAAACTCCTAGGTTCTGTGAAGTCAAAATAAAATTTTCTTAATCTTCTATTCAAATATTCATGTAAAATTTAACATACAATTTTGCCTCTATTGCTTGCTGCACCCACATATTGGCTTTCAGCAGTTATTACAAGCACACCTGGATCTCTTTTGAATAATAAAATAGTACAGACTTTTACCATTCAACAGATACTCTGCTTTTCTATTACGTGCATTGAATGGATGACACTTTTTCTACATATACTATCTACCATATTCTGGCCCACGCACTCACTGTATTTAAGTCTACCTGAACCCTCTGTTCTGTTCTCCATGCCTGCAATTCCATCTTATTTGGTATGCTCAGCAGACTTAGAAATATTACATTTGATCTTCCAGCAAAATTGTTGACATAGATTTATTAAAGGTTGGTACTCTGGCACTGACCCCTACGGTATCCCACAAGTCACAGCCTGCCAATGTGAGAACAATCCATATATTCTTACTGGTGAAGGATCTCTGCCTAAGATGTCAACTGCTTATTCTCCTCCATAGATGCTGCCTGACGAGCTGAGTTCCTCCAGAATTTTGTGTGTGTTGCTCAAGTTTTCCAGTATCTACAGAATCTTCTGTTCATCACATATTCCTACTGTTTGTTTTCATAGTGATAACCAATTCTGAGATCATGTTCTACATTACCTAGAATCTCACGTGTTCTAACTTGTTGGCCAATCAGGGCCTTATTAGCTGCCTTCCAAAATAGTCTACATGGACCACTGCCTGGTTCCCTTATCTATTCCAGATTAATATCTCTAAAGAAATTTTCAACCTCTCACTGCTATGGGCAGGAGTTCCCACTTGCTTCAAAAAGGCAACAATTATACCAGTGCCAAAGAAGAATAATGTGGACTGCCTTAATGACTGTTGCCCGGTAGCACTCACATCGACAGTGATGAAATGCTTTGAGAGGTTGGTTATGACTAGACTGAACTCCTGCCTCAGCAAGGACCTGGACCCATTGCAATTTGCCTATTGCCACAATAGGTCAATGGCAGACACAATCTCAATGGCTCTTCACACGGCTTTAGACCACCTAGACGACACAAAACACCTACATCAGGATGCGGTTCATCAACTATAGCTCGGCATTTAATACCATCATTCCCACAATCCTGATTAAGAAATTGCAGAACCTGGGCCTCTATCTCCCTCTACAGTTGGATCCTCGACTTCCTAACAGGAAGACCACAGTCTGTGTGGATTGGTGATAACATATCCTCCTCGCTGACCATCAACACTGGTGCACTTCAGGGGTGTGTGCTTAGCCCACTGCTCTACTCTCTGTATACACCTGACTGTGTGGCTAGGCATAGCTCAAATACCATCTACAAATTTACTGATGATACAACCGTTGTTGGTAGAATCTCAGGTGGTGACGAGAGGGTGTCCAGGAGTGAGATATGCCAACTAGTGGAATGGTGCCGCAGCAACAACCTGGCACTCAGCGTCAGTAAGACAAAAGAGCTGATTGTGGACTAAAGGAAGGGTAAGACAAAGGAACACATGCCAATTCTCATAGGGGGAATCAGAAGTGGAGACAGTGAGCAGCTTCATTTTCCAGGGTGTCAAGATCTCTGAGGATCTAACCTGATCCCAACATATTGATATAGTTATAAAGAAGGCAAGACAGCGGCTATACTTTATTAGGAGCTTGAAGAGATTTGGCATGTCAACAAATACACTCAAAAACTTCTATAGTTGTACCGTGGAGAACATTCTGACAGGCTGAATCACTGTCTGGTATGGAGGGGCTACTGCACAGGACTGTAAGAAGCTGCAGAAGGTTGTAAATCTAGTCAGCTCTATCTTGAGCAGTAGCCTACAAAGTATCCAGGACAAAGGCAGCGTCCGTTATTAAGGACCTCTAGCACCCAGGGCATGCCCTTTTCTCAAAGTTACCGTCCGGTAGGAGGTACAGAAGCCTGAAGACACACACTCAGTGATTCAGGAACAGCTCCTTCTCCTCTGCCATCCGATTCCTCAATGGACATTGAAGCTTTGGACACTACCTCACTTTTTTTTTTAATATACAGTATTTCTGTTTTTGCACATTTTTAAAAAATCTATTCAATATATGTAATTGATTTACTTGTTTATTATGTTTTATTTTATTTATTATTATTTTTTCTCTCTCTGCTAGATTATGTATTGCATTGAACTGCTGCTGCTAAGTTAACAAATTTCACATCACTTGCCGGTGATAACAAACCTGATTCTGAAATCTAGTGGATCGTTTTCTTTCATGTGGATTCTTCTCAATACAATTATTGTTTGCATGGTATTCTGAAATTCCATCCTTTATTAAAGCTTCCGTCATTTTCCTATCACTGACATTAGGTTAACAGCTCAATGTTCCTGAATTTTTATTCCTCCCTCCCTTTCCTCCCTTAAATAATGTGGTCACATTTGCTCCCCACAGTCATTTGGAATAATTCTAGAATCTGCAGAACTTTGAAAGGTTTTAATAGGAGCTATCTTTTCAAAACTCGGGGATGTAAATCATCAGGCCCTTGAGATTCATTAGTTTCACATTCACTAGCTTCATTGATACTAATTTCTGACTGACTTAATTCCTTCAGTTTCACATTTTCACTAGGTTCTTGATTCTCTAATATATCAGGTTTATGTGTATTTTCCATAATGACTGTAAGGTAATAATTTAATGTGTTTATCATTTGCTTATTCTCCATTATAAATGCTCTTGTCTCTGTGTATAAGGTACTCAGAATTGCTTTTCCATTTTTAAGTACAGGTAATATATATATATATATAAATTTTTTATTGTTTCGTGGTGTGAGATATTATTTAACCAGCAATGTAGTTGCCCATCTTGAAGTTATGTAATAACAACTTGGATTTGTTAACACCTTTTAATGTAGCCAAATTATCCACAAAAGTATTGTCAGACAATAATTAATAATGAACCAGAGGAAATATTAGGATGCATTACTAAATTTTAGAGAAATTATTAAAATTTGGGGAATTTTACAAGACATGGTAGAGGGAATTACTGAGCTTGGGTACAAATAGATCAAAGAATGCACACAGTGTTCAGTTATCTCTTAATAGCATTAGAAAAAAGCCTTGAATGTGTTTTCAATTCAATTCAAGTTTAATTGTCATTCAACCATACAGTGGTGCTAGAAAGTTTGTGAACACGGTAGAATTTTCTCTAATTCTGCATAAATCTGACCTAAAATGTGATCAGTTCTTCACGCAGGTCCTAAAACTAGATAAAGAGAGCCCAATTAAATAGATAAAATGAAAAACATTATACTTGTTCATTTATTTATTGACAAAAATGATGCAATATTACCTTTATTTGTTGGAAAAAGTATGTGAACCTTTGCTTTCAGTGTGACGCCATTGTATAACAATAACTTAAACCAAACGTTTCCAGCAACTGTTGCTCAGTCCTGCACATCAACTTGGAGGCATTTTAGGCCATTCCTTTGTACAAAACTGCTTCAATTCTGGGATGTTGGTAGGCTTCCTTGCATGAACTGCTTGCTTCAAGTCCTTCCACAACATTTCTATAGGATTAAGGTCAGGACTTTGACTCAGCCATTCCAAAACAGGAATTGTCTTCTTTTTAAACCATTTTCTTGTTGATTTTCTCTTGTTTTTCAAATAGTCTTCTATTAAGCTTCAGGTGGTGGACTGCTACCTTGTCTTGTCCTGTAAAATGTCTTGATACAATTTTGAATTCATTGTTCTCTCAACAATTGCAAGCTGACCAGGCTCAGAGGCAGCAAAAACAGCCTCAAACTATGATACTCCTTCCACCATGCTTCACAGTTGGGATAAATTTTGATGTTGGTGTGCAGTGCTCTTTTCCCCTCCAAATATAGCAATGTGCATTTCTGCTAAAAATAAAAAGCAAATTTAAATTTTGTCTCATCTGTCCACAGAACATTGTCCCAGAAGTGTTGTAGAGCATCCCAGGTGTTCTTTTGCAAGCTTGATGTGCAGCAATGTTTTTTTTTTGTTTGGAGAGCAGTGGTTTCTTCTGTGATGTCCTTCCATGAACACCATTCTTGTTCAGTGCTTTTCTTATAGTGGACACTTGAACAGAGACTTTAACAAGTTTTAGAGAAGGCTGCAGGTCTTTTGCTGTCACCCTTGGGTTCTTTTTCACCTCCATCAGCATTGCACGTTGTGCTGTTGGTGTAGCAACAGTACTGAGTTTCCTCCATTTTCTGGACAATTTCTCTTAGTGTCAACTGATGAACACTCAAGTCTGTAGAAATGCTTTTGTAGCCTTTTCCAGTTCGATGCATTTCTACAGTTCTTCTAAACTGTTCTGATTGAGGCATGGTGCATATAAACAGGTCTTTCTTGAGAAGAGCAGGCTCTGTCAATGACCTAACTTTTTTATATCGAGCAGGGCACCTTTTCAACCCACACCTTCAATCTTATCTCATTGGTTAGAAAACCCGTCTCCAAATCGCTTGTGTAGAAGGCATTACTCCAGAGGTTAACATACTTTTTCCAATAAATACATGTAATATTGGATTTTTTTTCCAATAAATTAGCAGGTATAATGTTTTTTGTTATTTATTTAATTGGGTTCTCCTTATCTAGTTTTAGGGCTTGTGTGAAGATCTGATCACATTTTAGGTCATTGTAGTGTTCTCGTGCAGTGTTTTGAAACTCTGACTAAACACCAAGTTAAACCTGAGCCAATGAAGACAGTGTCGTAGTAAGGTTAACCTTACTTCAGGAGTAAGGTTCACTCTTCCACATTAACATCGTATGGTGAAAACTGTTGATAAAAAAATACAAACATATACAGCATCTGTTTCATTCTGGAGACCACGTATGCGCTCTTCTTTTAGCGAGTGTCTCCAGCCGCCTCGAGTAGTGGGCGAGGAGGGTCCTGTCACACCAGCGCCGGACCCAAGCCCACCCCGCGTTTGAAATTGAAAAGATGACACGCTTGCCACCCAAACCACTGCTTCCTTAACAGAAGCCGTGTTAATATTTTTACTTCAAATACTTATATAGGAACTTACAGCGTTGCTTCTATAATGTTTCTTTTTGGGTAGACATGGAGCTCTTCACGATCATGCTGCATGCATAGCACCCACCTTTACACCTTCCCGAACCGGAAGTTACACATAAGACGTGGCGAAACCATAGGTGATGTCATCACATGCCACGATATACCATAGACAATGAATTTACCTTTGTTATACTGTAACATAATTATCAACCTTTAACTTTAACTAGAAAATAGTTAGAAACAAATCATTTAAAGCGTAGACCCAACAAAGTCAAATAAATGCCTTAAGGGCAACACAGTCATATTTATGCGGAAATAGTTAAAATTCTACAGGGTTTACAAACTTTCTAGTACCACTGTACATGAATACTCATGAATACAGCCAAATCAAACAATGTTACTCTGTGGTCAAGGTGCAAAATACAGTACCAACAGTCACACACAGCACAGAACACACACATGATAGCAAACACAATGGTATTACAATCACGCAAGAGAAGAGTTAAAAACTCGACTGCCGAGTGAACACTGAGAAGGAGGAGGTGCCCAGCTCCAGCCAGGATGCTGCACCACACTGGCTCTGACGCTCCTTCCTTCTAAGATTTAGGATGCAAACTATACATACAAGAACTTTGTGGGGAAGAGGAAACACTTGGTGTAAGTTTACAGTTTTCATTGTGAGCAGGAGATGTGTCACCAAATTAATTTAAAGCTCTAAATAAACTAAAGATCAGGGTTTAGGATTGGTATGGAGCACTTTAATGTTCTAATTTAAAATGGGTGGGTAGATCTTGAAGGATAGTGTCTGAGTTAGCAGTCTGGGCAGTCTCAGTTCTACTAAATCACATTCATAGATCATTCACAAGGTCCTTTTGATGTGAACCAACAAAATTTGGTGATGGATGGCCAAGTAGGTTGAGTGTGAAATTCTCTTTGCAACATATTAAGTCACATGCTATTAACATATGATTTTCCTCCCCAATATTATTGGGTCTCTGTAATAGTTTTCTGTTCACTTTTTTTTTCAGCCAAAAGTCATCTATCAGCCTTCTGGAGAATCTGACAAAGAGAACAAGGGGCAGGATCGCCCTCTTAGTGCCTCATCGAGCAGTGACATGTCTCTGTCTGAATCTCATCAGCCTCCAGGCAGGTAAGACTCAGTTTGCCTGTGAGCAAATTTCAAACAACCTCCTCATCTGATTGGTCCAGTAGTCCAAGAGCCGGAAATGGATCCAGAGAGAACTCGCCTACTAAAAAGCGTGGCATCTACCGTTGTCATGGTGATGGAAGAGTCGCTGGATCTTCACCTCAGATTCCGGCCCTTCTGGAAAAATAACTGATAAGTTTTCACATTTGTAAATAAATACGTAAATTTCAAACAGTGCTTCTTTTAATCAGATTTAATCTATTCATCCACAGTTATATTGTGCATAACCTTTCATGGAAGGAAGAATTAAGATGAGGAACTCTTATTCAATATTCGCCACTCATACCCTTGATGTTCAAATGTTCTCCAAATATTTTCGATTCTTTAAATTTTTAGCCCCTTTAATCTACAAATCAATAATGCTAAACAAATGCCTCTTTCCCATTAATTTGTGTGCCTGTTCTCTGCCACTGGCATAATGTCTTGAGTTCCAATAAGATGGTGGTATATAGACAGTGCGGTCTCTCGGGGGCATTGTTAACTTATTTTTTTCCATTGCAAGACTATGCTGGACTCAAAGAACTGCAGGTCTACCCCCATCAGTGAGCTGCTCATTGGCAGAGGTGCTGGACTGAGTGTAGACCATGTTGCTGCTTGCTACAGAAAGGCATCAGAGTTGGTGTGTAATGTAACCGTGGGTGATTGCCTTGGGCGTTTCCCTTACAAGACCCTGTTGGACATTGATAATGTGAGATGTTGCAGGCCTGTTTGGTAGGTGGCGTGGGAGCTGTGTGGCCATGGTTGTAGCAAAGCCCTGGACTTGCCTGCTGCAGCAGTCCAAGAGAGGAGACACCGGAGGCGGTGTAGCACAGCATTTGTGCTCGATTGGGGGCTGCTCTCTCCCATTGGTGCTGCCCTCCAGTGTTTGATAGTGGAATATCAGGCTGGATTGTGTATACAGGTTTTCCCCGCCATCCGAAGGTAGAGAGTTCCCACGAAATGGTTCGTAAGCTGGAATGTCGTAAAGCGAAGAAGCAAATTACCATTTATTTATAGGGGAAAAATTTGTGAGCGTTTGCAGACCCAAAAATAACCTACCAAATCATGGTAAATAACACATAAACCTAAAATAACAGTAACATATAGTAAAAGCAGGAATGATATGCTAAATACACAGCCTATATAAAGTAGAAATACTTCTCTACAATCATTGCCGCACTGTTCTCTGTAGTGAAAATCTCACGCAAGCACTCTCGGCAGAAACACTCTCTCCAGTAACCTTTAAGCTATGAAGCTGCCGCGGTTGATGAAAGCCAATGCACCATATGCCTTCTTACCCACAGGGTCAAACTGCAAGCAGTTTTGAGTATCCTATGGACTCAGACCTCAAGATCCCTCTGATCCTCCACACTGCCAAGAGTCTTGCCATTAATACTACAGTGGTATGCTAAGGTTTGGGCACCCCGATCAAAATTTCTGATACTGTGAATAGCTAAACGAGTAAGAGATGACCTAATTTCCAAAAGGCATGAAGTTTAAAAATAACACATTTCTTTAATATTTTAAGCAAGATTACTTTTTAATTTCCATCTTTTGCAGTTTCAAAATAACAAAAAAGGAAAAGGGCCCGAAGCAAAAGTTTGCATGGGACCCTGCATGGTCAGTACTTAGTAATACCCCCTTTGGCAAGTATCACAGCTTGTAAACGGTTTCTGTAGCCAGCTAATAGTCTTTCAATTCTCGTCTGGGGGATTTTTGCCCATTCTTCCTTGCAAAAGGCTTCTAGTTCTGTGAGATTCTTGGGCCGTCTTGCATGCACTGCTCTTTTGAGGTCTATCCACAGATTTTTGATGATGTTTAGGTCAGGGAACTGTGAGGGCCATGACAAAATCTTCAGCTTGCCCCTCTTGAGGTAGTCCATTGTGGATTTTGAGTGTGTTTAGGGTCATTATCCTATTGTAGAAGCCATCCTCTTTCATCTTCAGCTTTTTTTTTACAGACGGTGTGATGTTTGCTTCCAGAATTTGCTGGTATTTAATTGAATTCATTCTTCCCTCTACCAGTGAGTTGTTCCCCGTGCCACTGGCTGCAACACAAGCCCAAAGCATGATCAATCCACCCCCATACTTAACAGTTGGAGAGGTGTTCTTTTCATGAAATTCTGCACCCTTTTTTCTTCAAACATACCTTTGCTCATTGCGGCCAAAAACTTCTATTTTAACTTCATCAGTCCACAGGACTTGTTTCCAAAATGCATCAGGCTTATTTAGATGTTCCTTTGCAAACTTCTGACGCTGAATTTTATGGTGAGGATGCAGGAAAGGTTTTCTTCTGGTGACTCTTCCATGAAGGTCATATTTGTGCAAGTGTTGCTGCACAGTAGAATAGCGCACCACCACTCCAGAGTCTGCTAAATCTTCCTAAAGGTCTTTTGCAGTCAAACGGGGGTTTTGATTTGCCTTTCTAGCAATCCTACGAGCAGCTTTCTCGGAAAGTTTTCTTGGTCTTCCAGACCTCAACTTGACCTCCACCGTTCCTGTTAACTGCCATTTCTTAATTACATTATGAACTGATGCAATGGCTACCTGAAAACTCTTTGCTATCTTCTTATAGCCTCTTCCTGCTTTGTGGGTATCATTTATTTTAATTTTCAGAGTGCAAGGCAGCTGCTTAGAGGAGCCCATGGCTGCTGATTGTTGGGACAAGGTTTGAGAAGTCAGGGTACTTATAAAGCTTTGAAATTTGGATCACCTGGCCTTTCCTAGCAATGACTGTAAACCAGCCATAGCCCTAACAAGCTAATTAAGGTCTGAGACCTTGGTAAAAGTTATCTGAGAGCTCAAATCTCTTGGGGGTGCCCAAACTTTTGCGTGGTGCTCCTTTCCTTTTTTTCACTCTAACATTGTACAAAACAAAAATAATACACTAATCTTGCTTAAAATGTTGAAAAGAATGTTTCATCTTTAACTTTATGACTTTTGGAGATCAGTTCATCTTCTACTCACTTAACTATTCACAGTAACAGAAATTTTGGCCAGGGTGCCCAAACCTTTGCATGCCGCTGTATATTCTGCCATCACATTTGACCTACCAAAATGAACCACCTCATACTTATCAGGGTTGAACTCCATCTGCCAGGAAAGAGTAGCGCCAACGCACGTCTTACTCCATGGGCTGCCGAAAGGAGACTCTCCCACAGAAATTATTTAGGGCTGAGTTGGTGCACAACCCGTAAGAACATTTTGGTAGTATGACCATGTATGAAATTAAGCTGTTACATGAAAGAACGTTAGAATGGTGTGTTAAGAATGATGCAAGCTATTGAATTAAGTGTAGGACTCTGCATAGCTAAATTGACTTGTTTAACCAACATCCTGAACCTTGCTTGGTTCGAAATCATTAGTTTGTGACAAGGCTAAATAATTTCATGGAGTTGCAAAGAAGTGAGCTTTAGTTTGTAGCTGTGCAGTGGCAAAAGTTCAGGTTGGGACATGGCATCTGCTACCCAGGTGTAAGAGATTGATCAGAGTTGGCAAATGTAATGGATTTATCTTCACAGCTCAATGTAGCATTGCATTCCAGGAAAAAGGAATACTGGAGAAGTGCAGGCTGTGTTTTGCATGAAGGAAGCTGGCACAAGTAGCATGCACGTGTAAGATGTTGTTGATAGCTAAGAATAAAGGTCTTTGCTTTACAAAATTAATAAATGGGCAGGATCACTGGTAGATTGGTAGAAGAAGTGATTTGTGGTTAAAGTTAGGAGACATCTCTGTAGGATGGACCTAGTGGAGGGTTTTAGGATTGTTGTTTAGGGCAGTTGTTCTATATAGCCAAAACTATTATGTCCATCCTAGCAGTGCCACATTTTATCCTGAGCTATACTTCACCGATCCAGTTGATGGATTAGCGGTTGATTTGCTACATTTATTATTTGTTATGTGGAACATTGATGAGACCACATTTATAGTGAAGTCTGTAGCAAGGGAGGATGTCCATTTATTGGAAACAGTTCCAAGAAGGTTTACAAGATCAGTACCTAAAATGGGTGGATGACTTGTAAGGAAAAGACAGGCTAAAATTGCATCAGCTGGAGAATAAAGAATGAGTGGGGAATCAATTGAAAATTAAGATATTGAGGGGAATTAACATAGTGGATCCAGAGGTGATGTTTACTCTCATGGGTGAACCTAGACTTGATTATTCTTTGAAACTCTTGTTTCTGCCACTCTTCGAATGTGAGAGTTTTCAATATTTTTTAGAGGAGGAGTGATGTTATTAAATGATGAAACAAGCTCAAGGAACTGAGAATGCCTATCCCTTCCTATGAATCATTTGTTCTTATGATGTGCAACTAAAACAAGAATTTATAGCTGTTCATCTGATGGGACTATCGTATTGGAGAAGCAATTGATCATCAGGGACAACATTGCATAGGAGTGAATAAGAGGGCAAGAAATGAATTAACAAAACATCTGAGTGAAGCTAATGTGACTGGATGAATTGTCATGCTGTAGTCAATTGTGGTCCACCTATTGGTGAATGGAAATTACCTCTGTGGTTATGGACCCCTCTGAGGATGCTTATTACAGTTGGATTAATAGTGAAAGAAAAGCTCATAGTGGGTTATGGGTTAAAGTTGCAAAATACAAGGGAATACAGTTCTTGGAGCAGTAAATTTCATCACCCATCAAAAATTGTTTGCTTTATTCAAGATAAACTAATCAAGGGGAAAGTTAACTTCATGAAATGAGTGATTCTAAGAGCTTTGTCAATCTAACAAATTTTTTTTTTTAATTTGGTATTTACTCCAGTGCAAAGCACCATATTACAAATAAATAGGTTTTAGTTGACATTAGACGCGCAAAAGTGACATGGTTTAAAGATGTTTCTGCAGGCAGAATTTGTCTATAATTCGAATGTTGTTGGATCGAATGAAATTGGATTCTATCTTCAACTGTACTTTTGAATGCAGCCATTAAGCTAATGTCAGAAATGTGGCCAAGAATTGGCTTTCCAAATGTGTATCTGGTATTACGATCTTTATCTTTCCTTGAACACTAAATATTTATCAGATCATTGAGAAATGATTTTTCCAAACAGTGCTGTTGTACCTCCAATATTAACCCGATACTGTACTTCAAAACTGCATTCCCAAGTTCTCAGTCTTCATGGTACTGCACGGAATTCTCCAACTGGACTTTTTGATCATGTGGCTTAAATTTGCAATTAAAACTTGACCTTTGTTCAGGTATCATAACTTTTACTTGTGAATTTCTTTTCCAGACATGACCATTTGGAGCCCTCAAGGATACCTCCTCATCAAGTCAACCCAATAGCTCAGACAGCTCACCCTTCTACTGGGGTTAATCTCTTCTCTCACCTGTTAAACCTGGAACCCCGAAGTTTGTTGTCCAGGGATTTTGAAACAACAGCAAAGCGGAAGGATACTCCACAAAAAGGACACATGCATTCCCTCCAGTGCCCACCCTCCAGTTCTTTGCCATTGGATCACACATTAGCTGGACAAAAGTCCACAGTCCCATACAAAAGTAAACTGGACCGCATTGAGGCACTGAAAGCAACAGCAGCCTCCCTTTCCAGTCGGATTGAGAATGAAGCAAAAAAGCTGGCAGGCGCTGGCATCAACTATGGCAACATGCAGGACTCTGAGCACGATGTGCTGCAGACCTCTTGGGATGACCGGCACAGGCCCAAGCTGGCCAGCCCACCTGTTCGTGATGGTGGCTGTGACAATACTTCATCCAGAATTTGGAGAATACAAGGACCCAATGTGGGCCACACTACCTTTGAGGATCAGCTGCCAGGGGTTGGCAATTTGTATGAATGTAAAAAGCTTGGTGAGTTGCCACAGTATGACAATTTTTCAGCAAAGCGTCCTGAAAAATGCCAGGAAGTCACTTGGGAAAGCACCTATAAGAGGTCCCTTGAGGCCCTGGAACAAAACCTACAAAAGCTTAATCGAGAAAGGAATCAATTTGAATCCCTCAATTCCAGCGGGGGCTCAATCAGTGAAGGGCCACTTCTAAGTGAAGGAAGTCTCTCAGAGGAGGATGGTCAACCAAGTTCCAGAGACCCAACTAAATTAGCACAAACTTTGAAGGACAAGGATTTCTGTGCGGAAGTGTCAAATCCTTCCCAGCCAATGGTAGAATTTCAGAAAGAAGCAGAAAAATACCAGCCTCTCCAGCTGCAATTGGAGGGATACAAAGGCAAAGCTCCCTGGGAAGAGCTAGCCAAGGGAAGCCCTTACAGTGTAATTAACATCTTTACAAAGAGCTACCAGTTCTGTGGGAAAGGTAAGGACTTAACGTGAGCCTGCACATTTATACCTTTTGCTAGAAATAAATGCGTATTTCCCCTCTTTCCCCATCCATGTTACTCCCCAGTTCATTTTCCTTCTCTGACTTGCACTGTTATGCAATGTGTGTTCTACTGCTTAGTCCAGATGTACATTGATCTCGTGTGTCTCCATAGAGATAGGATATATTATGATGGGAGTCACAGTTGAATAGGATCCTGTATTTCCACGTCATCTAGCACTTTTTTTAATTGGGTTGGAAATCAGCAAAGGCATCTACAGTGTGGATGAGGTGTAGGGTTGCTGGAAGTTGACAGGAGGATTGTGGGAAGAGTGTCTTGTGCACTGTTAAGCAGATTGGCATTGGTGGGGGGAGGTTAGATCTGAGCTCTATAGTGGGATATGACTATTGCCCACATTCTTCTGCAGTGGTGCATCAAATTCTGATGGAGAGACATGGTGTTGTGATATAACAGGATGTTCTATCAGTGGATGAATGGGGAAGTGGGAGCAAAGAATCTGTTCAATTTTAGCTTGCCTGCTACTATCTTGCCACGGTGATGAAAAATAGGTGAGTGAAGTGATTGTGAGATTTTCATCAAAGGGTTGCGTGTGAACTTCCTGACCATCTCTGTTTTGTTGCAGGAAGTTTAGAGGAGCAGTCTGATAGAGGATCCCCAACTCTGCAACCTCTAATATATGCAGCAAGCCCTGAAGTTGCTGATGTATATGAAGATGATTTCCTTTCCTCTCACAGCAGCACAGTTGTAAGCAGGAAGTTCCCTTCATACCAAAGGTAAAGATCAGGTCCTTCTGTGAGCATTACTCTTAAGACCAAACTGAAATGCTTTATCCACCAAAACCAGACAAGTATATTTTACTTTTCAAAGTATTTCTCCAATAGTAAATTGCTTCCATATAATAAATTTCTCCCAGATTCTGTTACTTAAATGCACAGGGCAATTTACAGTGGTCAGATAGCTTACTAGCCTGTAAGACTTTGGGTACCTGAGCAAATCAAGAAGGAAGCCTCAAATCATCTGGAGGAAATTATCATGTTGACAGAGAATCAGATAGTATCTGGAACTTTGCAAAGTAGTGGCATTCCTAACTGTGCCACTTCCACCCGTAGAGGGGAAAAAAAAGACTGGTGACAATACTTGTGACCATCTTCCCAAGCAGGTGCCAAACAAGTGGTGATCTTTCAGGAATTCTTTATTCCAAGGTGCACCTTCCTTATTTCATGAACTTGCTGTCTCAGTAAATTTCACTGCCTTCATTTACTTTTGAAGGTTATCCATTGTAACACTGCATATAAACTATTCTTACCTTGTATTGTTGATGATTTGTGATATCATTTTCTCCAGTTGACTGCATTTCTCTTCTAATGTCTATGCTGTCATTCAAATGGGTAGGCAGTGGTTAGTTGTTTTAATACAGGTTTCCCCCGCTATCGGAAAGTAGAGCGTTCCTATGAAACCTTTCGTAATCCAAAATGGCGTAAAGTGAAGAAGCAATTACCATTAATTTATATGGGAGAAATTTTTGAGAGTTCCCAGACCCAAAAAATAACCTACCAAATTATAGCAAATAGCACATAAAACCTAAAATAACACCAACATATAGTAAAAGTAGGAATTATATGATAAATACACAGCCTATGTAAAGTAGAAATAATGTATGTACAGTGTAGTTTCACTTATCAGAATCGGGTAGATTTGGCCAAAACCGATTTGCAGAAAAAAATTAGCACATACGCACATGCGCACGTACACGCATGCACACACATCTGCCCGCGCAAGGCTTCACGGTCATGATAGTCTTTCTCGGGGTAAACACAAGTTTCAAGCGGGCACCTTTTTTCGTAAAAGCGAAAATCTTTTTCGGATGTCTTTCGGTTAGTGAAAACAGGTACGAATATAGGTCTTTCGTAAAAGCAAAGTGGCGTAAAGCGAACTTTTGTAAAGCGGGGGGCTTCTGTATGTATCCAGCTGTAGACTGGAGAAATAGATCTGAAAGTTTTCTCCAATGCCCTCACCCTGGCAACTTTCAAATATGATTTCCACATTTATTCTGATATAAGACCATAAGATTTAGGAGCAGAAGTAGGCCATTCAGCCCATTGAGTCTGCTCCACCATTCAATCATGGGCTGATCCACTTCATCCAGTCATCCCCACTCCCGTGCTTTCACCCCATACCCTTTGATGCTCTGTCAAATCAAGAACCTATCTATCTCTGCCTTAAATACACCCAGTGACTTGGCCTCCACAGCCGCTCGTGGCAATGAATTGCACAGATTTACCACCCTCTGACTAAAGTAATTTCTCCGCATCTCAGTTCTAAAAGGGTGTCCTTCAATCCTGAAGTCGTGCCCTCTTTTCCTAGAGTCTGCTACCATGAGAAATAACTTTGCCATATCTAATCTGTTCAGGCTTTTCAACATTTGGAATGTTTATATGAGATCCCCCCTCATTCTCCTGAACTCCAGGGAATACAACCCAAGAGCTGCCAGACGTTCCTCATACGGTAACCCTCTCATTCCTGTAATCATTCTCGTGAATCTTTTCTGAACCCTCTCCAATGTCAGTATATCCTTTCTAAAGTAAAAAGCCCAAAACTGCACACACCTCTCCAAGTGTGGTCGCACGAGTGCCTTATAGAGCCTCAACATCACATCCCAGCTCTTATATTCTATACCTCTAGAAATGAATGCCAACATTGCATTCACCTTCTTCACAGCCAACTCAACCTGCAGGTTAACCTTTGGGGTATCTTGCACAAGGACTCCCACGTCCATAGAACCGTAGAACATTACAGCACAGAAACAGGCCTTTTGGCCCTCCTCGGCTGTGCGGAACCATTTTTCTGCCTAGTCCCACTGACCTGCGCCTGGACCATATCCCTCCATACACCTCTCATCCATGTACCTGTCCCAAGTTTTCCTTAAATGTTAAAAGTGAGCCCACATTTACCACTTCATCTGGCAGCTCATTCCACACTCCTACCAATCTCTGTGTGAAGAAGCCCTCCTTAATGTTCCCATTAAACTTTCCCCCTTCACCCTTAACTCATGTCCTCTGGTTTTTCTTTCTCCCCTAGCCTCAGTGGAAAAAGCCTGCTTGCATTCACTCTATCTATACCCATCATAATTTTATATACCTCTATCAAATCTCCTGGGTATGAATCTAAACTGCAACCGGTGATGAGGCTCTGTTTACCCCTTAGTCACTCATTGCTCCCAGGGCCACTCTGACCTGGTGGAACGGTAGCACCTGCAAGGGTTCCTGCTCAGGATACGAGCAAAGGCCAACGGCAGATCCAGCAGGTTCAGTAACAGAACTTATGACAGAGAAGGCGGATGAGCTAGGACCTCAAATATCAATGGCTATTGTATAGGTGGATGAAATTTGGGAAGAAAACGGCGATTTCTTTAGTTCGCCCAATGGTAGGCAATAGCAAACCACTGTTGCTATTTGCTAAGAAAACCATGGTCAAACTCACAAAATGTATCACACAACAACAGCGTCAAGAGGATCTTCAAGACAATTCTGAAGATGCTTCGCTCGGTAGGGTTGATTCTGGTCAACAGGGGATCCCCGACCATCATCAGGCTACTGATCATAAAATTCAAGTAACACAAAAGAAAATTATTGCCACTTGGAATGTAAGAACCCTATATCAAGCAGGAAGATTGGACAATGTGATAAGTGAAATGGAAAGACTAAAGATTAACATCATGGGAATTAGCGAAGTTCATTGGAAAGGTGCTGGAGCATGTCAGATTAGAAATAAAACACTAGTTTATTCTTGGGGAACAACCCATACTAATGGAGTAGGAATTCTTATGATGGATGAAAACATGGCAAAAAGTGTTTTAGGACATTGGGCAACATCAGAAAGAGTGCTGCTTGTTAGATTCAGAGGACAACCATTTGATTTAGCAATTATACAGGTATATGCACCAACAACAGAAGGAACAAATAAGGATATAGATAAATTCTATGAAGAGTGTGAACAAGCAAAGAATGGATGTAAGTCTCAAGTATTGTCATGGGAGATCCAAATGCTAAAGTAGGTGCTGATGGAAATTTGGACTAGGGGAAAGAAATGAAAGAGGTGAGAAATGGGTAGAATGGTGCAAGATGAATAATCAGGTCATTATGAATACCTACTTTAAAAACCATCCAAGATGATTGTGGACCTGGAAAAGTCCAGGTGATAACACTAGAAATCAAATTGATTTTATTACTATAAACCAAAGATTTAGAAACTCAGTGACTCAATGTAATACATATCCAGGTGCAGACTGTAATAGTGACCATAACCCAGTAGTATGTCATGTAAAAGTAAAACTTAAAAAACTAAAGAAGCAAAAACCTGAACACTCCCTTGACTACTTGCAATTAATTGAAGAGGAAAACTTGAGACAAAAATTTACAATTGAAGTAAGGAATAGATTTCAAAGTCTAGAAATAGAATCTGTTGAAGATGATAGCAATCACGTAGAAATGAAATTTAACTCTCTAAAGGATGCCTTGGTAGAATCAGCAAAGTCAGTGATTCCTAAAAAAGAAAAAAGCACAAAAAATAAATGGATGACTGATGAAATCAAAAATCTAATGGAAGAAAGCCACCCCTATAGAATATTAGTCCTTAGATAAAAAAAAGTTATAAGCTTATGTCGAAAAACCAAAGAAGAATGGTTAAACCAGGAATGTGAGCAAATAGAAAGAATCCCTATTACTGATCCAAAAAGGTTACATCAACAAATCAAGAATATCACTGGTAAAAAGCTCCTCTGTTCTTCAGGTGGATGTTTGAAAGCAAAGGACAGTACTATTATCATGGATAAAGATGAGATTATGAACAGATGGACTGAGTGTATTCAGAAATTGTTTGAAGATGATCCAGGCAAAAAAACAGAAATTAAGAAAAACATTGAAGGTCCAAGTATTTTAAAATCTGAAGTTCATAATGCAATAAATAAGATGAAGAAAGGAAAGGCAGCAGGTCCTGATGAATTAGTAATAGAACAAATTATCGCCCTTGAAGATTATGGAATTGAAAAACTTACTGATTTAATCAATGACATTTATGAGACTGGAATAATACCAGAAGAGATGAAAAAATCAGTATTTATCACTCTTCCTAAGAAAGCTGGAGCAATAGATTGTGAATTACATAGGACCATAAGTTTAATGAGTCACATCACCAAGATACTTCTAAGAATTTTGATGGCAAGAGCTAAAAGTAAGATACAAGCTGAAATAGGCAAAGAACAATGTGGTTTTATGAAAGACAAAGCTAGAAGAAATGCAATATTGATGTTAAGGATACTATCAGAATGAGCTATTCAAGTGCAAAAAGATTTGTTTGTTTTATCAACTACACAAAAGCATTTGATAAAGTTAAGCACAATAAGTTATTTGAAATATTGCAGAAAACTCTAGATCTAGATTCGAAAGACCCCCGCCTAATCAGAAATCTGTACTGGGAACAAACTGCTGCTGTAAGAATAGATGGAGAAGTGAGTCAGTTTACAAAAATCAAGAGAGGTGTGAGACAAGGGTGTGTTTTCTCCCTGATTTATTTAATGTGTACAGTGAAACAATATTACAAAAAATAAGAGACATTTTGGGAATCAAAATTGGCATTGAAAACATCAGTAATTTCAGATATGCAGATGACATTGTGTTAATTGCAAGTACGGAGGAAGAACTACAAAACTTAATTGATATAATTGTTGAAGAAAGTGCAAAAACGGGTCTATCTATCAATTGCAAAAAGACAATGCATGGTGATATCCAAAAAGAAGGAGAATCCTATCTGCAGGCTGAGAATAAATGGGGAAGACATAAAACAAGTACAGAACTTTTGCTACTTAGGACCCTGGGTGACATCAGATGGCAGGTGCGACTTGAACATCAAAAGAAGAATAGGGATGGCAAAAGACACCTTTATGAGAATGAAGAATATACTGACCAATACTAAACTAGGCATGACAACCCGCCTCAGAGTACTGAAGTGTTACGTTTATCCAGTTATGTTATATGGCTCAGAATGTTGGACAATATCTAGTAACATGAGGAAACGAATTGTAGCAGCAGAGATGTGGTTTTTGAGGAGGATGCAAAGAATATCATGGACGAAACGAATATCTAATGAGGATGTCATGAACAGAGCAAACACAAAAAGAGAAATAATGTATGAGATCATGAAAAGGCAACATAACTTCATTGGACATGTGATTAGGAAAGAGGAGTTAGAATGCACGGTAATTATGGGAAAGATTGAAGGGAAAACAAAGACAAATGATGATGGAGACAGCAGTCAGAGAACTGGAAATGAATATAATGAATTGATCCACTTGACCCAAAACAGGAGTGTGTGGGCCATGGCAGTCAAAGCTCAAACTGGGCATGGCACCTGATGATGATGATGATGATCAAATCTCCCTTCATTCTTCTACGCTCCAGGGAATAAAGTCCTAATCTATTCAAATTTTCTCTGTAACTCAGTTTCTCAAATCCCGGCAACATCCTTTTAAACCTTCTCTGCACTCTTCCAACCTTATTAATATCCTTCCTGTAATTTGGTGACCAAAACTGTACAGAATACTCCAAATACCTAACCATGATATTCCAACTCTTATACTCAATACTTTGATTTATAAAGGCCAATGTACCGAAAGCTCTCTTTACGATCCTATCTACCTGTGACGCCATTTTTAGGGAATTTTGTATCTGTATTCCCAGATCCCTCTGTTCTACTGCACTCCTCAATGCCCTACCATTTACCTTGCATGTTCTATCTTGGTTTGTCTTTCCAAAGTGCAATACCTCACACTTGCCTGTATTAAACTCAATCTCCCATTTTTCAGCCCATTTTTCCAGCTGGTCCAAATCCTCCTGCAAGCTTTGAAAACCTTCCTCACTGTCCACTACACCTCCAATCTTTGTATCATCAGCAAATTTGCTGATCCAGTTTACCACATTATCATTTAGATCATTGATATGGATAACAAATAACAATGGACCCAGCACTGATCCCTGTGGCACACTACTAGTCACAGGCCTCCACTCAGAGAAGCAATCCTCCACTACCACTCTCTGGCTTCTTCCATTGAGCCAAGTCCTTTTGCATCTCTGCATTTTGAATTCTTTCCCCATCTAAATAATAGTCTGCTTATTTATTTCTTCCACCAAAGTGCATGACCATACACTTTCCAACATTGTATTTCATTTGCCACTTCTTTGCCCATTCCCCTAAACAACCTAAGTCTCTCTGCAGGCTCTCTGTTTCCACAACACTACCTGCTCCTTCACCTATCTTTGTATCATTGGCAAATTTAGCCACAAATCCCTTCATACTGTAGTCCACATCATTGACATACATCGTAAAAAGTAACGGTCCCAACACCGACCCCCGTGGAACTCCACTGGTAACCGGCAGATAGCCAGAATAGGATCCCTTTATTTCCACTGTCTGTTTTCTGCTGACCAGCCAGTGCTCCACCCACGGTAGTAACTTCCCTGTAATTCCATGAGCTCTTATCTTGCTAAGCAGCCTCATGTGCGGCACCTTGTAAAAGGCCTTCTGAAAGTCCAAGTACACCACGTCTACTGCATCTCCTTTGTCTACCCTGCTTGTAATTTCCTCAAAGAATTGCAGTTGGCCTTGTTAGGCAGGATCTTCCTTTCAGGAAACCATGTTGGCTTTGGCCTGTCTTGTCATCTACCTCCAGGTACGCCATAATCTCATCCCTAACAATGGATTCTAACAACTTCCCAACCATTGATGTCAGGCTAACAGGTCTATAGTTTCCTTTCTGCTGCCTCCCACCCTTCTTAAATAGCGGAGTAACATATGCAATTTTCCAGTCATCTAGTACCATGCCAGAATCTATCGATTCTTGAAAGATCATTGTTAACACCTCTACAATCTCTCCAGCTACTTTCCTCAGAACCCGAGGGTGCATTCCATGAGGTCCAGGAGATTTATCCACTCTCAGACCATTAAGCTTCCTGAGCACCTTCTCAGTCGTAATTTTCACTGCATAAACTTCACTTCCCTGATGCTCTTGAATGTCCAGTATACTGCGGACGTCTTACACTGTGAAGACTGATGCAAAATATGTATTCAGTTCCTCTGCCATCTCTGCATTTCTCATTACAATATCTCTAGCGTCATTTTGTATTGGTCCTATATCTAGCCTCAACTCTCTTTTACCCTTTATATACTTAAAAATGCTTTTAGTATCATCTTTGATATTAGTTGTCAGCTTCCTCTCATAATTCATCTTTTCCTTCCAAATGACCACCTTAGTTTCCTTCTGCAAGTTTTTAAAAGCTCCTCAATCCTCTATCTTCCCACTACTTCTGGCTTCCTTGTATGCCCTCTGTTTTGCTTTTACCTTGGCTCTGACTTCACTTGTCAGCCACTAGTGTCCTTCTTTCCTTTGAAAATTTATTCTTATTTGGAATATACCTGTCTTGCACTTCCCTTATTTTTAGCAGAAACTCCAGCCATTGCTGCTCTGCTGTCCTTCCTGCATGTATCCTTTTCCTGTCAACTTTGGCCAGTTCCACTCTCATGTCATTGTAATTTCCTTTATTCCACTGAAATACCGACATGTTAGATTTTATTTTTTCCCTCTCAAATATCACCTAGTCCAGTCCATCAATACCATGTGTTGACCTTTGACTCACAAACACTGTCTGATATCTAGTACTGAAAGAACAAGTTTTCTCTAAAGATGAAAAAAAGCTGTTTTTTGTCATAAAGTCTACCAACTCCTCCTCTGTCATCACATAGTTCTGAAAGAAAAATGAAACCATTTATAACCATGATGTATATTTAATCCCAATATCTGTGGACCTTCAGGACTGGAAAGGAAGGGAAGAAGTCCCCTTTTCCGTAGATGCTGCCTAACCTGCTGAGTTCTTCCGGCATTTTGAATGTGTTGCTTCAGATCTCAGCATCTGCCGATTTTCTCCTGTATATGCACAACCTTGTGTATGTGTTTATTTTTATTATTGCATTCTTTATTGTATTTTCTGTGCTACATCAGATTGGGAGTAACAGTTCTCCTTTACACTTGTATATTGGAAGTGAAATTAAATAATCTTGAAACATTAGAATCATAAGTGGGTGTTCAGCCATTGTGTTTGGCTAGATGGAAAAAGGCTCCTGGCTTCCTTTTACTTTTCACTAATCCTGCGAGCACACATCTCAAGTGCATTTTAAAACCAATGAGGGGTTGTGCCTCTATCATCCCCTCATGCAGTGAGTTCCAGAGAATTCCATATTTTGAATGTTTTTTTCTCTCTAATTTGTTTAATCCTCTATTAATAATCCCTTTGTTAAATGAAGTATTTCCTTCCTGTTTATTCTAGGCCTCTCATAATTTAAGTACTGTAATTATATCTCCCCTGAGCCTCCTGTTCCAAAAAAAGCAATCAAAGTTGATCCAATCTTAACTAAAAATTTCTAGTCCTAGCATCATCATCAAAATCTTTTGGTGTACACTTCCCAGTACAAACAGTAACTTTATTTTATTTAGACACAGCACAATAACAGGCTCTTGTGACCCAAAAAGCCTGCGCTACTCAGTTACACTTGTGACCCACATCTTTCCTGTATTATGGTTGCTGAACTATGCATAGTAATGCAGCTGTAGACTAGTAAGGGTTGCACAGTATTCTGGTGTAATTTCACTGCTCTTGTATTCCATGTTTCAATTGATAAAGAAAAACATTACTTTTACATTTTTAACCAATTTATGCAGTTGCTGCTTTAACAATCTGTAGGTTCCCTGGTAACCTTTGTGTTTTCTTGTTTATTCACTGGTGTTGACACACCTCCCAAAATGCACTATTGCTCCTTTCTGCAAGGTGAATTTTGCCATTTGTACTTTCCTGCATTCTGTGGCTTTTCTCTTTTGAAACATTGTGAAACTGTGAGTCTGACACCAGCCTGTTAATCTTCTACTATTCAGGGTCCATTGAATCTTAGTGATTGTTTTAAAAATCATGTTGACTTGCTCATCTTAGCAAAAAGGTTTGCATGCCAACAGCACTTTATTTCCCCTGTCCTGTTACTTTCCGTAGAATTGAAAATAACAGGTGGAATATTTTGGTTTCCTTTGAGCTTTTCAGTTCTATAACCATACTATGAACTGTAATCAGTTATCTCTGAATATTGTGTCACATACACGCAACCCTGGGGAAAGTACCAGTTACATGCATGCAACACTGTAAAAGTATCAGCAGCAATAGGACACACCTGGAGTCTGGTTTTGATGTTAAAATCCGCTATCTTTATTAGTAACTACTAAATATATTAACTTAACCAGGTGATCAAAAGTTAGCAGTGTTATGCACATATAGGTGTATAGATAAAGTTCCCAAACTTATTCAAGCTCAGGTGGCAAGAATTACAGTCATATAATGGTATGTAAGGAAGTTCAGTTCAGTTCTAATGCACAAAGTTGTTGTTATGAGGGAGATATTTGTAATCCAAGATGAATGTTGTTAGAAGGCAATTACGTTGATATTCCACAGATTCCACGACCGCAATACAAAATAACAATAGCAGTAGGTTTTATCTCCGAAGTTGTTCCACTCCACACACGAAGTATCACCAACAGTAGCTTATCACAAAGGGGACCATCTTCAAGGGAACCATCACCCAGGCAAGGGTAGACACACTGGTAGATTCCACACGATTACCCCAAACACACAATGTGATAGCCACTTATCCAGTTCCATGACATACGAAATAACTCCAATAGTGATTTGTCACAGTGGTGCCTTTCTTCAGTGAACTACCACACCCATTCAAAGGGTAAACACACACATGGTATTCACAAAGATTCTCCCCTCACCAGGGAACCCACTCCTGTGGATTAACTATGTGACAATCACACTTTCGTATTCGAATGGAATCAAACTCACCCTTGCGGGCTACTAGGAGAGAGTCCAAACAGTGATCTCTTTTTCACTAGGTTTCTTCTGTTTCAAATCTTTCTCTCCTGTCTCTCTGCCAACTTTTTCTAGTTGCAGCACTCGTGAGAGTCAATTATCAATACTCTGGATCGATCTCAACTCACCCCTTTTGGGTGACTGAAAGTTTAAACCAGCAATCTCACTCATTGGTGTCTTTCATTGATCGAAACCATCTCGACTCTGAGCATGTGTCGTTCTGTGTGTGTCTGTAAAAGGATCATCTGACCTTGCTTATTCAAAACAAGCTGCGAGAAACCATAAACATTCATTGTCCATCAAACAACTCCACCTCTCTCACCAGAGTAACCAAGCAATTTTGCAGTCAGTAGAAATCCAACAGTGTTCAAAAGTCAGTCTCATTCTCTTGGCATTTTAAAGTGACAGTCCATAGAAAAAATGAACCCTAGGGGCTTATAAGAACTGAAAGAGTAGAAGACCAATACAGTGGTGATTTTGATTCAACCATCCATTAGGAAACCTTCATACATCTGGTGTTTAGCATGTATGCTGATCCTGCATTTCCATTTACATCAATTTGGGGCAGGAGGTATAAACCTTGATTCTAACTGATTTCTGCCTTGTTTATTTAAAGTCTAATCATTCTGACAGATTGGAATTTATGTGCTGACATGTCAATGTTGTCCAGTGTGCTCTCTGACATTGTGACTACCGGCACTACAATGCCTTATGCTTAGTCTTTTTCAGGCCGCTTATTTATTTAATTTATTATTTAGTGGTGCAGTGCGGAGTAAGCCCTTCTGGCCCTTCGAGCAACACTGCCCCAGCAATCCCTGCCAAACTGAATTAACCCTAACCTAATCACTAGACAATTGACAATGATCAGTTAACCTACCCAATATGTGTTTGGGCTGTGGAAGGAAACTGGAGCACCCAGGGGAAACCCTGGGTGGATGTAGAGACTCCTTGCAAAAGGGCACCAGAATTGAGCACCAAACTCCAGAACACCTTAAGCGATAATAGTGTCATGCTAATAACTATGCTCTAGTGGTACTCAATTCTTTTCCGTCCTTTTTTTTAAAAAAATCCAAAATTTGTTTTTGGAACACTTTACAGTGTTTATGTTGCCCTATCACTGATTTAGAATGTGCGTACCTGTACCTGTTATATTCTGTAGCTTTTGCTGGTGAGCCATAGTTCCTACAATTTTTTCCGGAAGGTCTGTTTGAAAATAGAGCTCTGATTAATCTTTGTTTTGGGTTTCTTTAGTAGTTGTGCCAGCAGTTCTTCCAGTATCTGTGAGGAGCTTCCCAGCAAAAAATCTCAAGAAAGAAGGCCTGGAGAAGTGTCCCCTCGATCTTCAGTGCACCGTTCTACACCCTCCTCCCGATCATCCGGTTCTTCAAGAAAGAAAATCAAAATAGATGGTAAGTGATACTGATTTTATTGTTCCATCCCTCAGCACTACAGGCTAGTATGGAGCCTCCAATGCAGAGGGCTGCAAGAGGCTTCTGGGTATTGCAGAGTCAACCCGTTCCATCATGGACATAATCCTCCTCGCCATCAAGAACATCTTTGAGAGGCAACGCCACAAGAAAGCAGCATCAGTTGAAGACCCTCACCATCTGGGACATGTCCTCATCAAGGAGGAGATCCAGAAACCTGAGACCCACACTTAATGTATTAAGAACAGTTTCTTCCCCTCTGCCATCAGATTTCTAAATGGTCTATACGCGTTATTTCATTATTCATGTCTTGCACTGTACTGCTGCTGCAAAACAAATTTCAAGATGTACGTTAGTGATAATAAATTAGATTCTCATTCTTATTACCGCATACTCTTCCAGGGAGAAGAGGAGGGAATGCTCTGTATGGACATTGAACAAATTTTGGTTGGTTTAAGAAGATTTGGAAGATGTTTACTGTCGTCGTGCTAACACATTCATCTTTCAATTTTGATAGGTGTGGATGTTAAGGGAAATGTGCGACGTTCCCCTGTGGATGACAGTACATGGCCATCTGCAAGTAGTTCTGATCAAGCCTCTGCTGAAGGAAGGGTACTGGACCTGGGACAAAGTGTAATTGGTGTTCCTGAGCAAGTGAAAGATTCTAATGGCCCTACAGAAGAAACCCTCATTGCATCTCCTACCAGGTATGGACAAAATTGTACAGTATTAGTTGACTGCAGCAACCTTCTGTTTATTAGGGTGGAGTAATTAAGTGTTTGGGCATGAATAACAGAGTGATTTCATGAATTAATGACTCTAGGTGTGTACGTGTGATGCAAGTGTTCTGCTATTATTTCACAGCTTGAAAAAGCTAAGTCATAGTCATACTTTATTGATCCCGCGGGATATTTGGTTTCGTTACAGTTGCACCAACCAAGAACAGAGTATAAATATAGCAATATAAAACCATAAATAATTAATTAATAATATGTAAATTATGCCAGGAAGTAAGTCCAGGACCAGCCTATTGGCTCAGGGTGTCTGACCCTCCAAGGGAGGAGTTGTAAAGTTTGATAGCCACAGGCCGGAATGACTTCCTATGACGCTCAGTGTTGCATCTCGGTGGAATGAGTCTCTTGCTGAATGTACTCCTGTGCCCAACCAGTACGTCATGTAGTGGATGGGAGACATTGTCCAAGATGGCATGCAACTTGGACAGCATCCTCTTTTCAGACACCACCGTGAGAGAGTCCAGTTCCATCCCCACAACATCACTGGCCTTATGAATGAGTTTGTTGATTCTGTTGGTGTCTGCTGCCCTCAGCCTGCTGCCCCAGCACACAACAGCAAACATGATAGCACTGGCCACCACAGACTCGTAGAACATCCTCAGCATCATCCGACAGATGTTACAGGACCTCAGTCTCCTCAGGAAATATAGACGGGTCTGACCCTTCTTGTAGACAGCCTCAGTGTTCTTTGACCAGTCCAGTTTATTGTCAATTCGTATCCCCAAGTATTTGTAATCCTCCACCATGTCCACACTGACCCCCTGGATGGAAACGGGTCACTGGTGCCGTAGCTCTCCTCAGGTCCACCACCAGCTTCTTAGTCTTTTTCACATTAAGCTGCAGAATAACCTGCAGTGCTTCATTCATTAAAATAAGTGCATTTGTTGGATGCTATTTAGCCATTTTGTGTACAACTTGCTTTAACGAATAGCAATATGAACATTTGGAGAGGGATAATATGATTAGGAATAGTCAGCATGGCTTTGTGAAGGTAGGTCATGCCTTATGAGTCTGATTGAATTTCTTGAGGATGTGACTAAACACATTGATGAAGGTAGAGCAGTAGATGTAGTGTGTGTAGATTTCAGTAAGGCATTTGACAAGGTACCCCATGCAAGGCTTATTGAGAAAGTAAGGAGGCATGGGATCCAAAGGGACATTGCTTTGTGGATCTAGAAACTGGCTTGCCCACAGAAGGCAAAGAATGGTTGTAGAAGGGTCATATTCTGCAAAGAGGTCGGCGACCAGTGGTGTGCCTCAGGGATCTGTTCTGGGACCTGTGCTGTTCGTGATTTTTATAAATCCCTGGATGAGGAAGTGGGGGGATGGGTTAGTAAATTTGCTGATGACATAAAGGTTGGTGGTGTTGTGGATAGTGTGGAGGGCTGTCAGAGGTTACAGCGGGACATTGATAAGATGCAAAACTGGGCTGAGAAGTGGCAGATGGAGTTCAACCCAGATAAGTGTGAGGTGGTTCATTTTGGTAGGTCAAGTATGATGACAGAATAGTATTAATGGTAAGACTCTTGGCAGTGTGAAGGATCAGAGGGATCTTGGGGTGAGAGTTCATAGGACACTCAAAAGGTACTGCGCAGATTGACTCTGTGGTTAAGAAGGCATACGGTGCATTGGCCTTCATCAGTCATGGGATTGAATTTGAATTTAAGAGCCGAGAGGACCCTACATAGGACCCTGGTCAGACCCCACTTGGAGTACTGTGCTCAATTCTGGTCACCTCACTGCAGGAAGGATGTGGAAATCATAGAAAGGGTGCAGGGGAAATTTACAAGGATGTTGCTTGGATTGGGGAGCATGTCTTATGAGAATAGGTTGAGTGAACTCGGCCCTTTTTCCTTGCCACAATGGAGGATGAGAGGTAACCTGAGAGAAGTGTATAAGATGATAAGAGGCATTGATCATGTGGATAATCAGAGGCTTTTTCCCAGGGCTGAAATGACTAGCAAGAGAGGGCACAGTTTTAAGGTGCTTGGAAGCAGGTACGGAGGAGATGTCAGAGGTAAGCTTTTTACGCAGAGAGTGGTGAGTGCATGGAATGGGCTTCAGGCGACGGTGGTGAAGGCGGATACAATATGGTCTTTTAAGAGACTTCTGGACAGGTACATGGAGCTCAGAAAATAGAGGGCTGTGGGTAAGCTTAGGTAATTTCTAATGTTCAACACCGCTTTGTGGGCCAAAGGGCCTGTATTGTGCTGTAGGTTTTCTATGTTTCTAATATGAGAATGCCCAAATAATCTGGCTTGATTACCTTGGTCAAAGGAAAGAGATTTGTCAAGACAACAGATAATCCATCATTTTTACTATTAGATGTTACTTCAGTTTTGTATCTCATCTGGAAGATAGCACTTTTGACAATACAGTACTCCATTATTATACTGATTTGTTACTATAGAATAAAAATTGAACCCCCAATTTTTTCATGAGACTGAGATTTTTACTCAGGCAAGTTTCTTACTTTGAATACTTGGAACTCTTGATGCCCATCCTCTGGGTTCTCCCCCCCCCCCCCTTTCTATCTCCGTAGGCCTCTTGTCCCATGATCCTCTCATATCCCTTTTGCCAATCAACTGTCCAGCTCTTGGCTCCATCCCTCCCCCTCCTGTCTTCTCCTATCATTTTGGATCTCCCCCTTCCCCTCCCACTTTCAAATCTCTTACTAGCTCTTCTTTCAGTTAGTCCTGATGAAGGGTCTCGGCCCGAAACGTCGATTGTACCTCTTCCTAGAGATGCTGCCTGGCCTGCTGAGTTCGCCAGCAACTTTGTGTGTGGCAGTTATCTTCTCCATTTTGTAAATGTCCATTGTACTTTCCATCCATACATTTAAAGTTGGGCACTCCTGTGATAACCATTTCCTGGTCTTTTTACCAGTCACCAGAAGTACACTCATTAAATATTTATCTTGTTACAACCATTCTTGAGGTATATACCCAAAATATTGGTCTTACTCTCTAAAGGTATTTCACACTTAAAGATGTCTTGTAGAGCATTATGTATCCCACTCCAATAGTCTTTGATAATGGGGTATTCCCAGAAAATATGATAATAGTTTGCATTTTGATTTCCACAATTTCTCCAGCAAACAAGGGGATTACTATCATAATAGGATTTCTGAGAGGGTGTAATAAAATATCTAATCAAGACTTTCCACCCGAACTTCCTCCATTTCTGTGAACTGGTACACTTCCACTGGTACCTCCATATTCCTGACGAAGGGTCTCGGCCTGAAACGTCGACTGCACCTCTTCCTATAGATGCTGCCTGGCCTGCTGCGTTCACCAGCAACTTTGATGTATGTTACCTCCATATTATTGTCCATTCTTCCTCAGATATTATTATCCCTCCTTCCTTCTCCCATTTTGTTTTAATGTATGAAGTCGAATGTGTTTTAGGATTTGTGACAAACCCTTATACAGGCTTGAAATTATTCTACTACCGTTGTCTGAATTATATGCTTTTCTAAATAGCTCTATCTGACATGTACTTGCCTTGGTTACGTTTTTAACTGTCCTATTAACATACTGTCGCATCTGTAAATACCGGTAAAAGTCTTGCTATTCTAATAAGTGTTTCTCTTTGAGCACTTCAAAACTGAACAGTGTTCCTTCTTTCATTATATTGCAATTAGCTGTTATTGCTTTAGCTGTCCAGTCCTTATATCTAGCATCCAGTTTATTCGGCACACCATTTAAGAATTGCAATGTCTCTCTCTAGTTTATATTCTTTTATAATAGTTTTCAATATTTTAAGAGTCCATTTCATCCACAGGTTGTCAATATTATTTACGAAACTTTGTAGGTTGTTATCAGCCAAGATTGCCTATATGGGGATGGAAAGTATCCTCTCCTCCATGTTTTTCCATTGAGCGTCATATGATGGGTTGCACCAGCATATCATGGAGATCACCACTTCTAATACTCTTTTGAAGAGGCCAGACTTAATTTCTCCTTGGCTGACAACCTATTTATTCCTGGAATCAACCTATTAAATTTATTCTGCACTTATTCCAAAATGGATTTATTCTGTTGTGGGTGTAAAATCAAAAAGTGCATGTCGTATTCTAAATAAGATCCTGCCAAGACATTAATATCCTCCAAATCCTTTTGAGATTTTAACATACTTCTCATCTTTCTAACAGCTTGCTGTGCCTGCTCAGTTACTTTTTTACCTTGTGCACCAGTAAATGATTACCTCTATTCATTCTAACATTTATCTCATGGATTAATGTCTTTTCACCTAATTATTGCATGGTGCTAATTCTGAAGAAAAGTAGTTAACCTGAAACTAACTCTTTACATGTGCTGCGTTACCTGAATATTTCCAGTGTTTGTTTCTACTTAAGATTTAAACATAGAACATTACAACACAGCAAGGGTCCTTCAGACATGATGTTCTAACGATGCCCTTGTTGATGGATGCATTTTTCCTGTGACAGCGCTCAGTGTAGGTGTGCTGAATGATGGGGAGGGCTTTGCCCATGATAGACAGGGCCATATCCACTACTTTTTGTAGGCGTTTCAATTCAATGCTGTTGGTGTTTCCATACCAGACCATGATGCAACCAGTCAAATACTCTTCATTACACACCTTTAGAAGTTTGACAGAGTTTTAGATGACATGGCAAATCTTTGCAAACTTCTAAGAAAGAGGGATCGCTATGCTTTCTTTGTTTTTTTTTGTAATTTATTTTTTATTGAAGTTCATCATCAAACAAAACTTTCCATAAGATGTATTTCAGATACTATACATATATATCATATAGTCATATTTGTCAAAAATCTCTGCATAATATTTATCTGAGGTATATACTTACAGAAAGGAGAGGAAAGAAAAGAACAATCAAAAGAAGAAAATTATGTACAAACTTTTTTTTACAACATATTCATTGACTTGTGAGAATAAGATCAAGCCTATGAGGTGTTATGTAGTTACACCATTTTTCCCAGTATGAATCAAATTGTTCCAACTTAATTTTGATTGGAGAAAGGCTAACTTTGAGGAGATGCAGAAGGATTTAGAAGGAGTGGATTGGGACAATTTGTTTTATGGGAAGAATGTAATAGAGAAATGGAGGTCATTTAAAGGTGAAATTTTGAGAGTACAGAATCTTTATGTTCCTGTTAGGATAAAAGGAGAGGTTAAAAGTTTGGGAGAGCCATGGTTTTCAAGGGATATTGGAAACTTGGTTTGGAAAAAGAGAGATATCTACAATAAATATAGGCAGCATAGAGAATATGAGCTGCTCGAGGAATATAAAGAATGTAAAAAGAATCTTAAGAAAGAAATTAGAAAAGCTAAAAGAAGATATGAGGTTGCTTTGGCAAGTAAGGTGAAAATAAATCCCAAGGGTTTCTACCATTATATTAATAACAAAAGGATAGTGAGGGATAAAATTGGTCCCTGAGAGAGTCAGAGTGGACAGCTATGTGTGGAGCCAAAAGAGATGGGGGAGATTCTGAACAATTCCTTTTCTACGGTGTTCACTAAGGAGAAGGATATTGAATTGGGTAAGATAAGAGAAACTGGTAGGGAAGTTATGGAAACTATGATGATTAAAGAAGAGGAAGTACTGGAGCTTTTAAGGAATATAGAAGTGGATAAGTCTCCGGGTCCTAACAGGATATTCCCTAGGACCTTGAGGGAAGTTAGTGTGGAAATAGCAGGGGTTCTGACAGAAATATTTCAAATGTCATTAGAAATGGGGATAGTGCCGGAGGATTGGCGTATTGCTCATGTTGTTCCATTGTTTAAAAAGGGTTCTAAGAGTAAACCTAGCAATTATCGGCCTGTGAGTTTGACGTCAGTGGTGGGTAAATTGATGGAACATATTCTTAGGGATGTTATATATACAAACCCCATTTCCAGAAAAGTTGGGATATTTTCCAGAAAATCCAATAAAAACAAAAATCTGTGATATGTTAATTCACGTGAACCTTTATTTAACTGACAAAAGTACAAAGAAAAGATTTTCAATAGTTTTACTGACCAACTTAATTGTATTTTGTAAACATACACAAATTTAGAATTTGATGGCTGCAACACACTCAACAAAAGTTGGGACAGAGGCATGTTTACCATTGTGTTACATCACCTTTCCTTTTAATAACACTTTTTAATCATTTTGGAACTGAGGATACTAATTGTAGTTGATTTGCAATTGGAAATTTTGTCCATTCTTGCTTGATATAAGACTTCAGCTGCTCAACAGTCCGTGGTCTCCGTTGTCTGATTCTCCTCTTCATGATGCGCCATACTTTTTCAATAGGAGATAGATCTGGACTAGCAGGCCAGTCAAGCACACGCACTCTGTCTACAAAGCCACGCTGTTGTAGCCCGTGCAGAATGTGGTCTGGCATTGTCCAGCTGAAATAAGCATGGACGTCCCGGGAAGAAATGTCGCCTTGATGGCAACATATGTCTCTCTAAAATCCTAATATAGGCCTCATAGTCAATGGTACCTTCACATACATGCAACTCACCCATTCCATGGGCACTGATGCACCCCCCATACCATCACAGATGCTGGCTTTTGCACCTTTCGCTGATAACAATCTGGATGGTGGTTTTCATCTTTGGCACGGAGAACTCGACGCCAGTTTTTTCCGAAAACTAGCTGAAATGTGGACTCATCTGACCACAGCACACGGTTCCATAGTCTTTCGGTCCACCTGAGATGAGCTCGGGCCCGGAGAATTCACTGGCATTTCTGCATAGAGTTGATGTATGGCTTCCTCCTTGCGTAAAACAGTTCCAAGTTGCATTTCTGGATGCAGCGACGGACTGTGTTGAGTGACAATGGTTTTCCGAAGTACTCCCGAGCCCAGGTGGCTATAGTTGTCACAGTAGCATGACGGTTTCTTAGGCAGTGCCGCCTGAGGGCTCGAAGATCACGCGCATTCAACAGTGCGTAAAGGGCAAGGTCGGAAACCACTGAGATGTCTCTGAATTATCTGAATCTTTTCACAATATTATGTACTGTAGATGTTGAAAGACCTATATTCTCTGCAATCTTGCGTTGAGAAATGTTCCTTTTGAACTGACTAACAATTCTCTCACGAATTTTAGCACCAAGGGGTGAGCCACGACCCATCCTTGCTTGCAAAGACTGAGCCTTTGATGGACGCTACCTTTATACCCAGTCATGATATCTCACCTGCTACCAATTAGCCTGCTTAATGTGGAGTCTTCCAAACCATATTCTGTGCACTTTTCAATCTTATTTTAACTCTGTCCCAACTTTTGTTGAGTGTGTTGCAGCCATCAAATTCTAAATTTGTGTATGTTTACAAAATACAATTAAGTTGGTCAGTAAAACTATTGAAAATCTTTTCTTTGTATTTTTGTCAGTTAAATAAAGGTTCATGTGAATTAACATATCACAGATTTTTGTTTTTATTGCATTTTGGAAAATATCCCAGCTTTTCTGGAAATGGGGTTTGTAATTATCTGGATAGACAGGGTCTGATTAGGAACAGTCAACATGGATTTGTGCATGGAAAGTCATGTTTGTCAAATCTTATTGAATTTTTTGAAGAGGTTACTAGCAAAGTTGATGAGGGTAAAGCGGTGGATGTTGTCTATATGGACTTCAGTAAGGCCTTTGGCAAGGTCCCACATGGAAGGTTGGTTAGGAAGGTTCAATCGTTAAGTATTAATATTGAAGTAGTAAAATGGATTCAGCAGTGGCTAGATGTGAGGCACCAGAGAGTGGTGGTAGATAACTGTTTGTCAGATTGGAGGTCGGTGTTTAGTGGTGCACTTCAGGGATCTGTAATGGGTCCAATGTTACTTGTCATATACATTAATGATCTGGATGATGGGGTGGTAAATTGGATGAGTAAGTATGCAGATGATACTAAGATAGGTGGAGTTGTGGATAATGAAGTACGTTTTCAAAGCTTGCAGAGAGATTTCGGCTGGTTAGAAGAGTGGGCTGAAAGATGGCAGATGGAGTTTAATGCTGGTAAATGTGAGGTGTTACATTTTGGTAGGACTAATCAAAATAGGACGTACATGGTAAACGGTAGGGCATTGAAGAATGCAGTAGAGCAGTGGGATCTAGGAATAATGGTGCATAGTTCCCTGAAGGTGGAATCTCATGTGAACAGGGTGGTGAAGAAAGCTTTTGGTATGCTGGCCTTTATAAATCAGAGCATTGAGTTTAGGAGTTGGGATGTAATGTTGAAATTGTACAAGGCATTGGTGAGGCCAAATTTGGAGTATTGTGTACAGTTTTGGTCACCGAATTATAGGAAAGATGTCAACAAAATAGAGAGAGTACAGAGAAGATTTCCTAGAATGCTACCTGGGTTTCATCTCCTAAGTTACAGAGAAAGGTTGAACAAGTTAGGTCTTTATTCTTTGGAATGTAGAAGGTTTAGGGGGGACTTAATAGAGGTATTTAAAATTATAAGGGGGATAGATAGAGTTGATGTGGATAGGCTTTTTCCACTGAGAGTAGGGGAGAATCAAACAAGAGGACATGAGTTGAGAGTTAAAGGGCAAAAGTTTAGGGGTAACTTGAGGAGGAACTTCTCTACTCAGAGAGTGGTAGCTGTGTGGAATGAGCTTCCAGCAGAAGTGGTTGAGGCAGATTCGATGTTGGCATTTAAAATTAAATTGGACAGCTATATGGACAGGAAAGGAATGGAGGGTTATGGGCTGAGTGCAAGTCGGTGGGACTAGGTGAGAGTAGGGGTTCAGCACTGACTAGAAGGGCCGAGATGGTCTGTTTCTGTGCTGTAATTGTTATATGGTTATGGTTATGATTAACAGATGCTGTTATCTTCTCCATTTTGTAAATGTCCATTGTAATTCCATCCATACATTTAAAGTTGGGGTCTCCTGTGCTGACCATTTCCTGGTAAGGGTCTTTTTACCAGCCACCAGCAGTATATTCATGAAATATTTATGTCTTTTCAACCATTCTTGAAGTATATACCCAAAATATAAGGGTATTTCACATTTAAAGATGTCTTGTAGGGCATTGTGTATCCCACTCCAATAGTCTTTGATAACGAGGCATTCTCAGAAAATATGATAACGGTTTGCATTTTGATTTCCACAATTTCTCCAGCAAACAGGGAGATTACTATCATAATGGGATTTCTGAGAGGGTGTAATAAAATATCTTACCAAGTTTTTCCACCCGAACTCCCTCCATTTCTGTGAACTGGTACTCTTCCATTGATACCTCTATATTATTGTCCATTCTTCTTCAGATATTATTATCCCTGCTTCCTTCTCCCATTTTGTTTTAATGTATGAAGTCAAATGTGTTTTAAGATTTGGCAAACCATTATTCATGCTTGAAATTATTCTACTACCGTTGTCTGAATTATATGCTTTTCTAAATAGCTCTATCAAACATGTACTTGCCTTGTTTACACTTTTAACCATCCTATTAACATACTGTCGCATCTGTAAATGTCGATAAAAGTCTTGTTTTTCTAATAAGTGTTTCTCTTTGAGCATTTCAAAACTGAACATTGTTTCTTCTTTTATTATATTGCAAATAGCTGTTATTGCTTTAGTTGTCCAGTCCTTAAATCTGGCATCCAGTTTGTTTGGCGTAAAATCCAAGTCATATGCATGCTATTTAAAAATTGCAATGTCTCTCTCTCTAGTTTATATTCTTTCATAATAGTTTTTCATATTTTAAGAGTCCATTTCAACCATGGGTTATCAGTAGTGTTTAAATAACTTTGTAGGTTGTTATCAGCCAAAATTGCCTGTATGAGGATGGAAAGTATCCTCTCCTCAATGTTTTTCCATTAAGCGGCATATGATGGATTGCACCAGCATATCACAGCTCTCAACTGTGCTGCAAAATAGTAATCTCTAAGAGAAGGTAGGCCCCATCCCCCCTTTTCCTTGGCTAATTGCAAAGTTTTGAGACGAATTTTAGGCCTTTTACCTTGCCATATATGTCTTGATAGGATCTTGTTCCATTAATTGAATTGATTTTGGTTAATCTGTATTGGTAGGGTCTGAAAGAGATATAGTAGTCTGGGCAGTACATACATTTTAATAGATTCAGTCCTTGAGCTGAGACCAAGAAAAGGAATTAGATTCCATCTTGTTATATGTTCCTTAATTTTTTTTATATGTAGGCTGATAATTGCATTCTGATAATTTTGCGGAATCTTTTGGCCTAATGATGCCCAAATATTTGACAGACCCTGTTTGCCATGCCCAAGGATATCTACTTTCAATTTCTCGTGGTGGGCTATAGTTACATGAAAGTAGTTGGGTTTTATCTATTGTGACGAGAATACACATAAAATTAAGAGGTTTGCTGGCCTGGGTTAGCATCAGTGACATCAGCAAGTGGTCTGCCACCTGCCCTCAGGGGAAGGAGAGATAAGGAACAATGGAGCAGCGTCTGGAGATGTGTACTGAAGGAACGGGGGAAGAGAGAGCTGTCTGGAGCGGCTCCCCCCTTTGAACCTTGAACTGTTTGAAGTGATGGACAGGCGATGCCCCAGCAGGGGGATAAAAAGGGACAGGTTCGCTAAGGCAGGACACACGCCACCCGAGGTAACGAGACCCTGGAAGCGGTACGCCTCTCTCGAGTTGGTGAGAAGTATCGGACAACGCACAGGGTGGAAAGGTACGATCAGCGGGAGCCCGGTGTGTGTCCGCCCTTGCCTGGGTGCCGGGTTCACTGCAGAGGATCGACCACATCTGGAGGAGGGGTCACAGTCGGTGACCTCAGGTGACATCACCAAGGACCCGCCCAAAATCGCCGGTCTGTGAGTGAAGCCGTGTCTGAATGATCAGTTGTTCCTGTTCCCTCTCTCTCTTCCCCCATGTTGTCCATCGCCATGGCAGCGATTACTGCGAACTGAACTACTAAACTGGACTGAACTTTGAGTCACTTTGAAATTTGGTCATTTACCCCTAGACAACGATAGAGCTTGATTGATGTTGTTATCTTAATTTTGTGCACATGTGTGTTTATCATCGCTGAACTGTTGCATTTATTATCCTTTCGATTACTGTGTTGCTTGTTTCTTTAATAAAGCTTTCTTAGTTCTAGTACTCCAGACTCCAACTGAGTGATCCATTTCTGCTGGTTTGGCAACCCAGTTACGGGGTACGTAACACTATGTTGATCTTGTATCCTGATAATTGGCCATATTGTTCAAAGGATTGCATCAATGTAGGTAAAGAGTATGTTGGTTGCCCTAGATGGACCAAAATATCATCCACATAACAGGCCGATTTATGTTCTGTCCCTTTAATAGTAATTCCTCTGATATCTTCATTTTGTCTGATGTGTTGAACTAATGGTTCCAGATATAACGCGAAGAGTAGTGTTGATTATGCACAACCCTGTCTCGTGCCCCTTTCTTGGGTAAAACTATTAGATATATATCCATTGATTTTAATTCTAGCAGTAGGAATGTCATATAGTGCCTGTATTGTTTTAATAATTGTGTCATGTAGACCAAATCTATGTAAAACTCTGTAAAGAAAATTCCAGTTAACCAAATCAAATGCCTTTTCAGTGTCCACACTTATCACTATTGCTTCAATTTCATTTTTTTTTATAAGATCATCATGTGAAGTGTCCTTCGTATATTGTCTTGTGTTTGGCATTGTTGTATAATCATTATGTTTCAGTGTGGGTAGAAACTCTTCTAATTGTTTGCCCATGATGGAGGTAAATAATCTATAATCCACATTAAGAACAGATATTGGTGTAAATGACCCACATTCCATTTTTTCCTTGCCTTCTTTCGGTATAGCTGAGATTATCACCTCCTTCCAGCTGGGTGGCATTTGTGCCTTTCTTAGAGCCCAGTTCAGTGTGGGGAGCAAAACCGGAATTAATTCATTTCTAAATTCCTTATACCACTCTGCCATATATCCATCTGATCCTGGTGACTTGCATAATTTAAGCCTACTAATTGCAGTTTTTAGTTCAGCTTCAGTTATGTCAGCAGTCATCGTTCTATTTTGTTCTTTGCTTAAAGTGGGTAACTCTAAAGAATTCAGGAAGGTGTCAATCTGGGCTATGCTTTCCCCTGGAGCTTTGGAATATAGAGTTTTGTAAAACATTTCAAAAACTTCTTGAATTAAACTTAGCTTATTTTTTTTATCACTTTTGTTTTTGGATCCCTAATTCTATGAATTGTATTTTCTGCTGTCTTTTTTTTCAGTTTCCATGCCAGTATTCTCATAGATTTAGATCCACTTTCATAGTGTCTCTGTTTCAGAAACATTAATTTTTTTCTAATTTCTTGTGTAGCCAAACTGTTAATTTCATTCCTAATTTTTAAAATTTCCTCCAGTGTATCCTGTGACAAACTCAATTTGTGTTTTTTTTCTAGTTCCTTCAGCTTATTTTGTAATTCCTGTAATGTTTTAACCCTTTTGTTTTCTTATATGAAGATACCACTATAATTTTCCCTCTTAAGACAGCCTTCAGAGTATCCCATAGAATGGGAGGTGAAACCTCTCCATTATCATTGAATTCTAAGTAAAGACCAATTTCTTTTTTAATTTGTTCCTTAAAATAGAAATCATTGAGTGGACTTGAATTTAGTTTCCAAATAGTATACTTTGGTAGTAGGTTAAAATCAACAGATAAATGTATAGGTGCATGGTCACTTACATCTATTGTCTCAATTCCACAGGTGTTTATTTTGTCTTTGTCTTTTCCAAATGTTATGAAATAGTCTATTCTTGTATATACGGAATGGGGGACAGAATAATGAGTGTAATCCCTTCTATCGGGGTAAAGATCCCTCCATATATCAATTAGATCAACATGCTCAAAAAGAGTGTTAACTTTCTTATATAAGGACTTTGTCTCATAAGTTTTTCTATTGGAAGAGTCTAACTTTGGTTGTAATTGTAAATTTAAGTCTCCCCCACATATCAAGAGACCTTCTGTTTCTGTTACCATAATATTAGTAATTTTCTGGAAGAAACTAATATCACTTCCTGGGGGTGCGTATATATTCAATAAAGTAACTGGATTTCTGTCTATACTCCCACTTAACCAGAATATATTTGCCCTCCTTACCTCCAATTTCAAGTACTTCAAAATTTTTGATAGAATTTTACTTCGTTTGATTGGATTTAACAGCCCATTGACATTAAAAGAAATGAATTTTACTTTGTCCTTAGCCATGTGTATTTACCATAGAAACCATAGAAACTACAGCACAGAAACAGGCCTTTTGGCCCTTCTTGGCTGCGCCAAACCATTTTCTGCCTAGTCCCACTGACCTGCACACGGACCATATCCCTCTATACACCTCCCATCCATGTATCTGTCCAATTTATTCTTAAATGTTAAAAAAGAACCCGCATTTACCACCTCATCTGGCAGCTCATTCCATACTCCCACCACTCTTTGTGTGAAGAAGCCCCCCCTAATGTTCCCTTTAAACTTTTCCCCCCTCGCCCTAAACCCATGTCCTCTGGGTTTTTTTTCTCCCCTTGCCTCAGTGGAAAAAGCCTGCTTGCATTCACTCTATCTATACCCATCATAATTTTATATACCTCTATCAAATCTCCCCTCATTCTTCTACGCTCCAGGGAATAAAGTCCTAACCTATTCAACCTTTCTCTGTAACTGAGTTTCTCAAGTCCTGGCAACATCCTTGTAAACCTTTTCTGCACTCTTTCAACCTTATTTATATCCTTCCTGTAATTTGGTGACCAAAACTGAACACAATACTCCAGATTCTGCCTCACCAATGCCTTATACAACCTCATCATAACATTCCAGCTGATATACTCAATACTTTGATTGATAAAGGCCAATATACCAAAAGCTCTCTTTACGACCCTATCTACCTGTGACGCCACTTTTAGGGAATTTTGTATCTGTATTCCCAGATCCCTCTGTTCCACTGCACTCCTCAGTGCCTTACCATTAACCCTGTATGTTCTACCTTGGTTTGTCCTTCCAACGTGCAATACCTCACACTTGTCTGTATTAAACTCCATCTGCCATTTTTCAGCCCATTTTTCCAGCTGGTCCAAGTCCCTCTGCAGGCTCTGAAAACCTTGCTCACTGTCTACTACACCTCCAATCTTTGTATCATCAGCAAATTTGCTGATGCAATTTACCACATTATCATCCAGATCATTGATATAGATGACAAATAACAATGGACCCAGCACTGGTGTCAATGGTTAGAGGTTACCTGTTAGTATATCATTGAAATTTGCAGAATATAACTTAATCAATCTACTCCCTGAACAAATAAGAACCAAGAAACGCGAATAATAAAAAAAAGGTAATGAAGGTGTGATTCCAAGGCTGGGGTCTCTAGATGACCCTGGGTTGAGCTAGAGAAAATGTCTAGCCGTGGGGGATAGCCCCTCCTACCTGTAATTTGATGGCCCTCGTTGCAGTACCTATAAAAGTAAATAAAAAAATCTATGTCCATTACACAGAAAAGATTTCCCTGTGTATTCCTCCCATATATATATTCTCATTTAGGTGGGGAAAAAGGAGTGAATGAATGAATGAAGAAAATTGAGTAATATAAAATCCACGTTATAATACGTATTTCTCAAGATAGGTATATCACGGTCTATTTTTGCTTCCGTTTAGTTTATCAGCACTTTTAAAGATAGCCAAACCTTATGGCTGTTCTGGAGAAGGTGAGAGCTGTCTTCGGAGAACTCACAGTCTCTTTCTAATATCCTTCTCTCGTCCTTCTCCCATCCCCTGCTTTCTCGGTTCTCTTACTATTTCCCAAGCAGATCGGGATTACTGCTGAGCCAGACTTTCCCTTAGTTTGACCACGCTAACGGGCAGTCCTCTGTTGTTCATGTCTGCAGTCGCCTCTTCCACTGTCGGATATAACTGTCTCTCTCCTTCGTCAAATACTCTCAATTTAGCAGGGTACGAGGTTTGGAATTTAATCTTTTCTTGCTTTAATATTCATTTCACTTCGGGATATTCCCTCCATTTATGTAGGACCGTCAGGGGGTAATCATGATCGATGTATATTAACTTCCCGTTCCAAAACACCCTTTTCTTACCCCAGGCCCTTCGTAGAATCTCCGCCTTGCTCTTGAATCGAAGGAATCTAAGTACTATTGAGCGCGGCTTACTTTCTCTGTCTGCGGGAGGCCTCGGGACGAGTGCACGATGCACACTCTCAATTTCAATCTCCATAGTCGGTGGAATCTCCTGCACTTCCTGCAGCAACTTTTCTACAAAGTCTGTCATCGACAAACCCTCCGCTCCTTCGGGAACATTATAAATCCTGATATTTTTCCGTTGCGATCTTCCCTCCTGGTCAAGCAATTTACTTTCCTGTTGATCTAATATTTTTATTGTTTTACTAGCATCTGTTTCACATTTTGCACGCGATCTTTGACCTTCTCAATTCGAGTCTCTGCTACCGCTATTTTCTGATTGATGTTGGTGAGCTCTGACTTGATATCATTGATTTGCTGTTTTATATCTTTTTGGACTTCCCTGATCTCTTCCAGAATCTTTATTATATTTGCCGCTTCACCTGAACGAGGCCCTGCATCTGCTTCGCCACCACGTGCACGTGTAGGAGAGCCGCGCGTTGCACCTCTCTCTTCCATAGGCTCCGTAGTGATGCTTTTTCTATCTCCATTCTTGCCCCCCTCATCAATTGAGATATTTTCGAAAGATATTTGATGGATTAACTGGGTAAAATGTGCGTTTTTCCAGAGGAGCTGTTGATTTAAGCTGCCATTCTGGGCAATGACATCACTGAAACCAGCTGTGCTTTCTTTGTAATGACATTTGTGTGCTGGACCCAGGATAGATCCTGTGAAATGTTAATGCTGAGGAATTAAAATTTGCTGGCCCTCTCCACCTCTAATCCCTTGATGAGGACTAGCTCATGGACCTCTGGTTTCCTCCTCCTATAGTCAATAATCAGCCCTTCAAAAGGAAGGAATCATATTTCTTTCCCCTTCTGATGTTTGGTTTGAACAACAACTGAACCTCTTGACCATGTCTACATGTTTTTATGCATTGAGTTGCTACCACATGATTGGCTAGTTAAGTACAGGTGCACATTCCTTTATTTGAAATCCTGAAATCCAAATAGCTCCAAAAACCGAAGTTTTTTTCGCCAACAGCTGACGACACTCAGGTGTGACATGGCAGCACTAGCAGAGGCCACCAGATGTCAGTTGTGGCTCAGCGCTCGTAGTGGTTACATGTGCATTTGCTGTTGGCTGATATTTTGTGTTCACTGTTGACTTTGTGTTTAATTTCACTGTGAAGATGTCAAGAAGAGCTGCAGATATCCCTATGGGTAACAATGAGAAAAAGAGAAGGAAGCATCTATCATTATCAATAACACAAAGTGGAGTTATTGCAGAAGCTTGATTGTGGTGTGTCTGTGCGGCATCTTACTGAAAAAAATAGTGTCAGAACTACCAAAGGAAACCAAAGGAAATGAGGGAGATCTTAAATAGGTTTTTTGCGTCTGTATTACTAAGGAAACTGGCACGAAGTCTATGCAATTGAGGGAATCAAGTAGTGAGATCATGGAAACTGTACAGATTGAAAAAGAGGAGGTGCTTGCTGTCTTGAGGAAAATTAAAGTGGATAAATCCCCGGGACCTGACAGAGTGTTCCCTCGGACCTTGAAGGAGACTAGTGTTGAAATTGCGGGGGCCCTGGCAGAAATATTTAAAATGTCGCTGTCTACGGGTGAGGTGCCGGAGGATTGGAGAGTGGCTCATGTCGTTCCGTTGTTTAAAAACGGATCGAAAAGTAATCCGGGAAATTATAGGCCGGTGAGTTTAACGTCGGTAGTAGGTAAATTATTGGAGGGAGTACTAAGAGACAGAATCTACAAGCATTTGTATAGACAGGGACTTATTAGGGAGAGTCAATATGGCTTTGTGCATGGTAGGTCATGTTTGACCAATCTATTGGAGTTTTTCGAGGAGGTTACCAGGAAAGTGGATGAAGGGAAGGCAGTGGATATTGTCTACATGGATTTCAGTAAGGCCTTTGACAAGGTCCCGCATGGCAGGTTAGTTAGGAAAATTCAGTCACTAGGTATACATGGAGAGGTGGTAAATTGGATTAGACATTGGCTCAATGGAAGAAGCCAAAGAGTGGTAGTGATGGCAGGACTTTCATATGAAGAAAGACTGGATGAACTGGGCTTGTACTCGTTGGAATTTAGAAGATTGAGGGGGGATCTGATTGAAACGTATAAAATCCTAAAGGGATTGGACAGGCTAGATGCAGGAAGATTGTTCCCGATGTTGGGGAAGTCCAGAACAAGGGGTCACAGTTTGAGGATAAAGGGGGAAGCCTTTTAGGACCGAGATTAGGAAAAACTTCTTCACACAGAGAGTGGTGAATCTGTGGAATTCTCTGCCACAGGAAACAGTTGAGGCCAGTTCATTGGCTATATTTAAGAGGGAGTTAGATATGGCCCTCATGGCTATGGGGATCAGGGGGTATGGAGGGAAGGCTGGGGCGGGGTTCTGAGTTGGATGATCAGCCATGATCATAACAAATGGCGGTGCAGGCTCGAAGGGCCGAATGGCCTACTCCTGCACCTATTTTCTATGTTTCTAGGTTTCTATGATCTGGATGATAACGTGGTAAATTGGATCAGCAAATTTGCTGATGATACAAAGATTGGAGGTGTAGTAGACAGTGAGCAAGGTTTTCAGAGCCTGCAGAGGGACTTGGACCAGCTGGAAAAATGGGCTGAAAAATGGCAGATGGAGTTTAATACAGACAAGTGTGAGGTATTGCATGTTGGAAGGAGAAACCAAGGTAGAACATACAGGGATAATGGTAAGGCACTGAGGAGTGCAGTGGAACAGAGGGATCTGGGAATACAGATACAAAATTCCCTAAAAGTGTCATCACAGGTAGATAGGGTCGTAAAGAGAGCTTTTGGTACATTGGCCTTTATTAATCAAAGTATTGAGTATAAGAGCTGGAATGTTATGATGAGGTTGTATAAGGCATTGGTGAGGCAGAATCTGGAGTATTGTGTTCAGTTTCAGTGGTGGGAGTATGGAATGAGCTGCCAGATGAGGTGGTAAATGCGGGTTCTTTTTTAACATTTAAGAATAAATTGGACAGATACATGGATGGGAGGTGTATGGAGGGATATGGTCCGTGTGCAGGTTAGTGGGACTAGGCAGAAAATGGTTCGGCACAGCCAAGAAGGGCCAAAAGGCCTGTTTCTGAGCTGTAGTTTCTATGGTTTACCACTGTATATGATTTCAATTAACAGAAAGAAAAGTTACTGAAGTTTTATAGTGACAGTGACATTCTACATTTATTCCAGTGTGGGACCTACTATGAATTATAGGGCAATAGGGAGTGTAATGGAACAGAGGGACCTCAGACCTCGGAGTACATGTGTCTGATTCATTGAAAGTGGTAACCGATGGCGAAAAAGGCATTTCATCAATTAGGTCACCGAGTATAGGTGGAGAGAGTGCAGAACAGATTTAAAGGATTTTACCAAGACTAGAGGGCCTGAGTTACGGAGAGGCTGGCCAGGTTGTCTTCCTTGGAATGTAAGTTAATGAGAAGTAACCTTTATAGAGGTATATAAAATCATGAGAGCCATAGATAAAGTAGATGGCAACAGTCTTTTTTCTTCGTGTAGGGGTGTCCAAGACTCGGGGCATTGATTTAGGATGAAAGGGGAAAGATTTAAAAAGGACTTTTTTAAAAGGACTTTTAGGTAAGGAGAGTACACATCCATCATTTGGAAAGAACTGATGTTGGTAAGTTGATGGAGAAGATCCTGAGAGGCAGGATTTATGAAAGATAGAGGGCTATGGATAACCCTAGGTAATTTCTCAGTTACGGACATGTTCGGCACAGCTTTGTGAGCCGAAGGGCCTGTGTTGTGCTGCAGGTTTTCTATTTTTATGTTTCTATGACTTCAGAGGCATCTTTTTCACACAGGGTGGTAAGTGAACAGCCAGATGAAATAGTTGTGCAGGTGCAATAGTATCATTTAGAAGTTCTTGGATAGGTCGTGCAGCGGCAGGGCTCCGAGAAATATGGGCTAGAATGTAGAAAATTTTGAGGAGATATGTGGGCAGTATGGTCAGCATGGACACGTTGGGCTGAGTGTCTATATCCGTGCTGTATTGCTCTGACTCTATATTTAGGTAAGGAGAGTACACATCCATCATTTGGAACGAACTGATGTTACCGCTATTTCGAATATTTTCTTCCTTCTTCCATTGATGGAAGAATTCTTATCCTTATCCCACTATCATGCTGTTAGGCTCTGAGAATATCCCAGGCTTAAGACCGTGCCAACTCATTCAGTTTTTCCTATTATCCTTTAAAGAGTCTCGATAACTTGCCTGCTGGTTTGTGTTATGTGAATGATTACATTGTTGTAGTTCTCCATCCAGCTGGCTGAATGTTATGTTTGAATTGGTAGTTCCCTGTGTTGATTATCTGTCTGCCAACTCACTGGCAGGTTCATAATCCTGATGGTTATAGTATTTGGGCAGTGATGGGTGTCATGTTTCAAAAGTAGTGTACAGTATTGCATTGTATTTACTATTATTAGGGGCAGAGGAGGTGCTGACTCATTCAGTGCTAAGTTTTTACCCTTGACTCTTGAAGCGGTATTTAAAAGCAGAGCTTCAAAATGAAATGTAAAGGCATGAAATTGGCAGTTTTAATTGGTTCGCGTGGCGCCTCATTATCAGTACCTTTGTCAGAATATGTAATTCTGCAAATATGTGTTTTTAGTGTCCAGATGGAGACCATGAAGCCCAAGAAAGCTGCAAGCTGTTTGTCCTTTCAATCTGCTATCAGCACTGCATCCCAGAAACCTTTACAGAATGACACAGCAACCGGAGCAGGAGATGGGACAAGGCAAAATGTCACCACAGCCTATCCGCTGCCTTCACCTTCTCCTGCCTTTAGGCCACTCCTTCCTGACATCAGTGTGACAGGAGCTAGACTCCCTTCAACCTCAGCTGCAGGTGTGTATGATGAGAACTTTTGCTACATTGGTGGCCTGCTTTCCAGTTATGCCAGCAGAGACCAGGGAGCTGTTCTCTAGATCAGGGGTGCCCAACCTTTTTAATGCCATGGAGCCTTACCATTAACCGAGGGGTCCGTCCACCCCAGGTTGGGAATCCCTGCTCTAGATTGAATTCATTCGGTTTGGGTGTTATGATAGTTTAGTGATTGGAGTAATGCCATTGAAGCGATTAACGACTGGGATTCGATCCCTGGTGTTGTCTGTAAGAAGTTTGCACATTGCCCTTTGTGACCGGGTGGGTTTCCTCCGGATACTCTGGTTCCTCCCACATTCCAAAGATATGGGTTAGTAGGTTAATTGGTATCATTGGGTAGCACAGGCTCATTGTGCTGCAAGGGCCTGTTACCGTGCTGTATCTCCAAAAAAATGTATAAAATGATACCGTCTCTAGATGTTGTCTGCTTTCCCTCCCAATGATTTTTCTATTCATTCATTTATAGTTTGACCATTTATTAAATGAAAGAATTTATTACCTTGTGGAAAACTAAATAGGGATAATAATGATGTAGACACGAGGAAATCTGCAGATGCTGGAAATTCAAGCAACACACACAAAATGCTGGTGGAACACAGCAGGCCAGGCAGCCTCTATAGGAAGAAGCACAGTTGACATTTCAGGCCGAGACCCTTCATCAGCATAGTGGTTAGCACAACGCTTTACAGTACCAGTGACCCAGGTTCAGATCCTGCCACTGCCTGTAAGAAGTTTGTACATTCTCCCTGTGACCATGTGGGTATCCTCCGGGTGCTCTGGTTTCCTGTAAGACATAGCAGCAGAATCATTTGGCCTATCGAGTCTGCTCCACCATTCAATCATCCTTTCTCCTCCTCAACCCCATTTCCTGGCCTTCTCCCTGTAACCTTTGATTTCCTCTCGTGGTCCAAGATGTGCTGGTTGGTAGGTTAATTGGTCATTGTAAATTGTCCTGTGATTAACTCAGGGGATTGCTGGGCAGCATGACTGAAAGGGCCAGAAGAGCCTATTCTGTGCTGTATCTCCATAATTAAATAATATGAAGCATAATTTTAGTCAGTTATCGGTGGTATTGAGAATAATCACTTGCATAAAGGGCTAACTACTTATTAATTCCATGATAGAACTAGGTACACATTGCATTTTAATCTTCTGCTTTCCTGAGTTAGATTTCACTGTATCATCTTATCTATTTTGTTCGCTAATAACCAGCTTCCAAATGATTCCTGTTTTGGTAAAGGTTGAGGACATTTGTGAAGCTGGCATTTTTCCAAATATTTGACTGATTATAAAATTATAAAATTCTCTCTGCTTTCCTGTCATTTTTTGCAGCCTCTATGTTAAGTTCCCCACTCGCACTCCAGCATCGCATGAGTGCTGAACTTGCTTACTTGGATGCAATAGAGGACTCTGTCCGCCAGCTCTCAGAGATGGAGAAGATTCGAGGAATTGCACTTGCTCAACAGGAGAGTGTATCTTTGGCTCAGATCCTGAAGGTACTAATGTCTTCTGTTTCTAAAGTATTTTAAATGACATTGCCTATGAATTATCTCTGCAGGCTCTTTAGATAAATTCAGGGCAAACTATTCAAAGTGTTAATTTTTGCTTATTTTGAGCCCTATTTTTTTGGTTCTGGACCCAAATAACGTTCTGATCTTGAATTCCATTAAAACTTAGTTGATAGTGTACTTGAATTTCCCCAAGATTCTAAAGATGTCAGCCTTGCAAAGCGTTTTGTCAGAATCGTGTTTAATGTCATCGGCATATGTCATGAAATGTATTGTTTTGTGGCAACAGTACTTTGCAGTACATAATAAAAACTATAAATTTATATATAGTATATAAAAATTAAATAAGTAGTGCAAAATGAGAGCCAAAAAAAACTGAGGTAGTGAAGTGGTCCCACCAGACCAGCTGATGCACCCAGTCAGAATGCTGTCCATGGTATATAGAAACATAGAAACATAGAAAATAGGTGCAGGAGTAGGCCATTCGGCCCTTCGAGCCTGCACTGCCATTTATTATGATCATGGCTGATCATCCAACTCAGAACCCCGCCCCAGCCTTCCCTCCATACCCCCTGATCCCCGTAGCCACAAGGGCCATATCTAACTCCCTCTTAAATATAGCCAATGAACAGGCTTCAACTGTTTCCTGTGGCAGAGAATTCCACAGATTCACCACTCTCTGTGTGAAGAAGTTTTTCCTAATCTCGGTCCTAAAAGGCTTCCCCTTTATCCTCAAACTGTGACCCCTCGTTCTGGACTTCCCCAACATCGGGAACAATCTTCCTGCATCTAGCCTGTCCAATCCCTTTAGGATTCTATACGTTTCAATCAGATCCCCCCTCAATCTTCTAAATTCCAACGAGTACAAGCCCAGTTCATCCAGTCTTTCTTCATATGAAAGTCCTGCCATCCCAGGAATCAATCTGGTGAACCTTCTTTGTACTCCCTCTATGGCAAGGATGTCTTTCCTCAGATTAGGGGACCAAAACTGCACACAATACTCCAGGTGTGGTCTCACCAAGGCCTTGTACAACTGCAGTAGTACCTCCCTGCTCCTGTACTCGAATCCTGTCGCTATAAATGCCAGCATACCATTCGCCTTTTTTTACCGCCTGCTGTACCTGCATGCCCACTTTCAATGACTGGTGTATAATGACACCCAGGTCTCGTTGCACCTCCCCTTTTCCTAATCGGCCACCATTCAGATAATAATCTGTTTTCCTATTTTTGCCACCAAAGTGGATAACTTCACATTTATCCACATTAAATTGCATCTGCCATGAATTTGCCCACTCACCCAACCTATCCAAGTCACTCTGCATCCTCTTAGCATCCTCCTCACAGCTAACACTGCCACCCAGCTTCGTGTCATCCGCAAACTTGGAGATGCTGCATTTAATTCCCTCATCCAAGTCATTAATATATATTGTAAACAACTGGGGTCCCAGCACTGAGCCTTGCCGTACCCCACTAGTCACCGCCTGCCATTCTGAAAAGGTCCCGTTTATTCCCACTCTTTGCTTCCTGTCTGCTAACCAATTCTCCATCCACATCAATACCTTACCCCCAATACCATGTGCTTTAAGTTTGCACACTAATCTCCTGTGTGGGACCTTGTCAAAAGCCTTTTGAAAATCCAAATATGCCACATCCACTGGTTCTCCCCTATCCACTCTACTGGTTACATCCTCAAAAAATTCTATGAGATTCGTCAGACATGATTTTCCTTTCACAAATCCATGCTGACTTTGTCCGATCATTTCACCACTTTCCAAATGTGCTGTTATCACATCTTTGATAACTGACTTCAGCAGTTTCCCCACCACCGACGTTAGGCTAACCGGTCTATAATTCCCCGGTTTCTCTCTCCCTCCTTTTTTAAAAAGTGGGGTTACATTAGCCACCCTCCAATCCTCAGGAACTAGTCCAGAATCTAACGAGTTTTGAAAAATTATCACTAATGCATCCACTATTTCTTGGGCTACTTCCTTAAGCACTCTAGGATGGAGACCATCTGGCCCTGGGGATTTATCTGCCTTCAATCCCTTCAATTTACCTAACACCACTTCCCTACTAACATGTATTTCGCTCAGTTCCTCCATCTCACTGGACCCTCTGTCCCCTACTATTTCTGGAAGATTATTTATGTCCTCCTTAGTGAAGACAGAACCAAAGTAATTATTCAATTGGTCTGCCATGGCCTTGCTCCCCATAATCAATTCACCTGTTTCTGTCTGTAGGGGTCCAGTCTTTACCAGTCTTTTCCTTTTTACATATCTATAAAAGCTTTTACAGTCAGTTTTTTTTGAAACTTGTGAGTGTCTTTGGTGATATACCAATTCTCCTCAAACTCCTAAAGAAATATAGCCACTCTGTTGCCACCTTTGTAATTGCATCAATATTGAATTGAATTCAAATTCTAAGAACTTTCTACAGGGGCACAATTGAGAGCATCCTGACTGGCTGCATCACTGCCTGGTTATGGGAACTGCAGAGAGTGGTGTGGAGAGCCCAGCACATCTGTAGTTGTGAACTTCTCATGATTCAGGACATTTACAAGGATAGGTGTGTAAAATGGGCCCGTAGGATCATTGGGTACCCAAGTCACCCCAACCACAATCTATTCCAGTTGCTACCATCTGGTAAATCGGTACCGCAGCATAAAAGCCAGGGCTAACAGGCTCTGGGACAGCTTCTTCCACCAGGCCATCAGTCTGATGAGCTCATGCTGATTTGAGTGTACTCTATAACATTGTTCTATTTATTATAAATTATTATAAATTACTATGATAGCATATTTAGGTGGAGACATAACATAAAGATTTTTACTCATGTATGTGAAGGATGTAAGAAATAAAGTCAATTCAATTCAGTCTTGTTTGGAAAAATCCCCAGTGATATAATGTGAAGAGATTGGTGCTGGTTAATTGACTGTTTGTGTTCAGGCTCAGCAACAGAGACATGAGCATGACTTGGCCTTGCTGAAGCTAAAGGCTGATCAGGAAAAGTTGGCAAATCAGAAGCAGCTGGAAGAGGCCAAGCAGAAAGCAGCACAGGTATTTGATCATTTTGCATGCGTCCAGACATGTAAATACTTCAGCATTATTCTGTCCTTGGGTGTTGGATTTGTATAAAGCCTGAAACCTTTCACAGAAGTAGAATCATGACAGTAGGTGGCAAACCAAAAGAGGAGATACTAGCAGCGATCAAAACCATGATCAAGATGGTGTTTTAATGATGGATCTTAAAAAGAGTTATTGAAGTTTAATGGCTCGAACTCCAGAGATTATGGTCTTGGCAACAAGGCAAGATGACCAATGGTAGAATAATGGGAATATGATCTAGTAGCCAGAATTAGAGGTGTGGGAAGTTTGTAGAAGTGACTGGGTTGTAAACAAATGGAAGGGAAAGGCCCAGAATTAAAAAGAAAAAGTTATTATCCCACAAGTCAAGTTATTCCATCAAACCAATGGGCATTATGGGTATTGGCAAACAAAACTTAGTTAATAGCCTCAATCACTCCCTACCTATATAAGCTCCCTTTCTATAAACCCCAATTAACTTGATATCTTTTCCATCCATGGGTTTTCTTCAAAGCTTATTAGTTTGACCACATTTTTCATCACCTGAAATTGTGGCTCGGTATTAAAATTTTGTTGGCGGTTACGGTTAAGACCATAAGATATAGGAGCAGAATTAGACCATTTGGCCCATTGAGTCTGCTCCACCATTTTATCATGGCTGATCCATGTCATTCTGGGCCCCAATCACCTGCCTTCTCCCCATATCCCTTCATACCCTGTTTAATCAAGAATCTTTATCAACCTCTCTCTTAAATATACTCAGTGACTTGATCTTTACAGCGACCTGTGACAAAGAATTCCACTGATTCACCACCACCTGGCTAAAGAAATTTCTCATCACAGTTCTAAATGGATATCCCGCTATTCTGAGACTGTTATCCTCTGCTCAGACTCCGCCACCATAAGAAACATCATCTCCACATCCACTCTATTGAGGCCTTTCAACATTTGATAGGTTTCAATGAGATCCCCTCTTATTCTTCTGAACTTCAGGGAATACAGCCCTTGAGCCATTAAAGGCTCCTCATATCCTTCCAATATGAGGACTTCCAATCCTAGAATCATTTTCATGAGCTTCCTTTGAACCCCGTCCAATGTCAGCACATCCTTTCGTAAATAAAGAGCCCAAAAACTGCCCACAATATTCAAGCCTCACCGTTGTTTCATAAAGCCTCAACATTACAGGCTTACTTTTATATTCTAGTCCTCTGAAAAGAATACTAACATTGCATTTGCCTTTCTTACCACTGACTCAACCTGTAAATTAACCTTTAAGGAATTCTGCATGAGGATTCTCAAGTCCCTTTGCCCCTCAGATTTAATGAATTTTCGCTCTATTTTGAGAATAGTCTATGCTTTTATTTCTTCTACCAAAGTACATGACCATACATTTCTTGAAACTCTATTCCATTTGCCACTTCTTTGCCCATTCTCCTAATCTATTTGTAAGTCCTTCTGTAGCCTGTCTGCTTCCTCAACACTACCTGCCTTTCCACCTGTCTTCATATCGTCTGCAAAATTGGCCACAGGGTCATCATTCCATCACCCAAATCATTGATGTATAACATAAAAAGAAGCGGTCCCAACACAGACCCCTGTGGAACACCACTAGTCACTAGCACCCTTTATTTCCATGTATTGCCTCCTGCCAGTCAGACAATATTCTACGTATGCTAGCATCTTTCCTGTAATACCATGGAGTCTTAACTTGTTAATCATATGCCTCCAAGTCGCCCAAAACCACATTCTTAACAATCAAGCAACACACATCAAAGTTGCTGGTGAACGCAGCAGGCCAGGCAGCATCTGTAGGAAGAGGTGCAGTCGACGTTTCAGGCCGAGACCCTTCGTCAGGACTAACTGAAGGAAGAGTGAGTAAGGGATTTGAAAGTTGGAGGGGGAGGGGGAGATCCAAAATGATAGGAGAAGACAGGAGGGGGAGGGATGGAGCCAAGAGCTGGACAGGTGATAGGCAAAAGGGGATACGAGAGGATCATGGGACAGGAGGTCCGGGAAGAAAGACAAGGGTGGGGGGGACCCAGAGGATGGGCAAGAGGTATATTCAGAGGGACAGAGGGAGAAAAAGGAGAGTGAGAGAAAGAATGTGTGCATAAAAATAAGTAACAGATGGGGTATGAGGGGGAGGTGGGGCCTTAGCAGAAGTTAGAGAAGTCGATGTTCATGCCATCAGGTTGGAGGCTACCCAGACGGAATATAAGGTGTTGTTCCTCCAACCTGAGTGTGGCTTCATCTTTACAGTAGAGGAGGCCGTGGATAGACATGTCAGAATGGGAATGGGATGTGGAATTAAAATGTGTGGCTACTGGGAGATCCTGCTGTCTCTGGCGGACAGAGCGTAGATGTTCAACAAAGCGGTCTCCCAGTCTGTGTCAGGTCTCGCCAATATATAAAAGGCCACATTGGGAGCACCGGACGCAGTATATCACCCCAGTCGACTCACAGGTGAAGTGTTGCCTCACCTGGAAGGATTGTTTGGGGCCCTGAATGGTGGTCAGGGAGGAAGTGTAAGGGCATGTGTAGCACTTGTTCCGCTTACACGGATAAGTGCCAGGAGGGAGATCAGTGGGGGAGGGATGGGGAGGACGAATGGACAAGGGAGTTGCGTAGGGAGCGATCCCTGCGGAATGCAGAGAGAGAGGGGGAGGGAAAGATGTGCTTAGTGCTGGGATCCCGTTGGAGGTGGCGGAAGTTACGGAGAATAATATGTTGGACCCGGAGGCTGGTGGGGTGGTAGGTGAGGACCAGGGGAACCTTATTCCTAGTGGGGTGGCGGGAGCATGGAGTGAGAGCAGATGTACGTAAAATGGGGGAGATGCGTTTAAGAGCAGAGTTGATAGTGGAGGAAGGGAAGCCCCTTTCTTTAAAAAAGGAAGACATCTCCCTCGTCTTAAAATGAAAAGCCTCATCCTGAGAGCAGATGCGGCGGAGACGGAGGAATTGCGAGAAGGGGATGGCGTTTTTGCAAGAGACAGGGTGAGAAGAGGAATAGTCCAGACAGCTGTGAGAGTCAGTAGGCTTATAGTAGACATCAGTGGATAAGCTGTCTCCAGAGACAGAGACAGAGACAGAAAGATCTAGAAAGGGGAGGGAGGTGTCGGAAATGGACCAGGTAAACTTGAGGGCAGGGTGAAAGTTGGAGGCAAAGTTAATAAAGTCAACGAGCTCTGCGTGCGTGCAGGAAGCAGCGCCAATGCAATCGTCGATGTAGCGAAGGAAAAGTAGGGGACAATAGGCATGGAACCTAGATTGTGCCACAAACCCAACAAAAAGGCAGGCATAGCTAGGACCCATACGGGTGCCCATAGCTACACCTTTAGTTTGGAGGAAGTGGGAGGAGCCAAAGGAGAAATTATTAAGAGTAAGGACTAATTCCGCTAGATGGAGCAGAGTGGTGGTAGAGGGGAACTGATTAGGTCTGTAATCCAAAAAGAAGCGTAGAGCTTTGAGACCTTCCTGATGGGGGATGGAAGTATATAAGGACTGGACATCCATGGTGAAAATAAAGCGGTGGGGGCCAGGGAACTTATAAGGACTGGACATCCATGGTGATTTAGTCCGCCGCATCTGCTCTCAGGATGAGGCTTTTCATTCTAGGACGAGGGAGATGTCTTCCTTTTTTAAAGAAAGGGGCTTCCCTTCCTCCACTATCAACTCTGCTCTTAAACACATCTCCCCCATTTCACGTACATCTGCTCTCACTCCATCCTCCCGCCACCCCACTAGGAATAGGGTTCCCCTGGTCCTCACCTACCACCCCACCAGCCTCCGGGTCCAACATATTATTCCCCGTAACTTCCGCCACCTCCAACGGGATCCCACCACTAAGCACATCTTTCCCTCCCCCCCCCCGCATTCCGCAGGGATCGCTCCCTACGCAACTCCCTTGTCCATTCGTCCCCCTCATCCCTCCCCACTGATCTCCCTCCTGGCACTTATCCATGTAAGTGGAACAAGTGCTACACATGCCCTTACACTTCCTCCCTTACCACCATTCAGGGCCCCAAACAGTCCTTCCAGGTGAGGCAACACTTCACCTGTGAGTTGACTGGGGTGATATACTGCGTCCGGTGCTCCCGATATGGCCTTTTATATATTGGCGAGACCCAACGCAGACTGGGAGACCGCTTTGCTGAACATCTACGCTCTGTCCGCCAGAGAAAGCAGGATCTCCCAGTGGCCACACATTTTAATTCCACATCCCATTCCCATTCTGACATGTCTATCCATGGCCTCCTCTACTGTAAAGATGAAGCCACACTCAGGTTGGAGAAACAACATCTTATATTCCGTCTGGGTAGCCTCCAACCTGATGGCATGAACATCGACTTCTCTAACTTCTGCTAAGGCCCCACCTCCCCCTCGTACCCCATCTGTTACTTATTTTTATGCACACATTCTTTCTCTCACTCTCCTTTTTCTCCCTCTGTCCCTCTGAATATACCTCTTGCCCATCCTCTGGCTCCGCCCCCCCCACTTGTCTTTCTTCCCGGACCTCCTGTCCCATGATCCTCTCGTATCCCCTTTTGCCTATCACCTGTCCAGCTCTTGGCTCCATCCCTCCCCCTCCTGTCTTCTCCTATCATTTTGGATCTCCCCCTCCCCCTCCAACTTTCAAATCCCTTACTCACTCTTCCTTCAGTTAGTCCTGACGAAGGGTCTCGGCCTGAAACGTCGACTGCACCTCTTCCTACAGATGCTGCCTGGCCTGCTGCATTCACCAGCAACTTTGATGTGTGTTGCTTGAATTTCCAGCATCTGCAGAATTCCTGTTGTTTTCTTAACAATCAACTCCAACATCTTCCTAACTGGCTTCTCATTTTCTTTCTTCTGCTTTCTCCCTTCTTGAAGAGTGGAGTGACATTTGCAATTTTTTCCAGTCCTCTGGAACCCTATCAGAATCCATTGATTCTTGAAAGGTCATTATTAATACCTCCACAATCTCTTCAGCCACCTCTTTGAGAACCCTGGGGTGTAGACCATCTGGTCCAAATAACTTACCTATCTATTTCATTTTCCCAAGCACCTTCTCCCTAGTAATGACAACTTCACTCACTTCTGTCCCCTGACACTTCCGGCATATTGTTAGTGTCTTCCACAGTGAAGACTGATGCAAAATAATTATTCAGTTTGTTGGCTGTTTATTTGTTCTGCCCCCTCCTCTCATTATTACCTCTCCAGCATCATTTTCCAGCAGTCTTGAGATTTACTCTCACCTCTACTTTACATTTTAAAAGTCCAAGGAAACTTTTAATATCCACTTTTATGTTATTAGTTGGCTTACATTCGTATACCATATTTTCCTTTTTTGACATTTTTAGTTGTCTTCTGTTGGTTTTTAAAAGCTTCCCAATCCTCCAACTTCCCACTATTTATTATATACCCTCTCTTTGGCTTTTACAGTGGTAGGTAAAAGTTTGGGCACCCCTGGTCAAAATTTCTGTTACTGTGAATAGCTAAGTGAGTAAAAGATGACCTGATTTCCAAAAGGCATGAAGTTAAAAATAACACATTTCTTTAATATTTTAAGCAAGATTGCTTTTTTAATTTCCATCTTTTACAGTTTCAAAATAAGAAAAAAGGAAAAGGGCCTGAAGCCAAAATTTGGGCACCTTGCATGGTCAGTACTTAGTAACACCCCCTTTGGCAAGTATCACAGCTTGTAAATGGTTTCTGCAGCCAGCTAAGAGTCTTTCAATTCTTGTTTGGGGGATTTTCGCCCATTCTTCCTTGCAAAAGGCTTCTAGTTCTGTGCGATTCTTGGGCCGTCTTGCGTGCACTGCTCTTTTGAGGTCTATCCACAGATTTTCGATGATGTTTAGGTCAGGGGACTGTGAGGGCCATGGCAAAACCTTCAGCTTGTGCCTCTTGAGGTAGTCCATTGTGGATTTTGAGGTGTGTTTAGGATCATTATCCTATTGTAGAAGCCATCCTCTTTTCACCTTCAGCTTTTTTTTTTGACAGAGATTGTGATGTTTGCTTCCAGAATTTGGTGGTATTTAATTGAATTCATTCTTCCCTCTACCGGTGAAATGTTCCCCATGCTGCTGGCTTTAACACAAGCCCAAAGCATGATCAATCCACCCCTGTGCTTAACAGTTGAAGAGGTGTTCTTTTCATGAAATTCTGCACCCTTTTTTCTCCAAACATACCTGTGCTCATTGCGGCCAACAAGTTCCATTTTAACTTCATCAGACTTGTTTCCAAAAGGCATCAGGCTTGTTTAGATGTTCCTTTGCAAGCTTCTGACACTGAATTTTGTGGTGAGGATGCAGGAAATGTCTTCTTCTGATGACTCTTCCATGAAGGTCATATTTGTGCAGGTGTCACTGCACAGTAGCACAGTGCACCAGCACTCCAGAGTCTGCTAAATCTTCCTGAAGGTCTTTTGCAGTCAAACGGGGGTTTTGATTTGCCTTTCTAGCAACCCTATGAGCAGTTCTCTCGGAAAGTTTTCTTGGTCTTCCAGACCTCAACTTGACCTCCACTGTTCCTGTTAACTGCCATTTCTTAATTACATTACAGACTGAGGCAATGGCTACCTGAAAATGCTTTGCTATCTTCTTATAGCCTTCTGCTTTGTGGGTATCATTTATTTTAATTTTCAGAGAGCTAGGCAGCTGCTTAGAGGAGCCCATGGCTGCTAATTGTTGGGACAAGGTTTGAGAAGTCAGGGTATTTATAAAGCTTTGAAATTTGCATCACCTGGCCTTTCCTAACGATGACTGTGAACAAGCCATAGCCCGAACATGCTAATTAAGGTCTGAGACCTTGGTAAAAGTTATCTGAGAGCTCAAATCTCTTGAGGGTGCCCAAACTTTTTCATGGTGTTCCTTTGCTTTTTTTCACTGTAAAATTGTACGAAACAAAAATAATACAATAATCATGCTTGAAATGTTGAAAAGAATGTTTCATCTTTAACTTTATGACTTTTGGAGATCAGTTCATCTTCTACTCACTTAACTATTCACAGTAACAGAAACTTTGACAAGGGTTGCCCAAACTTTTGCATGCCACTGTATATTGGGATGGGGTGGTTTGTGTTATCTTATGTGACCTGAGGAAGTTTTAAAATGCTGAGTGTATTTGGAGAAGGAGCATCAATTTTGGTTAAATGGCAATCGCAGGAGCAATTTTATTTCTTAATATGGTGTGATTTCAGAATTTTAATGCTTTTTTAAAATTATTGTATGAAAAGTTGCTGGGCTGAATAATCTGCCTTCTTAGCAGCAAAGCTACGCCTTTGCCATATTGCTGGGCGCTACATCTACCCACTCTTGCCTGAATTGACAGCCACCTCTTCTAGAGAGCGAGAGAGATATATATATATATCTCTACCATGAACTTACAAATTGTTGCTAATTTTATGTGTGATCACTTAAAATCATAGTCCAGTAGATTGCTGTGGATATACATATTAGCTGGAAGAGAGGGAGTGCTTGTATTTTGTAAAAATAAGAAAATAACATTAATATTGAAACATTAATAATGAAGAAAGAGAAGGTCAAAACTTTGTATTAGATATGAGGTCAATACTCAATATATTTTAAAATGGCACGATATAGTAAATGTGTTTTCTGCTGCACTACTTGAGATATCAATTGCATATTACTGGAGAGATTTTAACATATTGACATTTTATTTATTGTGCACTCAGACACATGCAGAGAGCCTGCTACAGTTTGCACAGACACACCAAGAGATGCTACAAGAGTCCACAAATAAATTGATGGTTCAACAAGTGGAGACTGCTAAACTGACTGCAGATGCCGCACGCCAGATCAAAGAGGTACACTGAACTTTGTTGTAGCTGTTTCAATAAAGCACACTTTCCATGATGCATCTGATATTTCCTATACTTTGAAGGGCTAACTTTTTATGGGATTTGAGCTTTGGTTGAGCCATAATGTATTGTGCATTTAAATAAACAGATGAAGCTGTTGCTATGCTGAATATGACACATTAGGGTAGGTGGCATAAGCCTTGGTGAGGCTGAGATAGGTGGGAGACGTTTAAGGAGATAATGTCAGAAATTAGGGCCTTGACATTTAAAACAGTGGTCACTTTATTACAACACAGCACAACCTACAGCACAATACAGGCCCCTCGGCCCACAAAGCTGTGCCGAACATGTCCTTACCTTAGAAATTACCTTGGGTTACCCATAGCCCTCTATTTTCCTAAGCTCTATGTACCTATCCGGGAATCTGTTGCAAGACCCTATTATATCCGCCTCCAGCACTGTTGCCGGCAGCCTATTCCATGCACTTACCACTCTCTGCAAAAAAAGAACATACTCCTGATATCTCCTCTGTATCTACTTCCAAGCACCTTAAAACTGTGCCCTCTCGTGCTAGCCATCTCAGCCCTGGGGAAAAGCCTCTGATTATCCACACGATCAATGCCTCTTATCATCTTATGCACCTCTATCAGGTCACCTCTCATCCTCCAACGCTCCAAGGAGAAAAGGCCAAGTTCACTCAACCTATTCTCATAAGGCATGCTCCCCAATCCAGTCAACATCCTTATAAATCTCCTCTTCCCCTTTCTATGGTTTCCACATTCTTCCTGTAGTGAGGCGACCAGAACTGAGCACAGTACTCCAAGTAGGGTCTGATCAGGATCCTATATAGCTGCAATATTACCTCTCGGCTCCTAAACTCAATCCCACGGTTGATAAAGGCCAGTGCATCGCATGCCACCTTAACTACAGAGTCAACCTGTGCAGCAGCTTTGAGTGTCCTATGGACTCTCACCCCAAGATCCCTCTGATCCTTTACACTGCCAAGAGTCTGACCATTAATACTATATTCTGTCATCATATTTGACCTACCAAAATGAGCCACCTCACATTTATCTGGGTTGACCTCCATCTGCCACTTCTCAGCCCAGTTTTGCATCCTATCAGTGTCCCGCTGTAACCTGTGACAGCCTTCCACACTATCCACAACACCGCCAACCTTTGTGTCATCAACAAATTTACGAACCCATCCCTCCACTTCCTCATCCAGGTCATTTTAAAAAATCACGAAGAGTAGGGGGTCCCAGAACAGATCCCTGAGGCACACCACTGGTCACTGACCTCCACGCAGAATATGACCCGTCTACAACCACTCTTTGCCTTCTGTGGGCAAGTCAGTTCTGGATCCACAAAGTAATGTCTCCTTAGATCCCATGCCTCATTACTTTCTCAATAAGCCTTGCACAGGGTACATTATCAAATACCTTGCTGAAATCCATATACACTACATCTACGGCTCTACCTTCATCAATGTATTTTGTCACATCCTCAAAAAATTCAATCTGACCTGTAAGGTACGACCCGCCCTTAACAAAGCCATGCTGACTATTCATATTATGCCTCTCCAAATGTTCATAAATCCTGCCTCTCAGGATCTTCTCCGTCAACTTACCAACCGCTCAAGTAAGACTGGGTGGTCTATAATTTCCTGGGCTATCTATATTCCCTTTCTTGAATCAAGGAACAACATCCGCAACCCTTCAATCCTCCGGAATCTCCTCTCCCGGATGGGGACCATTGATGATGTAAAAATCATCGCCAGAGGCTCAGCAATCTCCTCCCCTGCCTCCCACAGTAGCCTGGGGTGCATCTCATCCAGTCCTGATGACTTATCCAACTTAATGCTTTCCAAAAGCTCCAGCACATCCTCCTGCTTAATATCTATATGCTGAAGCTTCTCTGTCCGCTGTAAGTCATCGCTACAATCACCAAGATCCTCTTCTATGGTGAATACTGAAGCAAAGTGTTCAGTATGTACCTCTGCTATCTCTTCCGGTTCCATACATACTTGATTGGTCCTGTTCTCTCACGACTTATCCTCTTGCTCTTCACACACTTGTAGAATGCCTTGGGGTTTTCCTTAATCCTGTCCACCAGGGCCTTCTCATGGCCCCTTCTGGCTCTCCTAATTTCATTCTTAAGCTCCTTCCTGCTAGCCTTATAATCTTCTAGATCTCTATCATTACCTAGTTTTTTGAACCTTTCGTAAGCTCTTCTTTTCTTCTTGGCTAGATTTTCAGCAGCCTTTGTACACCACGGTTCCTGTACCTTACCATCCTTTCCCTGTTTCACTGGAACGTAGCTATGCAGAACTCCATGCAAATATCCCCGAATGTTTGCCACATTTCTTCCATACATTTCCCTGAGAACATCTATTTCCAATTTATGCTTCCAAGTTCTTGCCTGATAGCCTCATATTTCCCGTTACTCCAATTAAACACTTCCCTAACTTGTCTATTCATATCTCTCTCCAATGCTATGGTAAAGGAGATAGAATTGTGATCACTCTCTCCAAAATGCTATCGCACTGAGAGATCAGTCACCTGACCAGGTTCATTTCCCAAAACCAGATCAAGTATAGCCTCTCCTCTTGTAAGCTTATCTACATACTGTGTCAAGAAACCTTCCTGAACACATCTAACCAACTCTACCCCATCTATACCCCTTGCTCTAGGGAGATGCCAATCGATATTACAGAAATTAAAATCTCCCACTACAACAACCCTGTTATTATTACAGCTTTCCAGAATCTGTCTCCCTATCTGTTCCTAGATGTTCCTGTTACTATTGGGTGGTCTATTAAAAAAAAACACCCAGTAGAATTATTGATCCCTTCCTATTCCTAACTTCCACCCACAGAGACTCCATAGGCAATCCCTCCATGACTTCCTCCTTTTCTGCAGCCATGACACCATCTCTAATCCACAGTGCCTTTTTGCCTCCCTTCCTGTCCTTTCTGCAACATGTAAAGCCTGGCACTCTAAGTAACCATTCCTGCCCCAGAGCCATCCAGGTCTCTGTAATGGCCACAACATCATAGCTCCAAGTACTGATCCACGCTCTAAGCTCATCTGCTTTGTTCATTATACTCCTTGCATTAAAATAGACACGTCTCAAACCATCGGTCTGAGCGCAACCCTTCTCGATCACCTGGCTATCCTCTCTCTTGCACTGTCTCCAAGCTTTCTCTATTTGTGAGCCAACCGCCTCTTCCTCCATCTTTTCAATTGGGTTCCCACCCCCTGGCAATTCTATTTTAAACTCTCCCCTTTGCAAACCTCCCTGCCAGGATATTGGTCCCCCTGGGATACAAGTGCAACGCATCCTTTATGTACAGGCCACGCCTGCCCCAAAAGAGGTCCCAATGATCCAGAAATCTGAATCCCTCCAATCTCTCAGCCATGCATTTATCCTCCACCTCATTCTATTCCTATACTCACTGTCATGTAGCACAGGCAGTAATCCTGAGATTACTACCTTTGAGGTCCTGCTACTCAACTTCCTTCCTAACTCCCTGTAGTCTGTTTTCAGGATTTCCTTCTTTTTCTTACCTACATTGTTGGTACCAATATGTACCACAACCTCTGGCTGTTCTCCTTCCCACTTCAAGATGTCATGGACACGATCAGTAACATCCCAGACCCTGGCACCTGGAAGGCAAACTCCATGTTTCTTTCCTGTGTCCACAGAATCGCCTGCCTGACCCCTTAACTATAAGAGTCCCCTATCACTGCTGCCAACCTCTTCCTTTCCCTACCCTTCTGAGCCACAGAGCCAGACTCTGTGCCAGAGGCACAGCCACTGTTGCTTCCCCCAGGTAGGCCGTTCCCCCCAACAGTACTCAAACAGGAGTACTTATTGTTAAGGGGGACAGCCATTGGGGTACTCTCTGGCCTCTGACTCCTGCCCTTCCCTCTCCTGACGGTTACCCACTTATCTGTCTCCCGAGGCCCCAGTGTGGCTACCTGCCTGTAGCTCCTCTCTATCACCTCCTCACTCTCCCTGACCAGACGATGGTCATCGAGCTGCATCTCCAGTTCCCTAACGCAGTCCCTAAGGAACTGCAGCTCGACGTACCAGGCACAGATGTGGCAGTCCGGGAGGCTGGGAATCTCCAGGACTTCCCACATCTGCCACCAAGCACAGAACGCCGGCCTCACACACATACTTCCTGTCTGTATTCTACACAGATAACCTACCTCGCCTCGATCCGTTATTGCTGAAACCCCATTCAGCCAAAGCCCTCCTACTCTATCTCCCTCTCCTCTCTCGCCCGCTCTATTAAGCTGTCCCCTTTTAAACTCTTTTCGCTTTTCTACCCGGTTGATGTCCACGCACTTGCACAGTCGTGCCCTGATCAAACCGCTGAAGAAATAACCCTCTCCTTTTAAACTCTTTAAAAAAGATTTGTGAGTACACTTTGTCGTGAGTTGCCATCCTTTACATGCACAATTGGGATTGATGAATGTAGTAAAGTTTTCACAATGTATCAGGCGTCAAGTATGTATTTGAAATTTCCTCATACCCTAAACCACTTCAGTTCATCATATCTTTGCTGGCTTAGCCATCTTATTCTCCCATTGATTTATCTTGATTCCTATTCTAATTAACTTGTGCAGGGAAATTTCTAACACTCTTCAACCTAAACCATTATCTATTTTTCTTCCAGAGATGACCTGCTGAATGTTTCCAGCATTTATGTATTTTATTTCAGATTTCTAGTACCTAGTTGCTTTTTCATTAATTTTTAGAAAAGATGCTCAAAATAGCAGCACTAATGCTAAAGAATCTGATGATGCCAAGAGTAGGATTTGGAATCAAATTGGATGGGCATCGTGCAAAATGATCATAAATCAATGCTCAGGATCTGCATTTGTTATACACATTAACAATTTATATGAATACAGGAGGTATTATTAGTAAGGTCACGAATAACACAAAATAGGTGTTGTTGATGATGGAAAGGATAATAAATCAAGGAACGAAGTTTGTGCAGGAAAGAAGATCAGCATTGTTATTGATTAGTGGAGCCCAAGTGGCCTACTGCTTATCTTTAAATAAAGGGGCTTAAGGTGCGATGAAAAGTTTATTGAAAAATTTCTTTAGCTGCAGTTTTGATTCAGTGTGTGCTTTGGGAAGGGTAATAGTAGTTAACCCCAGGCAAGGAGATGAATGGAAAATATTTGTGTGGTCCATGGGAAAAGAGCAAGAAAGTGGTATTAATAGAATACCTCTTGAAGAAAAGTACATAGAGGCTCTGTAATTTTGTGATTTCATAAAGCAACAGTTGATCACCAATTTGTATTTAATTTGCACCAAACTGACAAAAGTTTTTTTTTAATTTAGATGAGTGATTTGGCATACGTTCAGATTGCAACAGGATCTCCAACCACTGTGGCTACCAACCTATCGCGAGGAGCAATCACTGCACCAGTTGTGGCACTGTTGGACCAACAGAGGCTGCAGCAATCAGATCTTGTGAAGCAACTGCATGTAAAGATTGAATCTGAAGGGTAAGGCATCTGAACGCTGCTTCACCTTGATCAGAGGTCATTGATCAGTCTCATGAGGTTAATAATCTGGGGAGCTTGTTGCTGATGGCCTAGATTTTAGACATGTCTACTGATGCTATATGTAGGTCCCATACTCATAACTCACCTTATGGATTTGTCTTTTCAGAATTGATGAATATAACAGATGTGATGAACGCAACAGTGAGCAAGTAATTATTTCTGACATCAGAATAAGACTGGTCTCACTGGTTAGCTATTTATGTAGAGACTGAGTATAGTTCATATCTCTAATAAGAATTGTAACTAGAATTCAACCTTATAATGCTTGGGATCGACTTAATGGTGGAATTATTTTTAAAGCTTTCATATAACATGCTTATTAGAGAATAATATGTTGTTTGAGTAACTTCAGCAGTGGAGTACATCCTTATCTTAGTAAGCTTAGCTTTAGGCTATTATCTGAAGATCCAGCTTTTACGTATTGATTTGCAGGATGCGGTAGTTGCTGGTAAGGCCAATGTTTATTAGCTATCTATAATTGCTAGGCCATTTTGGATGGCTGTTAAGTGTCAGTAATATTTATAATCTTGGTGGTGGCATCCGTTAGTTTCGCGAGACCATGGATCTGTGCCTGGAAAGTCTTGCTTCAGTCGTGTTGGTAAAGTAGTGTCTGTTGTGGCTGCAGCGACTGCACTTGAAGGCGCTGTCCTCCAGTGTTGTCTTGGTACTGTTTTTCCGATGAGTGTGCTTTTCTTCAGCAGCAAGTCTCAGCTTCTCTTCTCCACTTTTTAGACCGCTACGTAGTTCCAGCCTTCAGTGAGAGCAATCGCTTGCGATGTCCTCCCACCTCTCGACGTTCATGTTCAATGACTTCATGTCTCTCTTGCAGACATCTTTGAAACAAAGATGGAGCCGCCCTTGTGCTCTCTTGACGGAGGCCAGTTCCCTGTACAGCAGGTCTTTCGGGATCCTCCCATCTGACATGCCCTGTACGTGGCCCACCCAGCGGAGACGGTGTTGTTGGAGCAGGATGAAGAGGCTGGGTATCTGGGCGCGGGCCAGGACCTCATTGTTGGTGACTTGGTCTGTCCACTTGATGTCCAGGATGCGTCTCAGGCTGTGAAGGTGCAAGGCATTAAGTCGCCGCACTTGTCTGTAGTAGAGGCTCCAGGTCTCGCTGCCGTAAAGCAGTGTGCTGAGGACGCAGGCCCTGCAGACAGCAACTTGGGTGTGCATCGTCACCTTTCTGTTCTCCCAGACTCCCTTTGTCAGGCTGGCGAATGTTGAGGCTGCTTGTCCGATCGGTCTGTTTATCTCAGGGTCTAGGGAGAGGCTGTCCGTGATGGTGGAGCCAAGGTATGTAAACTCGTGAACTACCTCCAGCTCGTAGTTGTTGATGGTAATGGCAGGGGGTGCTCAACGCCTTGGCCCAACACATTGGTCTTCTTCAGGTTGATGGTCAAGCTGAAGTCCTGGCAGGCTCTTAAGAAGCTGCCCATGAGGCGTTGCAGTTGCTCTTCAGAGTATGTTGCCAGTGCCACGTCGTCTGCAAACAACATGTCCCTGATGAGTACTTCACGAACCTTGGTTTTCGCCCTCAGCTGGGACAGACTGAACAGCCTCCCGTCCGATCTGGTGTGGAGGTAGACACCATCAGTTGATGTTGAGCATGACTGCGAAGAAGATACCGAACAGGGTGGGGGCAAGCACACAGCCCTGCTTCACACTGCTGTGGATGTTGAAGACCTCTGAAGAGGAGTCGTCGAACTGAATGACACCCTTCATGTCTGTGTGGAATGACTGAACTATCTTGAGGAGCCTCGGGGGACAACCAATCCTGGCGAGGATTTTGAACTGGCTGTCTCTGCTCACAAGATCGAAGGCCTTCATAAGGTCAATGAAAGCGATGTAGAATGGTTGTCTTTGCTTTCTGCATTTCTCTTGTAGCTGTTGAAGGGAGAAGATCATGTTGATTGTGGAGTGTTCTGACCTGAAACCGCACTGAGACTCAGGATATACCCTTTCGGCTATTTTCTGCAGTCTGTTCAGGACCACGCGGGCAAAGACCTTTCCAACGATGTTCAGCAAGGAGATTCCCTTGAAGTTGTTACAGTCGCTTCTGTCCCCTTTGTTCTTATGTAAGGTGACAATGTTGCAGTCTCTCATGTCTTGCGACACTGCTCCTGCTAACCAGCACTGGCACAGTAGTTCGTGCAGGTGGTTTAGCAGGACACCTTTTGCGCATTAGATGGCCTCTGGTGGAATGCCATCCAATCCTGGTGCCTTCCCAGAGGGCAGGCTGTCGATGGCTTTACTCAACTCTTCGGCAGTTGGCAATGCATCAAGTTCCTCCATGACAGGCAGGCATTCCACGGTATCTAGCGCGCTGTCCGAGATGCTGTTTTCTCTGGAGAAGAGTTCAGAGTAATGCACCACCCACCTCTCCATCTGCTTGCCTTTGTCATTGATAGTCTCACCTGTTATAGTTTTCAATGGTGCTGTCTTGCTCTGGGTTGGCCCGATGGCTTTCTTGATCCCCTCGTACACTCCATGGATGTTGTCTGTGTCAAATGATGACTGAATGCTTTTGTATAGTTGTAGCCAGTAGTGATTTGCACAGCGTCTGGTTGTTTCCTGGGCCTTGCTTAGCACTTGTAGTGTTGCCTGGGTGGGGTGGTGTTTGTGCTGTAGTAGTGCAACACGCTTTACCTTGATAAACAGCGGTGAGCTTACTTGAGCTCACTTCAAACCAGTCCTGTGTTTTGCCCCGTTTCTTCCCAGAGGCCTTGAGTGCAGTGCTGTGGATAGTGTCCCTGAGAGAGTCCCATCTCTGCTCAGCATTTACCTCTGGTGGGTCTGCAAGGAGAGCATCCTCCAGTGACTTGAACTCCGCAGCTTTATCTGGGTGTTGTGTCTTACTGGCATCGATGCGCTGCTTGGCGTAGTGCATCTTCTTCGGCCGAAGTCTGATCTTGCAGCAAACCAGAGAGTGATCCGTGTCGCAGTCGGCGCTCTGAAAGGAGCGAGTCATGAACACGTTTCTCAGGTGATGGCGTCTTGTGATTATCAGGTCTAGCTGGTGCCAGTGTTTGGAGCGGGGATGCTGCCAAAACACTTTGTGCTGAGCTTTGGTCTGGAAGTAGGTGTTGGTGACACACAATTCGTGGAGCATGCAAAGCTCGAGCAGTCGTTGCCCGTTGTCATTCATGCTGCCAATCCCATACTGCCCCAGGCAGCTTGGCCAGGAGTCGTGCTCGGCGCTCACTCTGGCGTTGAGGTCACCAAGTAGCAGCAACTGTTCCTGACTTGGGATCTCCTGTATCATCATTGAGAGCTGGTCGTAGAACTCACTCTTTGCGTCTTGTGTAGAGTAGGGGGTTGGGGCATAGACGCTGACAAGGTTGACAGGCCCGTCAGATGTGTGGAGTCGAAGTGAGAAAATCCACTCCGTCCCTTTCTTGCTAGGCTCTACCATCTTCAGCAACGAGTTCTTCACGGCAAAGCCGACACCATGCTCTCTGGTTTCGTCTGAGCCCTTCCCCTGCCAGAAGAAGGTATAGTCTTTTTCACATAGGGTTCCCGATTCTGTGAGACGTGTCTCTTGGAGCGTTGCGATGTCCACTTGGAGTCTCGACAGTTCATTGTTAATCACTGCTGTCTTGCGTGTGTCGCTGATCTCCTGAAGGTCATCTGATATACCAGTTGTCATGGTCTGTATATTCTGGCATCCTAGTCTGAGTGCTGGCTTCTTTCTTTGTCTTCTTGATGTGCCTGGTGCAGCGTTTACAGTCCGCAGTTCGGGCTACTTGTATCCCTAAGCCCTACGCACCCAGTGGAGCGGGCGGACTGTGGCGGGACAGCACCTAATTGGCTGGGGGCTGCCCAACTTGAGGTGGGCGGTAGCTGTCCAGTGAGATGCGATGGTCTCTCCCTCCGTCGAAAGCAACCCCTGGTGCCTTGCTCTATGCCAATTGAGTGCAGACTTATAACCAGTAGACTGCTGCTTTCTGTGTTGTGCTGTCGCGGTGAGGCAATGCTGGAGTGTCCTCTCCAGGGTGCAGGCCTGGGCAAGGTTGTATGGAAGACCGGCAGTTGCCCATGTTGCAAGTCTCCCCTGTCTATGACACTGATGTTGTCCAAGGGAAAGGCAAGGGCCGATACAACTTGGCACCAGTGTTGTCACAGGAGTTGCTAGAACGAGGTTGAGGCAACGTCGGACTGCCTTAGGGACTCCAGCTCCGGATTTGTCCTCAGGGTTTACTCCCGAAGCCTTTCCCATGAGTGGGTATGGCCGCAAGGCAGAGAAGGTTTGAAATCAGAGTTTCCCTCTCTTAGATGGACTGCCTTACCAAGCTGATGAACTCCATCTACCCAAAATATTTATAATCTATAGGCCAAATAGTGAGAGATGGCAGATTCTCTAAAAATATGTAAATAAGCCAATTCAGTCATCCTCCGGGTTTTTATTCCTTATTTCTTTAGCTACCTGAATTTAAATAGATGGTATTGCAAGGCAGTCAGTTGAGCTACTTGTTCATAGCTCTTTTCATTCAGATTCTCTGATTTTCCCAGGAAATCAGTGGGTTCTGCAGATGCTTATGTTTCCACCACATCCCAAAAACACGCAGCTTGGTAGATTAAATGACTGCTTTAAGTTGTTCTTATTTGGCTGCTAGAAGTAAAGGGGGAATTGAAGAGAATGTTGGGTGAATAAAATAGGATTTATGAAAGTAGATACTTTATGGTTGTCATGAGGGCTGTTCCAAAGCAGTTTCTATCTATGACTCCATGACTCTAAATCTCCCAGTAACAACCATTCTCTGGGTCAATAGTCCAAGTCACTGGACATGCAGTAATGTAACCACTTTAATGCTGTCACTCAGTCCTTTTTAATTTTTTAAGTAGAATTCTTACAGACAGAACAATGTTTATAAGCAGTTTTACTATATTCTGCAAAATCTGTCTTGGAAAGTACCCAAGTCTTCAAAATCTCAGTCAAGCATTTCAGCCATTGTTATTCAGTCTGGGATAGAATGGAGCATTCGAATTTATTTGACAAATTTAAATTCAGTGAATTAAGATGAAATTTACAACAAAGTTATTGTAAAGTATTTTTTTAAAAATGCTGCCATCCTTTTCATATCTTTTTTCTTAAATGGCCCATCAAAAACACCTATGCTTAAACAAAATTAAGCCAGCATTGACCTGGATTCAGATTTGGAAAATGTCAGGTCACATCAGCAAAGTGATGGAAAGCATTAATAACAGTGCTGTCGTGTGGCATTTATTTATGAATAAGTACATACTCAATTGCATCAGGAGAATGTAGCTAATTGCAATCCTGTTCCAAACATGGACATTAAAGCTAAATTCCAGAGGTGAAGTTGGAGATAATTCACCTCAACTCTAAAGCAAGATTTACTTGAGTATAACATCAAGGAACTTGGTAAAACTTAAGTAATTGAGAATCCTGAGGAAAATTCAGCACCAGCTGGAGTTTCATCCTGCACAGAGAATGGTTGAGATTGTTGGATGTCAGTCATTTCAGGGTCAGAAAATTGTAATGGGAATTTCAAATGTTACTATCCTAGACCTAATCATGTTCACCATTGAATAACCTTTCATCAAAATATGTGGATGCTTGATAATTGGACACATTTAATTCTATTCACAGTTTATCAAAAGAAGAAATTAATCATGCCTGCCTGGAATAAGGCGAGGGCAGCATTCATGTATGTGGGATGTGGGAAATGATATTGTCATCATAAGCACTTGGTAATAGTCCCCAATGTGAGAGTATAAACCCACATTCATTATTCTATGAATTACTGCTGCAGAATCTTCATCATGAACATCTTAGGTGATCTGAAAATTATTTGTGGTGTGAACAGATAGGAGGCTGTAATGCACTTTTTGAATCCCAAAGACTTTTCACCATTTGCAATACAATGGAATATTTATTTCTTGCTGGATAAGTGTACTTAAATGGCACTTAAGAAGCTTAACACTATCCAGGATAAAGCAACCCATCATTTCATTCTTCCACTCATTCATGGAGTAAGCATTCATTTCTTCCACTGGTGGCACATGGCAACTGAAGTTCATATTCTTCAAAATTCACTGCAGTTATAGAAACATAGAAACATAGAAAATAGGTGCAGGAGTAGGCCATTCGGCCCTTCGAGCCTGCACCGCCATTTATTATGATCATGGCTGATCATCCAACTCAGAACCCAGCCTTCCCTCCATACCCCCTGACCCCTGTAGCCACAAGGGCCATATCTAACTTCCTTTTAAACATAGCTAATGAACTGGCCTCAACAGTTTGCTGTGGCAGAGAATTCCACAGATTCACCACTCTCTGTGTGAAGAAGTTTTTCCTAATCTCGGTCCTAAAAGGCTTCCCCTCTATCCTCAAACTGTGGCCCCTCGTTCTGGACCTCCCCAACATCGGGAACAATCTTCCCGCATCTAGCCTGTCCAATCCCTTTAGGATCTTATACGTTTCAATCAGATCCCCCCTCAATCTTCTAAATTCCAACGAGTACAAGCCCAGTTCATCCAGTCTTTCTTCATATGAAAGACCTGCCATCCCAGGAATCAATCTGGTGAACCTTCTTTGTACTCCCTCTATGGCAAAGATGTCTTTCCTCAGATTAGGGGACCAAAACTGCACACAATACTCCAGGTGTGGTCTCACCAAGGCCTTGTACAACTGCAGTAGTACCTCCCTGCTCCTGTACTCGAATCCTCTCGCTATAAATGCCAGCATACCGTTCGCCTTTTTCACCGCCTGCTGTACCTGCATGCCCACTTTCAATGACTGGTGTATAATGACACCCAGGTCTCGTTGCACCTCCCCTTTTCCTAATCGGCCACCATTCAGATAATAATCTGTTTTCCTATTTTTGCCACCAAAGTGGATAACTTCACATTTATCCACATTAAATTGCATCTGCCACGAGTTTGCCCACTCACCCAACCTATCCAAGTCACCCTGCATCCTCTTAGCATCCTCCTCACTGCTAACACTGCCACCCAGCTTCGTGTCATCCGCAAACTTGGAGATGCTGCATTTAATTCCCTCATCCAAGTCATTAATATATATTGTAAACAACTGGGGTCCCAGCACTAAGCCTTGCGGTACCCCACTAGTCCCCTCTTCCACTCTGATAACACCTGGCAATCAAGAACGTGATGAGCAGTAGGTACAGCAAGTAGCCCGTCCTGCATAGTCCTGATTTGAAATACATTGTTGGTCCTTCATTGGCACTGGGTCTAGATGCTGGAACTCCCAGGCCAGTGTGCCGAGAGTAACTTCAGAAGGATTAAAGCTCACCATGACAGGCAATTTGGGATGTCAATACATACTGGCCTACTCTGTGTGTTGGCGCGTGGCCAAGTGGTTAAGGTCCTGACGAAGGGTCTCGGCCTGAAACGTCGACTGCACCTCTTCCTAGAGATGCTGCCTGGCCTGCTGCGTTCACCAGCAACTTTCATGTGTGTTGCTTGAATTTCCAGCATCTGCAGAATTCCTGTTGTTTGAAGTGGTTAAGGTGTTCATCTAGTGATTTGAAGGTCACTAGTTCGAGCCTTGGCTGAGGTAGCGTGTGTGTCCTTGAGCAAGGCACTTAACTACACATTGCTGTGCAATGACACCAGTGCCAAGCTGTATGGGTCCTAATGCCCTTCCCTTGGACAACATTGGTGGCATGGAGAGGGGAGACTTGCAGCATGGGCAACTGCTGGTCTTCCATACAACCTTGCCCAGGCCTGCGCCCTGGAAACTTTCCAAGGCGCAAATCTATGGTCTCATGAGACTAATGGATGCCTATAAAAAAACTCTAGCAATAACTGTGTCCCATAATTAATGAAATTTGCTTGGTACTTTAAATTGAGAACCTTGAAGGAGCCCCTGTGAAGTATATTTTAATAGAAAACTTGTTATAAGTATTTTGGCAAGATGGAAAAAGAATTAAACTAAGTAAATCAATGGTGGTGAACTGACCTGTATGATTTTCCCCTCTTATTTCTTGGTAGGAGGAGTAACAATAGCCCTTCGTCTATTGGTCCTGTGGAGAAATCACATGACTCTAAAGTTCACTATTCAGCTTCATTAGACAGCCTGTCTGAGTCATCCAGATATAAACATCATGATCAAAGGTGTGATCATTTTTTAAAATTTTGTTTCTTTACAGTACTTTCCTTATTAAAATATTCGCAAACTCTAGCTGTTACTCATTGCCTGGAGGCAGAAGTCCTGCCCCTCGCCATTAGATTTCATTCTGTTCAAGGTTCAAATGCCACCAACAGGCAAAGTCAATGATACTCAGATGGAAGTAACCTGGATGATGTAATTTTATTTCTTTTGTTGCATTCCAGCCTCTGTCTTAACTGTAATTGGCTAACAAACAATCATCTTGACTCCTGCCAGGTTTTATTTCCATCTGATCTACCTACCTTTGTGCAGTGATCTGCTGTGAATTTCAACATCAGAGTGCACATGGGCCTTTCAGTTTAGTCTCAATGATAGCTTTTCTAGCAAACACCACAACCTTTTCTATTACTCTTGCCTTTACTTTGTCCCCATCACAGGTTCCTCAGTGATATGCTTTGTTATTTGTTTCTGTGCATCTTTTCCCCACCACTGTATCCCAGGGCTGTTTTGAGCCTAAGCCCTGGAATTCCATTGCTCCCTTCTGCATCTTAACTTCATTTCCCTCCGTAAATTTAATCTTCTTACCCCTCCAAATATTTTCTCTATTGTTTGTTTATGTATTTGTTTGACTCTGTGAAGCTCTGAGCAATTTTAGACCATAGGATGATAAGATATAGGAACAAAATTAGGCCATTTGGCCCATTGAGTCTCCTCCGCCATTTCATCATGGCTGATCCATTTCCCTCTAAACCACAATCTCCTGCCTTCTCACCGTATCCCTTCATGGCCTGACTAATCATGAATCTATCAACCTCTGCCTTAAATATACCCAATGACTCTGCATCCACTGTCACCTGTGGCAATGAATTCTATAGATCCACCACACTCTGGCTAAAGAAACTACTTCTCATCTCTGTTCTAAACAGACATCCCTCTATTCTGAGGCTGTCCTCTGGTTTTAGACACCCATACCATAGGAAACATCCTCTCCACATCCACTCCATTGAGGCCTTTCAAGATTCGATAGGTTTCAATGAGATCTAACCCCCTCATCTTTATGAATTCCAGTGAGTACAGCTCCAGATCCATCAAACACTCCTCATATTTTTTTGTGTTAAGAGGTGCCAAAATCCCATTTGATCATAGCTTGCTTCCTTTCCATGAGAATATTGTGGCAGAATATTGGTCATGCATATGGTGGTCATTAATAACTCCAACAAAGCACGCAAGAGAAAATTATTTACTTCAAAGAGATTAGAAGTTGATTTCATATGGATAATGTTAATAGATTTAAGGTGATGGTGATGGGAGTGCTGGGGCAGGGAGCACATGAATTTTTTTTTTGTTGTTGAGATTAGATGCAGATCGGTGGTAGGTGACATGAACCTGTAGTGTGCATTCTGTTTCTTTGCTCTTAATATTTTATTTTACCTCTGTTGACTAGTAGTGGTGGCAGCAGTATTCAAGACAGTCCTTCCTTGGCTTCCTCTGAAAAGGGAGCAGAGAGCAGGGCTTCCCAAGGTGAGAAGGGAGATAGTTCTGTTGAAGAAGAGGTGCACACAGCAGCTGATGACTCAATACAAAGTTCCAGTATGCCGCCTTTGCCTGATGATAAAGGTGAGTTTGCAATCACAGATAACCTTTTTCTCTCCCTCACTCACTGCAATGTAAAATAATGTGGTGCAGGAATACTTCAGTTAACTGATCAAAATAAACAGCCTTTTACTGTATTTATACCTTTCCTCATAGCACAGTATTGGATCTAAGATGACCTGTACCTTGTTTAATGCATTAACATGCTGTTCTAGAAAACTATCGTGCGTTTGCACTTCCCCTTCCCATTCTGATATGTCTCTGTATGGCATTCTCCACTATTGTAATGAGGCCACACTTAGGTTGGAAAAACAGCACCTTGTATTCCATCTGGGTAGCCTCTAAACTGATGGCATGAACATCGATTTCTCGAACTTCCGGTCATGGCTCCGTCCACCTTTACTATTCCCCATCCTCTTTTCCCTCTCTCATGTTATCTCCTTGCCTGCTCATCTACTCCCTCTGGTGCTCTTCCCCGCTTTTCTTTCTTCCATGGCTTTCTGTCCTCTTTTATCAGACTTCCCTTTCTCCAGCCCTGTATTCCTCTCACCAATCAACTTCCCAGATCCTTACCTCACCCCACCCCCCCCGCCACCTTTCAGGTTTCACCTATCATCTTGTGTTTCTCTCCCCCTCCCCCCACCTCTTAAATCTAATCCTAAGGTTTTTTTCTCCAATCCTGCCGAAGGGTGTTGGCCCAAAACATCGACTGTATTCTTTTCCATAGATGCTGCCTGGCCTGCTGAGTTCATCCAGCATTTTGTGTGTGTTGCTTGCATTTCTAGCATCTGCTTTGTGCATTTCTTCTGTTCTTCTTATTATCTCATTGTAATTAACTTTAGAATTTTTCCAAGACAATAGATTCCTGTGGAAAGTATTCTTGCTGCGTAGTTGTGTCAATGGTAATGGTAATCAATGAAGCCAATGAACATATCTCCATCACCAACTGTTCAATTGCACATTTGTCCTAATGAACCTTTAGGAAAGAATAATCGTAATATGATAGAACATTATATCAAGATTTAAAGTAATATTGTGTATTGTGTAAATCTACACAAAGTAAACTAAGATATAAAGTATGAATTGGCTATCTGGCTATGGTAGATTGAAAAACACTGTTACAGGGTATGGTAGTGGCGAAGCAGAGACAAACGTTTAAATAATTAATACGTTGACAACAAAAATATGTTTAAGGCTCAAACCCCAACAAGAAAATATGTCCCAATATAGAATAATACGGCACAGAAATTGGCCCTCCAGCTCAAGTCATCGACACTGACCAAGATGACCGTCTAATCTAGCCCCATTTGCCTGTGTTTGGCTCACAATTATGTCTCACAGGAGAGGTTGAAGACAGTATAAGATTGGGTTGGAGGAGAGGACAGAGTGGAAGGCAACCAAATGAAAATAGATGGGAAGGCTTGTTGTGCTGAGGATATTTAAATTCTACAACATAATATAGATAAGGTGAAGTAAGTGGATGAAAACTTGGCGAGTAGAGTTTAAGACAAAATGCTGATAGTCAAATTCTAATTACCTACACTGGTGCTTTTATTTTGGATTCTGTAAACTAGCTGTCCATAAATGCACTGTTTAAATCAGACTCTTTCATATTTCTTTGGTTCTGTGCTGGGATAAGAAAGCATGGTAAAATTAGCATGTGCACAATTATCTGTCTGCCAGATTCCATGCTAAACAAGTAGCAGTAGTTACAGAAAATTGGAATTTCTCTGTTTCTATTGCTGTCTCTTTATTGTCAAAATCTTAGGATTCGGTACTTAGTACCTGCATAGAAAGTGAATAATATTCATCTCTGAGCATATTGGTAGTAAGTGGAAACCTTGATCATATCAACATGTTAAGAAATCATTGTTTTAAAACAAAGCATAATTAGCCATAGCATTATCAATTATGCAGTTGCATATTGACTTCATTAAGTTTTTAATCTCTGAAGTGACATTCACAAATACACAAACACAAAATGTAATTAGTTTACCTAACTCAGAAGTACAATTCAGCTATCAACATCCAAATCTTCAGTTTGGGAACATTTCAGATAAGAATATGAAATTGAAAACTGTACTCTTATATTCTTTTGCCTAATTAAGCTATATGATCTGTCTCCAGATTCAGCCTCTATTGCCACTGAGTATTCTTTGAAATTTGATGAATCAATGACAGAAGATGAAATCGAAGAGAAATCCTTCCGCTCCCTGTTGCCATCTGAGAGCCACCGCCGCTTTAACATGGAGCGGAAGCGCAGCAGGCAGGATGATTCAGATGAGGAAACTGCCAGGGACCAGTCAACCTTGACAGCTGTCAAAGTAGGTTTATGTAATGGAGATGGATTGTACAAGCTGAAGTTATTTTTCCTTGAATATAGATTATCTAAATGGATGTTTAAGGTAGTAAATGGAGAGAAACTGTTTCCTCTTGTGGAAGAGTTCAATTTGGAACTAAGATGTTCAGGATTAATGCCAAGATGCACTCCTTCACACCGAAGAAAATGGACATTTTGAATTTTCTGAAAACTTTCTCTGGAGTGAGCATTCGCAACCTGGGATCCACGTACCCCTTGGTTAATGGTAGGGGTCTATGGCATAAAAAGATTGGGAACCCCTGCTCTAGAGTAATGGGAATGGAGTGATGAGAGTCTGTTTACAACTGAAATATTAATTTTTTTTATGCAATAGTATGAATGGACATGGAAGCAAAATGGAGTTAAAATAGAAATCATTTGAATTGCCATCTCCAATTCCAATATTCCTGATAACTGGATAACGGATGCAGCTCAAAAATATTTTGGAAAATCTGTTAATACTGCAGAGCAGACAATACAGGCTCCAGATGTCTTAATCTCATTTTTCCACTGATTGTGTGGGGCTCAGGAGGAAAGATTGTGAGGAACATTCTGTGTCATTTTCCCTTGTTTAAGTTAACTGGATAGGTACAATTTTCGTTTTGCCCTCTTTTTTTATTACCTTGAGTATCTTTAAATGAATTCTAGTAAGTTCATCAACTTTTGTCAGTCAAACTGAGCATGTGTTCGCCTAGCCAAATAATTGATGAATTCCAGGAAATACTAGACCTCTCTGTGATGACACAGAGAGATTAACAATACAAAATCAACAAAATCTGAGAACTGAGGTAGGGAGATTTGGCCAATGAGAAAGTTTCATCTTAATACAAAAGAAACCACTGCCAGTACTAGAACTAAGGAAATAAAACAAAAATTGCATAGTCAGCAACACTGAAAATATCTATGAAAAAAGCAACAGATGAAACATTTCAATATGGTGATCTTTCATCAGAATAAGGAAGATTTACTTCTTTTGCATTTAAATGAAGGGATTAAAAGTAACATTAGCAAATTTGCAGATGACACAAAGCTGGGTGGCAGTGTGAAATGTGAGGAGGATGTTGTGAGAATGCAGGTTGACTTGGACAGGTTGGGTGAGTGGGCAGATGCATGGCAGATGCAGTTTAATGTGGATAAATATGAGGTTATCCACTTTGGTGGCAAGAACAGGAAGGCAGATTACTACCTGAATGGTGTCAAATTAGGAAAAGGGGAAGTACAACGAGATCTAGGTGTCCTTGTTCATCAGTCACTGAAAGTAAGCATGCAGGTACAGCAGGCAGTGAAGAAAGCTAATGGCATGTTGGCCTTCATAACAAGGGGAGTTGAGTATAGGAGCAAAGAGGTCCTTCTGCAGTTGTTCAGGGCCCTGGTGAGACCACACCTGGAGTATTGTGTACAGTTTTGGTCTCCAAATTTGAGGAAGGACGTTCTAGCTATTGAGGGAGTGCAGCATAGGTTCACGAGGTTAATTCCCGGAATGGCGGAACTGTCATATGTTGAAAGATTGGAGCGACTGGGCTTGTATACACTGGAATTTAGAAGGATGAGAGGGGATCTGATTGAAACGTCTAAGATTATTAAGGGATTGGACACACTAGAGGCAGGAAACATGTTCCCAATATTGGGAGAGTCCAGAACCAGAGGCCACAGTTTTAAGAATAAGGGGTAGACAATTTAGAACGGAGTTGAGGAAAAACTTTTTCACACAGAGGGTTGTGGTTCTGTGGAATGCTCTGCCTCAGAAGGCAGTGGAGGCCAATTCTCTGGATTCTTTCAAGAAAGAGTTAGACAGAGCTCTTAAAGATAGCGGAGTGAAGGGATATGGAGAGAAGGCAGGTACAGGGTTCTGAATTGGATGATCAGCCATGATCACAGTGAATGGTGGTGCTGGCTCGAAGGGCTGAATGGCCTACTCCTGCACCTATTGTCTATTGCCTAAATCTGTCCTTTGTGTTTTCCCTTCTCTTACGCTACTCAAGAATCTTCCAGTCTTCCAGATGGCCACATCTGCGCCAATTGCACCGAAATGTAGCTCCTGAGAGATCGTGTTAGGGATCTGGAGCTGCAGTTTGATGACCTACAGCTTATTAGGGAAAGTGAGCAGGAGAGAGATAGGAGCTACAGGGAGTTAGTTACTCTTGAGGCTGCAGGAGTTAGACAAGTGGGTGACTGTCAGGGAAGGGAAGAGCTCAGATAGTAGAGAGCACCCCTGTAGCCATCCCCCTCAGTAATTGTTATTTCATTTTGTATGCTGTTTGGGGGCGGGGGGGGCAGTGACCTGACACAGGACAACCACGGCGATTGGGTCTCTGGCACTGAGCCTGGTTCCGTGGTGCAAAAAGGCGAGAAGAAGATGAGGAATGCGGTAGTCATAAGGGATTCTATAGTGAGGGGAACAGACTGGGGGTTCTGTCAGCCTGATAGAGATACCCGCATGGTGTGTTGCCTCCCAGGTGCCAGGATGTCTCAGATCGGGTGCAGAGTATTCTGAAGGGGGAGGGTGAACAGCCAGAGGTTTTGGTACACGTTGGTATCAATGACATGGGTAGAAAAAGGGAGGAGGTCCTGAAGAGAGAATTCAGGGAATTAGGTAGGAAGCTGAAAAGCAGAACCTCCAGGGTAGTAATCTCAGGATTGCTGCCTGTGACATGTGTTAACAAGCGCAAGAATAGCATGATCAGGCATATTAATACGAGGCTGAGACTGGTGTAGGGAGCAGGGCTTTGGGTTTGTGGATCAGTGGGGCCTCTTCTGGGGGAGGTATGATCTGTACAAAAAGGATGGGTTACACCTGAACCCCAAAGGGGTCCAATATCCAGCAGGCAGTTTAATAGAGCTGTTAGGGAGGGTTTAAACTAATTTGGCAGGGGGACGGGAACCAGAGTGATAGGGGTGAGGAAGGGGAAAACAGAAATAAACCAAAGATAACAAGCAACAGAGATGATAGAAAGGACAGGTAGGAGATGAGGCATAGTCACAGCCAGTGGGCTGATTTACAACAGAAAGCAACAAATACTGGACTGAAAAGTGTTATATTTGAATGCACGCAGCATAAGAAATAAAATGGACAATCTTGAAATTAGCTACAGATTGGCAAGTATGACATTGTGTCCATCTCTGAAACTTGGCTAAAGGATGGCTGCCATTGGGAGCTGAACATCCAAGGATATATGATGCATCAGAAAGATAGGTTAGTAGGCAGAGGGGGTGGTGTGGCCCTGTGTATAAGAAATAATATTAAATCATTAGAAAGGGATGACATAGGATCAGAAAGTGTAAAGTCTCTATGGGTTGAGTTAAGAAATGGCAAGGGTGAAAAGACCATAATGGCAGTTGTGTACAGGCCTTCAAACAACAGCTGGGATGTGGATTACAAATTACAGCAAGATATAGAAAATGTTTCAGAAGGGCACTTTCATGATAATCGTTGGGGATTATAACATGAAAGTGGATTGGGAAAGCCAGGCTAGTACTGGACCTTAAGAGAGAGGCATTCTACAAATTCTAAGTGATGGCTTTTTAGAATAGCTTGTTGTTGAGCCCACTAGGGGATTAGCTGTGCTGGATTGGGTGTTGTGCAATGATCCAGAGGTGATAAGAGAACTTAAGGTTAAGGAACCCTTAGGGAACAGTGATCACAATATAATTGAGTTCACTTTAAAATTTGAGAGGGAGAAACTAAGATCCAATGTGTCAGTATTTCAGTGGAATAAAGGAAATTACAATGGCATGAGAGGGGAACTGGCGAAAGTTGACTGGAAAGGACACTAGCAAGAAGGACAGCACAGCAGCAATGGCTGGAGTTTCTGTGAAAAATGAGGGGCGTGCAAGACAGATATATTCCAAACTAGACAATGGGGTGACCCGTTGGGGCACCCTTTGAGAGAAGGGTAGTGCCGTCTGATGTGACCAGAATGAATATTAAATTTTCCTGAATGCTATTGGTATCGCTTTACTTTGGAAACTGAAGTAGAAAACCTCAGTTTATTAAAGAAGAACGACGCGTAGCAAAGCAAATATAGTTGCTCCTCATTTAACAAAGGACATGCATCTCCTCCTCTGTCTCTTCTTCTCTCATCTTTTTTTGTCCTGACTGATCCTGGAGTCATGCTGCCCTGGCCTCCTCTGGATCTTGTTCTCTCCCTCTCCTTGCTGCTTCCCGACAATGTTTGGCATCATCTCTTGAAAATAATGTCCCCCTTCCCTTTCCACACAACATAATTAAGCTGACCTTTTTTTTTACCCTAATTCTGGATAGAAGATACGAAGCAGTAACACCAAAGGATGCTGATTATTCTCGATGATGTGGTTGGCGCTCTCCTAAATGGATGTGATATAGTCACCGCTGTCTTTTGACTGCAGCAAAGGGTTTTATGGGTGTCTCGAAGTACGTCATTACAATAAGATTTAATTATCTCTTATTGATGGGTGGCAGTTAGAGCTGTCCCAATCCTGCACATGCTGATGGTGATTAGCAGAATGTGTCCCCTCGAAATACAGCTGCCCTGCCCTTTTGCTCCAGTAGGTGTTGCTGCTGAGGCTGGCCGTGCGCATGCGTTGGGCTGTCGTGTCCCGATTTCCATGATGGCGGATCGGGTCTCGGGTGAAAGGCAGCCTGTTGATTTTTGGCGAATGAGCAATTTTATATGAATATATAACCCTGAACTTTGCCTACATTCTGTAAGTTAGCGCATTTTATTTCGATTTAGCCAAAAAAAAGTGCCGCTGTAATGCACCATTTGCGCTAATTGGAGGTCACAAACAGACAGCATGAGTGTTTTAGTAATATATAGATAAGAAGAAATTTTTGAATGGAAGAGCACTACCATGGCTGACAAGTGAGGTCAGAGCCAAAGTAAAAGCAAAAGAGAGGGCACACAAGGAAGCCAAAGCTAGTGGGAAGATAGACGATTGAGAAGCTTTTAAAAACTTGCGTAAGGAAACTAAGAAGGTCATTAGGAAGGAAAAGATGAATTATGAAAGGAACACACATCAAAGTTGCTGGTGAACGCAGCAGGCCAAGCAGCATCTATAGGAAGAGGCGCAGTCGACGTTTCAGGCCGAGACCCTTCGTCAGGACTAACTGAAGGAAGAGTGAGTAAGGGATTTGAAAGCTGGAGGGGGAAGGGGAGATGCAAAATGATAGGAGAAGACAGGAGGGGGAGGGATGGAGCCGAGAGCTGGACAGGTGATAGGTAAAAGGGGATACGAGAGGATCATGGGACAGGAGGTCCGGGAAGAAAGACAAGAGGGGGGTGACCCAGAGGATGGGCAAGAGGTATATTCAGAGGGACAGAGGGAGAAAAAGGAATGAGAGAAAGAATGTGTGAATAAAAATGAGTAACAGATGGGGTACGAGGGGGAGGTGGGGCCTTAGTGGAAGTTAGAGAAGTCGATGTTCATGCCATCAGGTTGGAGGCTACCCAGACGGAATATAAGGTGTTGTTCCTCCAACCTGAGTGTGGCTTCATCTTTACAGTAGAGGAGGCCGTGGATAGACATGTCAGAATGGGAATGGGATGTGGAATTAAAATGTGTGGCCACTGGGAGATCCTGCTTTCTCTGGCGGACAGAGCGTAGATGTTCAGCAAAGCGGTCTCCCAGTCTGCGTCGGGTCTCACCAATACATAAAAGGCCACATCGGGAGCACCGGATGTAGTATCACCCCAGTCGACTCACAGGTGAAGTGATGCCTCACCTGGAAGGACTGTTTGGGGCCCTGAATGGTGGTAAGGGAGGAAGTGTAAGGGCATGTGTAGCACTTGTTCCGCTCACAAGGATAAGTGCCAGGAGGGAGATCAGTGGGGAGGGATGGGGGGGACGAATGGACAAGGGAGTTGTGTAGGGAGCGATCCCTGCGGAATGCAGAGAGAGGGGGAGAGGGAAAGATGTGCTTAGTGGTGGGATCCCGTTGGAGGTGGCGGAAGTTATGGAGAATAATATGTTGGACCCGGAGGCTGGTGGGGTGGTAGGTGAGGACCAGGGGAACCCTATTCCTTGTGGGGTGGTGGGAGGATGGAGTGAGAGCAGATGTACGTGAAATGGGGGAGATGCGTTTAAGAGCAGAGTTGATAGTGGAGGAAGGGAAGCCCCTTTCTTTAAAAAAGGAAGACATCTCCCTCGTCCTAGAATGAAAAGCCTCATCTTGAGAGCAGATGTAGCGGAGATGGAGGAATTGCGAGAAGGGGATGGCGTTTTTGCAAGAGACAGGGTGAGAAGAGGAATAGTCCAGATAGCTGTGAGAGTCAGTAGGCTTATAGTAGACATCAGTGGATAAGCTGTCTCCAGAGACAGAGACAGAAAGATCTAGAAAGGGGAGGGAGGTGTCGGAAATGGACCAGGTAAACTTGAGGGCAGGGTGAAAGTTGGAGGCAAAGTTAATAAAGTCAACGAGTTCTGCATGCGTGCAGGAAGCAGCGCCAATGCAGTCGTCGATGTAGCGAAGGAAAAGTGGGGGACAGATACCAGAATAGGCACGGAACATAGATTGTTCCACAAACCCAACAAAAAGGCAGGCATAGCTAGGACCCATACGGGTGCCCATAGCTACACCTTTAGTTTGGAGGAAATGGGAGGAGCCAAAGGAGAAATTATTAAGAGTAAGGACTAATTCCGCTAGACGGAGCAGAGTGGTGGTAGAGGGGAACTGATTAGGTCTGGAATCCAAAAAGAAGCGTAGAGCTTTGAGACCTTCCTGATGGGGGATGGAAGTATATAAGGACTGGACATCCATGGTGAAAATAAAGCGGTGGGGGCCAGGGAACTTAAAATCATCGAAAAGTTTAAGAGTGTGAGAAGTGTCACGAACATAGGTCGGAAGGGATTGAACAAGGGGTGATAAAACAGTGTCGAGGTATGCAGAAACGAGTTCGGTGGGGCAGGAGCAAGCTGAGACAATAGGTCGGCCAGGACAGGCAGGTTTGTGGATCTTGGGTAGGAGGTAGAAACGGGAAGTGCGGGGTGTGGGAACTATAAGGTTGGTAGCAGTGGATGGGAGATCCCCTGAGTGGATAAAGTCGGTGATAGTGTGGGAGACAATGGCCTCGTGCTCCTTAGTGGGGTCACGATCGAGGGGTAAATAAGAGGAGGTATCCGCGAGTTGTCGCTGTGCCTCGGCAAGGTAGAGGTCAGTATGCCAGACTACAACAGCACCCCCCTTATCAGTGGGTTTAATAATAAGGTTAGGATTAGTGCGGAGGGAGTGGAGAGCAGAGCGTTCCGAAGGAGTGAGGTTGGAATGGGGACAAGGTGCGTTCACCAGCAACTTTGATGTGTGTTGCTTGAATTTCCAGCATCTGCAGAATTCCTGTTGTTTGCGTTTTTAAATTATGAAAGGAAGTTGGGAACTGATATCAAAGAAGATACTAAAAGATTTTTTAAGTATATAAAGGGTAAAAGAGAGTTGACGGTAGATATAAGACCAATAGAAAATGACACTGGAGGTATTGTAATGAGAGACATAGAGAAACTGAATGCGTATTTTGCATCAGTTTTCACAGTGGAAGACATCTGTATACCACAGCGGTCCCCAACCACAGTTGTTGGACTAAAGCATGTGCTATCAGGCTGCAAGAAAACAATATGATTTGGCAATATGAAACGATATGAGTCAGCTGCACCTTTCCTCATTCCTTGTCATGTTCACTGTTGAACTTGAACGCACGTGAGGTCATCAGTTGGTCATTAACCTACAATTACTCGATGAGTGAAAAACAAACATCGTTGGAGAGTTTCTTTGGAAGAAGTGGTAGGGGACATAAAAGGCCTAACGATGATGATAACACAGAGACAGCGGAGGCCGAGACTGCAAAAAAAAAAGAAAGCTTCCTTCAACGGAAAATAGGATGAGTGGTACATAAAGTACTGGCTTTATTGCGACCGGTGACTCGCACGCTCCAAACCCCCTGTGTGTGATATGTGGAGACAAGCTGTCTAATAAGGCAATGGAGCCCTCAAAACTGCTTCAGCACCTTGAGTCCAGCACCCTGCACTTAAAGACAAACCCGTTGAGATTTTTGAGCGGAAAAAATGTGAGCAAGCGGGGCAGAAGCAAGTACTGAGAGCCACCACCTCCACAAATGCTGCTGCTCTAAGAGCGTCGTACTTTGTGGCTAGCCATATTGCTAAGGCTAAGGAGCCTTTCACTGTTGGTGAAGAATTGATTCTGCCTGCTGCCAAGGACATGTGCGGTGAACTGTTGGGAGAAGCTGCAGCTAACAAGATGGCGCAGGTTTCTCTTTCAGCTACCACAGTTTAAAGGACAATCAATAGCTGAAAAATGTCACCTGATCTTAACAGTGTATTGAGTGACGTTGTTGAAGTTATCAATCACATCAAAGCAAAAGCCTTTAACTCACTTCTATTTGAGCAGCTTTGTGAGGAAATGGATGCAGAGCACAAATACCTTCTCTTACACACTGAAATCAGGTGGCTTTCAGGGGGAGGGTCCTGGCCAGGGTTTTTGAGTTAAGAGAGCAGCTACAGAGATTCCTTTCACGAAAAAAGTCACCACTGGCAGCACACTTCAGTGACAAGGAGTGGATAGCAAAACTTGCTTATCTGTGTGACACCTTCAACCTGCTCAATGAGCTCAATTTGTCACTTCAGGGGAGAATGACAACTGTCTTCAAGTTGGCAGATAAAATGTCTGCTTTCAAAGCCAAACTGGAACAGTGGGGACGGCGAGTGGACAGGGGCATATTTTACATGTTCCCAACATTAGCTGGGATTTTAGGAGAGATTGAGGCTGCACCATCCTTCTCACAGCTGGTGCGCGAACACCTATCTTCGCTGTCGACAGAATTCGAGTGTTACTTCCCAACCGCAAATGACCTAAGACGTGCAAAAGAGTGGGTCCGTGACCCATTTGTGAATGTCCCCGGTGAATCATTCATGTCAGCGTGGGAAGAAGGTCAACTCATCGAGCTTGCAATTGACGGTGGTCTGAAAAGTATGTTTGACATAACATCTCTGCTGGCATTCTGGATCAAAGTCAAGGCTGAATATCCTAAGATAGCCACCAGAGCACTGAAAACGTTGCTTCCATTTCCAACATCATATCTCTGCGAAGCGGGGTTTTCTGCAATGAATGCAACAAAAACTAAATTGCAGAATAGACTGGACACAAGGAACCCCCTTCGAGTATCGCTGTCTCCCATCACCCCTCGATGGGACCGTCTTGTTGCAGGGAAACAAACCCAGGGCTCCCACTGATTCAGCGATATTGGTGTGTTGCAATGATTTTATATGTTCGTATGAGGAAAATATGCACTGTGTGTTTAATATCCAAACGTTACTTAAAATGTTATGATGCTATTGACTTATAAGTGACTTATAATTGACTTATCACTATATTCATGTGAGGAAAATAGCGCTGTGTGTTTAACAACAGGAATTCTGCAGATGTTGGAAATTCAAGCAACACACATCAAAGTTGCTGGTGAATGCAGCAGGCCAGGCAGCATCTCTAGGAAGAGGTACAGTTGACGTTTCAGGCGGAGACCTCTCGAAACGTCAACTGTACCTCTTCCTAGAGATGCTGCCTGGGCTGCTGCGTTCACCAGCAACTTTGATGTGTGTTGCTGTGTGTTTAATATTAAATTTGTTAGATAAACCCTTTTAGAAACGAAATTGAGTGATTAGCCATTTATAAGTGACTTATAGTTGACTTATCACCTATATTCTGGTCTGGTATTCCAGACATTCAAGAGTGTCAAGGAAGTGAAATATGTGCAGTGAAAATTACGACTGAGAAAGGTGCTCAAGCAGCTTAATGGTCAGAGGGTGGGTAAATTTCTTGGACCTGACAGAGTGTACCCTCGGGTTCTGAAGGAAGTAGCTAGAGAGATTGTGGAGGCATTAACAATGATCTTTCAAGAATCGATAGATTCTGGCATGGTACTGGATGACTGGAAAATAGCAAATGTTGCTCTGCTATTTAAGAAGGGTGGGAGGCAGCAGAAAGGAAACTATAGACCTGTTAGCCTGACATCAGTGGTTGGGAAGTTGTTGGACTCAATAGTTAGGGGTGAGATTACAGAGTACCTGGATGCACATGACAATATAGGTCTAAGCCAGCATGCTTTCCTGCAATTTTTTGAGGATATTACAAACAGAATAGACAAAGGAGATGCAGTAGATGTGATGTACTTGGATTTTCAGAAGGCCTTTGACAAGGTGCTGCACATGAGGCTGCTTAGCAAGATAAAAGCCCAAGGAATTACACTGAAGGCACTAGCATTGGCTGATCGGCAGAAAACAGAGTGGGAATAAAGGGATCCTGTTCTGGCTGGCTGCCGTTTACCAGTGGAGTTCAACAGGGGTCGGTGTTGGGACCGCTGCTTTTTTATGATGTTCGTCAGTAATTTGGACTATGGGATTAATGGATTTGTGGCTAAATTTGCCAATGATACAATGATGGGTGGGGGAGTGGGTAGTGTTGAGGAAACAGAGCCTGCAGAGAGAATTGGATAGTTTAGGGGAATGGGCAAAGAAGTGGCAAATGAAATACAGTGTTGGAAAGTGTATGGTCATGCATTTTGGTGGAAGAAATAAATGGGCAGACTATTATTTAGATAGGGAGAGAATTCAAAATGCAGAGATGCAAGATACCCTAAAGATTAACCTCCAGGTTGAGTCGGTGGTGAAGAAGGCAAATGCAATGTTGGCATTCATTTCTGGAGGTATAGAATATAAGAGCAGGGATGTGATGTTGAGGCTCTATAAGGCACTCCTGAGACTACATTTAGAGTATAGTGTGCAGTTTTGAGTTCCTTATTTTAGAAAGGATATACTGACATTGGAGAGGGTTCAGAGAAGATTCACGAGAATGATTCCAGGAATGAAAGGGTTACTGTATGAGGAACGTCTGGCAGCTCTTGGGCTGTATTCCTTGGCGTTCAGGAGAATGAGGGGGAATCTCATAGAAACATTCTGAATGTTAAAAGGCCTGAAGAGATTAGATATGGCCAAGTTATTTCCCATGGTAGGGGAGTCTAGGACAAAAGGGCAAAACTTCGGGATTGAAGGACGTCCATTTAGAACTGAGATGCGAAGATATTACTTTAGTCAGAGGGTGGAATTTGTTGCCATGAGCGGCTGTGGAGGCCAAGTTTTTGGGTGCATTTAAGGCAGAGATAGATAGGCTCTTGATTAGCCAGGGCATCAAAGGGTATGGGGAGAAGGCAGGGGAATTGGGATGACTGGAAAATTTGGATCAGCCGTGATTATATGGGGAAGCAGACTCGATGGGCTGAATGGCCTACTTCTGCCCTTATATCTTATGGACTTAAGAAACAACTTCGTGACCAAGTTATTAATTTAGTTAGTTATCAGTGTTTAGAATCCGATGAAGTCAAGTAGTTGCATTCCTGGTCTGATAAGGTGTGATGTACCTGTACCTTTACCGCCGTTGTACTTATTGAAATGTTTTTAAGTATTGTGACTTGCTGAATCTGAAGAGCAGTGTGGCATTTTGCCAAGGTCATGTGTTTCGCATGTGTCATGCCTGATAGCTGTGTTGATTTGTTCTGTTGCCTATATTCGTAATTCAAGTTTGTTAAAAGTGGCCTACCTTGCGTCAGCCACAGCAGCTCTCTTCATCTGATACATTATATATCTATCTTATCTATCTCCAGCATGATTTTAGCATGCCCTTCTCTGGGGGCCAGGACAGTTTCTCCAAATTTACAATGGAGATGGTAAGACAGTACATGAAAGAGGAAGAAATGCGTGCCCAGCATCAAGTGTCACTCCTCAAGTTACGTGAACGAGCTTTGAAGGAAAAGACAAAAGCTGAGCTGGCCTGGCTGGAACATCAGAAGAAGTGAGTGGTTGACTTAAATCTTTTCAGTTGACATGCATGGTGAAGATACCATGAATGCATTGATCAATGTTTTGTGGGCGATCCTAGCCATTTTTCTCTGCATGTTGTGACCCCATTAATATAATTGCGTCCTGCAGAACATAGTATAATGTCTTGAATTAAGAATAAAATGAAAGTAAGGGTGAAGAATAATTTTGTTTACTTAGACCATAAGACCATACGATATAGGAGCAGAATTAGGCCATTTGGTCCATCGAGTCTGCTCCGCTATTTCTTCATGGCTGATCTAATTTTCCTCTCAGCCCCAGTCTCCTGCCGCCTTCCCATTTCCCTTCATGCTCTGACCAATCTAGATTCTATCAACCTCTGCCATAAATATACATACGGATATGGCCTTCACTGCTGGCTGTGGCAAAGAATTCCACAGATCCTCCACTCTCTGGCTAAAGGAATTCTTCCTCACATCTGCTCTAAAAGGTCACCTCTCTAAACTGAGGCTGTGTCCTCTGGTCTTAGACTCTTCCACCATAGGAAACATCCTCTCCAATGTAACTCCATTGAGGCCTTTCAACCTTTGATAGGTTTCAATGAGGTCACCCCTCATTCTTCTGAATTCTAGACAATGCAGACCCAGAGCTATCAAACGCTCTTCATATGACAAGTCAATCAATGCTGGAATTGTTTTCATGAACCTCCTTTGAATCTTCTCCAGTTTCAGCATATCCTTTCTAAGATAAAGGGACCAAACCTGATCACAATACTCCAAGTGAGGCCTCACCAGTGCTTTTATAAAGTTTTAGTGTTACATCCTTGCTCTTACATTCTAGTCCTCTTGAAATGAAGGCTAACATTGCATTTGCCTTCTTCACCACAGACTCAACCTGCAAATTAACCTCCAAGGACTCCCAAGTCTCTTTGCACCTCAGTTTTTTGTGGTTTTTTCTATTTAGAAACTCTTACACTTCTTCTACCGAAATGCATGATCATACACTTCCCAAAACTGTATTCCATCTGCCATTTATTTTCCCATTCTCCTAGTTTATTTAAGTCCTTCTGTAGCCTCTCTACTTCCTCAAAACTACCTGTCCCTCCAGCTATCTTCATATCATCTGAAAACTTTGCAACAAAGCCATCAATTCCATCATCCAAATCATTGACATATAACGTAAAAAGCAGTCCCAACTTGTACCACTTGTCACCGGCAGCCAATCAGAAAAAGTGCCCTTTATTCCCACTCCTTGCCTCCTGCCAGTTAGCCACTGCTTTAAATTCTTGGCTGCCTTGCTGAATCCATACATTTGGTCTAGCTAACGTACTTGCAAAAGTGCCTTTTAGGTTAGGAGTTTGAATTTTGTTGTGGATTGATGTAATAATATATTTATTAATCTGGTCTCACTGAATTGCAAACCCAGGGGGTTCATCAGACTTTGTTCTCCTGCCCACATGGAACACTGACTGTAGAAGCTGCTGGTAACTCACTGACCCAGGGGAGCCACCAGCCTTCGTCCACACTAACCTGTCGGCTGGCAATCCCAGCCCAATCTTCAGGTGTCCCACGTCAACATTGCTGTCCTTCAAATACAGAGCGGAGACTTAAGACTCCGCATGTCCTCTAATTCGCCCATATCCCTGTCCCTTAAATCATAATCTGAATCCAACTGCCTTCTTTGTCTCCAGACCATCAAAAAACACTAAACACCCAACTAAAACTGAGCTGTGACCTCATCTTCAGCCAATATATCAATATGCCAATACATTTAATGTGGCAACCATTACTGCTTTTCTAGACAGAAAATTCTGCAGATTCACTACTCCCTTGGAAAAGCAGTTTCTCCTCATCTCTGTCCTAAATCTATTCCCTCTAATCTTGAGGCTTTGTCCCCTAGTTCTGGTCTATCCCTTGCTTAAGTTTATGTTTCTATAAGATTCTCTCTCATTTCTCTGCATTATAGTGAGTATAGTCCCAGGTAATGCAATCTCTCTTCAAAGGCTCACCCCCTCATCTCTGGAATCGACCTGGTGTATCCTCCAAAGCCAATATCTTTCCTCAAGTAAGGACACCGGAATTGCACACAGTACTCCAAATGCAGTCTCCCCAGTACAGTTGCAGCCAAACCTCTCTGCTGTTAAATTCAATCCTTCTTGCAGTGAAAGCCAACATTCCATTAACCTTCTTGATAACCTGTTGCACTGCAGACCAGCTTTTTGCAATTCAAGCACAAGCACTCCCAAATGCCTCTGCGGCTACCTTTCACTACCATTTAAATAAAAATCCATTCTCTGTTTTTCTTTCCAAAGTGGATAACCTCACATTTATCGATGTTGTATTCTATCTACCAAACCCTTGTCCACTCACTTAACTTATCTTTATGTAGACCTTCCAGATCCTCTGTACAATTTGCTTTTCAACTCAATTTAGTGTTATTGGCAACTTAGATACACTATACTCAGTCCCCTTTTCCAAATTGTTCATGTAAATTATGTAAATATGTTGATGTAAATAATGTGTTATTGACTACATATTTAAATAGCCTCAGAATATACAACAAAAGAGCTGCAGGCCACATATTTTCAGTATCTTTAACATAGTTTTTAAATATCTTGGGTCCCAATTCCACAGCATCCAGATTTTTCATTTGGTCTCAATTACCAACTTACGCTGATAGATTTAGCATTTAGTAGCATAGCATAATTATTTTTATTTCACAAAATCTTATCCAGAATCAGATTTAATATCATTGGCATATGTTGCGAAATTAGTTGTTTTGTGGTAGCGTTACATTTCAATATATAATAATAAACTATAAACTACAATAAGAAATGCAATATATATTGAAAAATAAGTGCATAAAGTGCAAAAAAAAAGCAGTGAGGTAGTGTACGTGGGTTAATTGTCCATTCAGAAATCTGATGGCAGAGAGAAAGAAGCTGAAACTATCCATACCAAAGCATTTGTTATCCATCAGAAATACAGGAAACCTATTAGAACAGCAAGTTTTTTGCTGTCTAACATTGGTTGGATTGAATAAATTGTTTTGAAATTGTAAGGCATTTAATACAAGTATGGACAAGGATTTTACCTTTCTGGTCCAATGATATTCTGGGCTCACTAAAAGAATTCTTAGCTTAAGGGAACCTAATAATATTTTATGGTATGCATCACCATTATTTATTTTGCAGTTCCCTGTTTATTTGGTAATCCAGGCTATTTGTTCATACAAATTTGTGCATAAATTCTGCTCTCAATCAATTAGTACTCTTAAACTTTGTTTTTCATTACATTTTCTATCATCTCACTATGCTCAGTTTCTCAAAAGTACTTCCTTTCCAAGTTCAGAAAACCAAACCTCAGAAATGAGCATGGAAATTAAAAATGTTCAAATATTTTCTGCTCAGATCTGGTCATTTAGTTCTTAAGTGTAAATTCAGCAACTGAAAATTGCACATTAATTTGTTCTGATTGATGGTACTATAAAAAAAAGTGTTGTGCATAGTCTAATCCATATGTTGTAGGAGAAACTGACATTACTGTGTGACCTTTATCATGTTATATTTCTACAGACGTCTGAGAGACAAAGGGGAAGATGATAAAATGCCACCAATCCGTAAGCGACAGCGTGGGCTACTTCTCAGGCTGCAGCAAGAGCAGGTAATATGCATTTGAAGTCAAAAACTAATTTCTGCTCCCAGTAATAGGACATCTACGTTTGTATTACCTGTCCATTCCATTGCTTGGTTGGCTGTTGGTCTGAGTACTTTGATTTTGTCAATTAACCAATTTTTCTGTGAATTTTTAAATTTACTGCATGGATTGATTTCCAACTGTAGTTGTCAGACGAAGGTACAAGTGACCTGTTGAGGTTTCTATTTTCACCATAAGTCAGCAGTACTAAGCTGAAAGTGTCCATCATCAGGACAAGCTTGGTACTTTGCCCACAGCAATTCAGCTCCGGATCCCCACATTTGAATTTTAATGTAAACATATGGTGTTTTGACTTGGTTGTGTAAAGAGAAATTTTTTCCCTTGCCTGCTTGTTTTTTCTGCATGTAGTGCATGTTGGATCTCATAATGCAACACATCACTTTCCTCCTTGGCTTGATAATTTTACCACTAGATGCCCTTTCCTGGGACTTTTTAACAGCCAACCAGTACATGATTATGATCAAGGTTACATCTCAGTTTGCTTTACTTATATCTAATATTTGCAAACCCATCAGCTTTGTTCTAACTTTATCAATTCCCCTCATGCCATTGACCAAACTGTTATGTGCTTCTTGTTATCCTATCACAGTCAGAAAATGACCCCTTGCCCTTGCACTGTGGGCCCCTTCAAACAAGAAATTGGTGCTACTTTGTATTTGGTATAGATTTTGACACAAAACAGTGTAAAGCTGCAGTGACTTTACACTGGCTGTAAAAGCTACCTTATTTGGAGTAGACACGAGGAATTCTGCAGATGCTGGAATTTCAAGCAACACACATCAAAGTTGCTGGTGAACGCAGCAGGCCAGGCAGCATCTCTAGGAAGAGGTACAGTTGACGTTTCGGGCTAAGACCCTTCGTCAGGATGAACTGAAAGAAGAGCTAGTAAGGGATTTGAAAGTGGGAGGGGGAGGGGGAGATCCGAAATGATAGGAGGAGACAGGAGGGGGAGGGATGGAGCCAAGAGCTGGACAGGTGATTGGCAAAAGGGATATGAGAGGATCATGGGACAGGAGGCCTAGGGAGAAAGAAAAGGGAGGGGGGGGAAAACCCAGAGGATGGGCAAGGGGTATAGTGAGAGGGACAGAGGGAGAAAAAGAGAGAGAAACAGCATGTGGGTATATAAATAAATAAATAACGGATGGGGTATGAGGGGGAGGTGGGGCATTAACGGAAGTTTGGGAAGTCAATGTTCATGCCATCAGGTTGGAAGCTACCCAGACGGAATATAAGGTGTTGTTCCTCCAACCTGAGTGTGGCTTCATCTTTACAGTAGAGGAGGCCGTGGATAGACATGTCAGAATGGGAATGGGATGTGGAATTAAAATGTGTGGCCACTGGGAGATCCTGCTTTCTCTGGCGGACAGAGCGTAGGTGTTCAACGAAACGGTCTCCCAGTCTTCATCAGGTCTCACCAATATATAGGCCACATCGGGAGCACCGGACGCAGTATATCACCCCAGTCGACTGACAGGTGAAGTGTTGCCTCACCTGGAAGGACTGTCTGGGGCCCTGAATGGTAGTGAGGGAGGAAGTGTAAGGGCATGTGTAGCACTTGTTCCACTTACACAGATAAGTGCCAGGAGGGAGATTGGTGGGCAAGGATGGGGGGGACGAATGGTCAAGGGAGTCACGTAGGGAGCGATCCCTGCGGAAAGCAGAGAGGGGGGGTGAGGGAAAGATGTGCTTAGTGGTGGGATCCCGTTGGAGGTGGTGGAAGTTACGGAGAGTTATATGTTGGACCCGGAGGCTGGTGGGGTGGTAGCTGAGGACAAGGGGAACCCTATTCTTAGTGGGGTGGCGGGAGGATGGAGTGAGAGCAGATGTGCGTGAAATGGGGGAGATGCGTTTGAGAGCAGAGTTGATGGTGGAGGAAAGAAAGCCCCTTTCTTTAAAAAAGGACATCTCCTTCGTCCTGGAATGAAAAGCCTCATCCTGAGAGCAGATGCGGCAGAGACGGAGCAATTGCGAGAAGGGGATGGCATTTTTGCAAGACACAGGGTGAGAAGAGGAATAGTCCAGATAGCTGTGAGAGTCAGTAGGCTTATAGTAGACATCGGTAGATAAGCTGTCTCCAGAGATAGAGACAGAAAGATCTAGAAAGGGGAGGGAGGTGTCGGAAATGGACCAGGTAAACTTGAGGGCAGGGTGAAAGTTGGAGGCAAAGTTCATGAAGTCATCGAGCTCAGCATGCATGCAGGAAGCAGCGCCAATGCAGTCATCGATGTTGTGAAGGATGCGTGCAGGAAGTATTTGGAGTAGATCTTAGATTTGCTCAATAATATACTCACAAGTATGGCTGTAAGGAAAGATTGGGAAAAAATTGGATGGCTTTGGGAGACTAGTTAGAAGTATATAAAATTATGAGAGGCCTAATTAGGTTAGGTGGTATTTTTTCCAGTGTGGAAATATCAACTTCTAGAGGCGTAGGTTTAACTTGAGGAAATTTTAAGACGTTTACAAGGCAATTTTTTTTTTAACCCAGTGATAAGTGCCTGGAATGTGCTGCCAGGGGTTTGTGGAAGCAAATGTGATAGTGATGTGGGACAGGCCCATAAATATGCAAAAAAAAAGGGGAATATGGATCATGTGTGGGCAGGTGAGATTAACGTAATTTGACATTGTAGTCAGTTTAGACGTGGTGGGCCGTAGGGAATGTTTCTTTGCTCTACTGCTGTGTGTTCCAAGTCAGCTCTGCAGTAGGCATTATAAAGTAATTCTTGAGAGTGAAAACCCTCTTCACTTCTTCCTCCTCCATTTCTTCCTGAAGCACATGGCTGCTGAAAGCATTTAAGATTTCAACAATCCAGATGAGGTTGGTTAATTCACTGGAGATCAGGAAGGAAAACTGGGGACATTTCAGAAAATTTGGCAAAATCAAATTTTTTAAAAATCCTTTCTTCTGAGACCAAACAACAGGAATTCTGCAGATGCTGGAAATTCAAGCAACGCACATCAAAGTTGCTGGTGAACGCAGTAGGCCACGCAGCATCTGTAGGAAGAGGTGCAGTCAATGTTTCAGGCCAAAGGTCTCGGCCTGAAACGTCGACTGCACCTCTTCCTACAGATGCTGCCTGGTCTGCTGCGTTCACCAGCAACTTTGATGTGTGTTTCTTCTGAGACCAGGCAGTTTTCATCAAATAAATGGCAAAATTTGCACTTTGGGCGTGCTTACTATTTTAGAAACGATGCATAATTCTGTGCTGATCTTTAATGAAACAATGTGTTGAACTGCATAGGTTGTAACTGCACAGGTTGTTGTGTTACATTGACCCATTATGCAGGAGTTTTGATCATTGATCTTTAATGAAGCGATGTGTTGAATTGCACAAGTGGTAGTGTTATGTTGACCCATTGTGTAGGGGATTTGATTTGTGATGGGACATGCCATTGTTTACACTAAATCTCTTTTTTGCCTCTTATTTTTGTTATTTCTTTGATATGCTAAAAGTTTGTATCTTTTGCTGAAATAAAACTGAAACAGGCTGAAATCAAACGCCTTCAAGAAGCCAATAGGGCTGCTCGCAAGGAAAGACAATTGATCCTGAAACAGCAGGAGGAGATCCAACGTTTGCGCCAGACCACTATCAAAATACAGGAGAAACTCAAATCAGCTGGAGAGGGCAAGCTGGTGAGTATTCTAAGCTGTATGTGTGCATTGTATTCATTATAAATCTATTTAGTAAATAGGGAACTTGAGAATTCAATTTTCAGCAATGCAAGCCTGACATTTACCAATAAGTATATCCTCGACTAGAATTATAGATGACAAGTTTAACCTCGTACATGGGCAAATAGGAGGCACATACTAACCTATGGTGAAGAATACCATTTTCACACTACCAGTTATATTACTGAAAAAAAAACATTTACTTGCAGTCTGTGCAGAAGTAAACATCGTGGTACTTGCAGCTGCCTAAATTCACATAACTGCAGCCATTGTGTCAGGGAAAGTATTTTGAATTTTGTCCTTGCCTTTTAGTGAGCTGTATATACCCATGGTTTAATTTGATGTTACTCTTTATTCCATTGAAATACTTTTAATTTTATAGTACAGAAATAGGTCTTGTGTCTAATTTTTAATTTTCTCTGCATGAGCTTCCTCCCCACTTGACCAAGTGTAATCCTCCAAGGGTAATCTTGTTTCCAATATAAAAAAAATGAAGTATGTAGTATGCCAGTTAGTCTTCAAACTATGTTGTTGAAAGGCATTTCATTTCCATTTACCCACCTTAACCTGTTGTTGCCTTATTTAATAAATGCTTTTTTTTTAAAAAAAAGCAGATTTTAAAATTTCGGAAAAGCTGGAACGAGTGCCATTGCAATTTCAGCTGGCTTTCTTGCTATAGTTACTGACGTTCAAGTATTTCTAGTATCTTTTTTTGATATAATTTGCAGCATCTGAGTACATCAGCTCTTCTACCCCACTCCTCAAGAGTCTGCTATGTCATTCAGAAAGATCAGCTAAGCTGATCTTGGTTTCAGTTCTACTTCCTTGCTTGTTCCCCATAAACCTGGATTCCTCAACTCTCTGTTGGCTTTAAATATATTCAGTTATTTGGCTTGCATATCCTTAAGGAATGGGGAATACTAAAAATTCACATCCCACATTTGGAATTTTTGCTTGAATTCATCATAAATGAATTGCTGCATTTTATGAGACGTTCCCCCACAAAATCATGACTTCCACCACAAGTAAGGAACATCCTCTCATTGTACTATCATTGTGGCCATCTAATCCATTGGAAGTTTTTCAGCATCCAAAGATTTTTTTTTTTTTGAAAATTATGACCAATGGATGTACCATCTCTGCACTTAAGACTGAGATGTAAGCCATGAGATGTAAAAGTTTTGTTGGCCTTTTCTTTGCCTAGCACTTTTCCCTCTGAAATAATTAATGTTCTGTCATTGTTTGTCTCATCCTTATTATTAGTATTCCAATCGCGTCATCCAGGGGAACCACTATTTAGCCTATTTAGCTTTTATCTTTTCTTGCATATATTTGAATAAATAGTTATTGTGCTTGTTTTTCACCTCCCCCTTCCCTTTTCTTAATTTTTTCCACTCTGGCTTCTCTCTTACCCCTTCTCACCTCTCCCTGGTGCCCCTCCTCCTTTCCTTTATCCCATGGTCCACTCTCTTCTCCTATCAGATTCCTTCTTCTCCAGCCCTTACCTTTTCTACCTATCATCTCCCAGTTTCTTCATACCAACCACCACCCCCTGCCTCACCACCACCACCCCCTGCCTCACCACCACCACACCGGGCTACATCTGCCATTTTCTAGCTTGTACTCCTTCCCCTCCACTCACCACCTTATTCTGGCTTCTTCCCCTTGCTTTCCAGTCCTGATGAAGAGTCTCTGCCTGAAACATCAATATTTATTAATTTCCATAAATGCTGCATGATCTCCTGAGTTCCTCCACATTTTGTGTGTTGCTGCATCAACACCTTTTTTTTTTGTTTTAGGAGCTGCGGAGCACAGAACAAATTGAGGAATTAAATGTTCCGAAAGTGAGCCATGCTTCCAGCCCCTTGCAGACAGATATAGAGACACGGAGTCCTTCCCCCATTTCTATCTCGGGCAGTGAAACCAGCAGCATCATGCAGAAACTGAAGAAGATGCGCAGTCAGATGGATGAAAAGTAAACTAATATTAACATATCTACCAGAGCTTGTATACTGACTGCAGTTGTACTGTGAAATCTATCAATGCTAGCTATCATTCTTGCTTGTGTAAAACTTTTGCAGGATTTGTTAAATGAGAGGGGAGTGGGAGAATAGCAAAACATGAAACTGGCCCTTTGCCTAGTATGCTTGTGTTAAAGATGATGCCAATTTAAACTGCATGTCTGCCTCTATATGGCCTGTATCCCTTTATTCCATGCCTGCTTGTATATCTGCTTCCACCACTTCTCTTGGCAGTGTGTTCCAGGCACCTATCAATAAGTTTTCTTTAACCTTTTTTTCCCATTCTCACTTGCAGTACACCTTCTAGTACTTGATATTTCCACCCTGGAGAAAAAGACTCCTATCTACTTCATCTTTGTCTCTCATTTTAAAAACTTCTATTAGGTTTCTCAGCCTAAGTCACTCCAGAGAAAATGATCTTAAGATTTTTTTAAGAGCTCACTCTAATCCAAGTAACATCATTGTGAACCTGTTTTACACCTCTCCAGAGTCTGCAAGACTCCTGTAATGCACACAGCATGTAATGTGGTTTAGCTCAAGTTTTATACAGCTCTGTGATAACTTCCTGGCTTTTATATAAGCAATGTCCCAGCTGATGAAGAAAAGTATGTTCTATTCCTTTAACGTCCTATCTACTTGTGCTGCCACTCTCAGGGGATTATGTCATTAAACCCCAAGATCTTTTTTCCAAAGTGCAAAATTGAAAACCAGCTATATCATTTCCTACTAGAAGCTTCTTTTTCCCATATAAACTCTATCACGCTTCAGAGTGTTTAACCCATGGAGAGTTCATCCATTGTTTTGATGTTCTGTTTGAAATATTGCTACTTAACTTAACAATTCTTCTCCAGTGACATCTGTCAGATAATGTAGTTCTACAGCTGTTATGTTTAATTGGCACTTTGTTAGACATTTAATCCTGGAGATTTGATCTTATGTGACCTCTGTCTGAACAAGCATGTGGAGTCTACTATTCTGGCTAAACTTGAGGCCCTCTGCAAATCAGTCCAGGTTGCTAGCAGTTCCAGAATCCTCCATGATTTCTTTATTACACACTAACTGTGCTGTTTTCCATCTTCACTTCCACTATCAGAGGAGCTCCTTCACTTTTGTCAAGACCAAGAGCAAGAGGTTTGCTATTTCCCTTCTTCAGTTTGTTTACTTCTCATTCTGTCCCACTCAGCTGCAGACCAGCTGTCATCGTCCTTCTGATCAAAAACAATTCTCAACCCAGCTATCTAAACCATATCCCATCTCCAAGTACCCTTTTTTTCTGAAGTTCAAGTGCATTTTTCTTGGTATCTTGCTTGAATCTGCCTGATTGAGTTACTGCCTCTTTACAGAAGCAACATAGTTCCACCTTCCCTCGCACTTGGATGAATGAAAAGACTGACATATCTTTCATCCTCCCCCATCTGTCTGCAGCCTTGCACTGCTCTGTACTGTTGTTCAGCTGAGTGGGGCCAGAGTTGCCTAGTTCCATTCTTAACTGTCCAGCCTGAGACCAAATATCATCAGCAAAAATTGATTTCTCTTGATTTGGTAGTGTGGGTATATTTGCCACCTATGGTTTTTATGCATGCAGAAGTAATCTTACACCACATTGAACATATGTTAGCTTCTACATTTACATTATACAGTGCATATTTAGAACATAGAACAGTACAGTATATCAGTTTTGTACTGTGTACAGTATCAGAAGTTATGGTTGAAATGACAATAAAAAGTGACTTGACTTGAGGAATAGACCTTTTGCCCCACAGTGTTGTGATAAGCCAATTAAATCAGTAATCAAATGGCCAACTATACTAATTCCATCTGCCTACACAATGACAATATCCTTCAATTTCATGTTAAGTAGTTCCATTTAATATCAGAATGTATACAATATACAACCTGAAATTCTTATTCTTCGCAGACATCCACAAAACAGAAGAGTGCTCCCAAAGAATGAATGACAGTAAAAAACGTTAGAACCCTGAAGCCTCCCTACTCCCCGCTCCCACATACAGGCTACAGCAAAGTATTGATGCTCTCCCTCCCCCACGTACTTCAGCAAAATGCATCAGCTCCCTCCACCCACCAAACAAGCAATAGCAAAGCCCACAAATGTCGCTTGAAAGTCTGGAATGTATTTGCCTCTACCACCACCCCAGCCAGCACATTCCATGAACCCACCACTCTTGTGTTTTAAAAAAAAACTCTTGCCCTTCACATCTCCTTTGAAATTATGCCCTGTCACCTTAAATGCATGCTGCCTTGTATTAGACTTTTCAGCTTTGGGAAAAAGATGCTGCCTGTCTATCTATTGCTATCATAATCTGAAAAACTGCTATCAGATCTCCCCTTAGCCTCTGCTGCTCCAGAGAACATAGCCCAAATTTGTCCAACCTCTCGTTATAGCACATGGCCTCTAATCCAGGCAACATCCTCTTCTGCACCCTCTCTAAAGCCTCCACATCCTTCCTAAAATGGGGCTACAAGAATTGTATGCAATATTCCAGATGCAACCTAACTAGAGTTTTATAAAGCTACAACATAACTTCCTGACTTTTGAACTCAATAACTTGACTAATACCTGGCAAATTACATATCTTTGGAATTCTCTACTCTGGAGAAGCTCTGGTTGATTAATTAAACATAGAGCGATACAGTACAGGAACAGGCCTTTTGGCCATAATGTGCTGAACCAAATAAATTGTTAATCAAATGGCCAACTAAACCAACCTCTCCTGCTCACACCATGTCCATATCCTTCTATATTCCTCACATTCATGTGTCTATCTAAACGTCTGTTAAAAGTCTAAAATTTCTGCCTCTACCACCACCCCAGGCAACACATTTCAGGCACCCACCATTCTGTTTAAAAAAACTTGCCCCTCACATCTCCTTTAAAATTACGCCCTCGTCTTAAATGCATGCCATCTGGTATTAAACATTTCAACCTTGGAAAAATATATTATCTCTACTCTATCTATGCCTCTTAGATTATAAACCTGTATTGGATCTCCCCTCAGCCTCTGCCAATCTGGAGAAAATGACTCAAGTTTGTCCAATCTCTCGTTATAGCTCATGCTGCCTAATCCAGGCAACATCGTGGTAAACTCTTCTGCACCCTCTCCAAAGCCTCCACACCCTTCCTATAATGGGGTGACCAGAATTGTATTCAATATTCCAGATGCAGTCTAACTAGGGTTTTATAAAGCTGCAACATTAGCTTCCTGACCTTTGAACTCAATACCTTGACTAATAAAGGCAAATATGCCGTATGTTTCTTTAACCACCCTATGAACCTGTGTAGCCACTTTCAGAGAGCTATGAACTTGGACCCCAAGATCCCTCCTCTCATCAACACTTAAGGGTCTTGCCCTTAACAATGTACTGTCTCTTTTCATTTGCCATACCAAGGTGCAACACTTCACATTTGGCCATATTAAACCCCATCTGTCATTTTTCCACCTATATCTGCTGCTGATCTATATCTTCTTGTACTTCTTACCAGTTTTGTAAGCTACCACACCACCAATCTTTGCATCATCTGCAAACTTATAAACGCACTCATCTATATTTTCAAATGCCTTACTAAACCTATGTAGACAACATCCACAGCTCTAACTTCATCAATCATCCTTGTCTTGTTAGTAAGACATGACTTGCTCCACACAAAGCCATGCTAGCTTTCCCTGATTAGGCCATGGTTTTCCAAATGCCTATAAATCCTATCCCTAAGAATTGTCTCCAGTAACTTCCTACCACTGACTGGAGATTCAGTGGTCTATGGTTTCCAGGATTATCCCTGATTCCCTTCTTGAATAATGAAACAACATCAAAGCTTCAGAGTATATATATGTTACCATAAATGATCCCTGCGATTAATTTTTTGACAAGCATTCACAGTAAGTACAAAGAAATACAATAAAATCATTGAAAAACTACACAAAGATAGACAAACAGCCAATGTGCAAATACACACAGAAAAACAAAATAATAATAAATAAGTAGTAATATTGTGAGCATGAGTTGTAGACTTTATGAAAGTGAGTCCATTGGTTGTGGAATCAGCTTGGTCCTGGGTGAAGTTATCCACTCTGTTTCAAGAGCTTGATGACTGTGGGATAATTAATTGTTCCTGAACCTAGTGCTGTGGGACCTAAGGTACTTCCTTCCTGATGGCAGCAGGGAGAAGAGAGCATGTCCAAGATGGTGGATGTCCTTAATAATGGATGCTGCTGCCTGCAACGGTGCTCCTTATTGATGTGCTCAATGGTGGAGAAGGTTTTGCCTGTGATGGACTGTGCTGTAGGCTGTTCTGTTCAAGGGCATTGATGTTTCCACTCTAGGCTGTGATACAACCAGTCAGTAAACTTTCAACCATTCACCTATGGAAGGTTGTCAAAGTTTTAGATGACATGCCAAATCTTCCCAAACTAATTTATATAAAAAAGTAGAGGTGCTGCTGTGCCTTCTTTGTAATAGCAGTTATGTGCTGGACCCAGAACAGATCCTTTGAAATGACCATGTTGAGGAATTTTAAGTTACTGACCTTGTCCACCTCTGATACTCTGATGAGGACTGGCTCACGGGTCTCCACTTTTCCTCTTCCTGTAGTCAATAATCAGGTCTTTAGTTTTGCTAATGTTGATCATTGTGGCACCATTCAGCCAGATTTTCGATTTCTCTCCTGTATGCTGATTCATCACCACCTTTGACTTAGCCAGCAGCAGCAACATTAGCTACTTGCCAGTCCCCCTGGACTTCGCCTATGGCTAGAGAGGACACAGGGATACTGATCAAAGCCCCAGCAATATCCTCTCTTGCCTCTCTTATTAACTCATCGGGCCCTGAGGATTTATCGAACTTAATGCTCTTTAAGAAACCCAACACTACTTTCTTCTTTACCTTGAAATGCCTTAGCATATTAATATACTCAGCACTGATGTCCCTGTCATCCACATCCTTTTCCTTGGTAGATACTGATGTAAAGTACTCATTAAGGACCTCACTCACACCCTCTGCCTCCAAGCAAATGTTCTCCCCCCCCCCCACCCCATCCTTAAGTGGTCCTATTCTCTCCCTCATTATCCTCTTGCTCTTATTGTATGCATAGAATGCTTCGGGATTCTCTTTAATACTACTTGCCAAGAACTTTTCATGGCTCCTCCTGGCTTTCCTAATTCTCTTCTTGAATTCTTTTCTGTCTTCATTATAATCCTCAAGGTTTCTTTTTGATTCTAGTTTCCGAAGTGTTACATACTTTTCCTTCTTGACTAAATTTATTACCTCTCTTGATGCCAAGGTTCTTGTACTTTGCCACCCTTTTCCTTCCTTCTGACTGTAACATACCTGCCCTGTACTTTGTGCACTTGGCATTTACATGATACAGCACACAACTCTGTCATCACAGCAATTCCCTCTAAATAAATGTCAAGAGATTAAGAAGTCACATTTAGTCTCTATTACAAACACTGTGCTTGAGTTACAAGCACTTGTCCTTGGCAGTCTCAGTGTAATGCTTCACCAAATTTGAGCTTTATCAAGTGAGATCATAGAACTACTTATTTTCACCTCCATAGTATTACCAAACTCTATGCTTAACTCAGGGTGTCTGCTGTTGAAGTTCACTGCAATTTCTTATCTGTAGACTGAGCATTACAATATACTCCAGGTATGACTTCCTTTATTCTACTCTGTACGAACTTGATAGCATTCTAAATTCTGCTGTCCATATCATACTCTCTTTAACTCTTCATCTATTTGCACTGTGCTAAGTTAAGCAACATGTCAAGTTTGAAATTCTTATCAGTTCTTTTGTTTCTATTTCTTTATAATCTCCTTCAGCCCTGCATGCAGACTCTTGAGTTTCCTTGAACTTAATAACTGCTGTGACTTCAACTGACATGGTACTAAGCTTTTGAATCCTCTCTTACCTCAATGACGCTTTCTGCAGTTTACTGCTGAATGATATTTTTCACCTACCCTCGGAGCACCTTGCATGCCAGGCATCAATTTTTGTTTGCTCCTGCCCAACACTTCAGGAATGCACGCTGATTAAAGGTACTACAGTAAAAGTCTGATCCAGGACTTTTTGCTGGACCAACAGATCTTTAGACCTTTGGATATCAGTTTTATTATTTTACAATGTATTTTAAATTAGTTTTTGTTGGACATTATGTAGCATTATAATATTTACTGTGTAGTCAAGTAAGTTTAAAAGGGCAGTTCCTTCCCTTTCTTTTATGATCCACTCTCCTCTGCTATCAGATTATTTCTTCTCCAGCCCTTGACCTTTCCCACCATCTAGCTTCACCTATCACCTTCCATCTAGCCTATCTTCCACCCCCCACCTTTTTATTCTGATATCTTCCCCCTTCCACCTCAGTTCTGAAGAAGGGTCTCAGCATGAAATATTAGTTATTTTTCCATAGTTGCTACCTGACCTGCTGAGTTCTTCCTGCATTTTGAGTGTGTTCCAGTGCTCCCATATGTCTGAAGAGAGCACAGAAATTCATGCCTCCGGGAGTAGGAAGAGAATATGGGACCAGGTGTAGGAAGAAAACTTAGCAATTTTAATCCATCAGGATTTCAGAATTGTTGGAAAGTGGATAATTTTAATTTTACTGTATATAAATCTAAGTAGGGAAATGTGGGAGTACATATAGATTTTATAATTAATCTTCATGGTATTTCAAGTTAGCAGATTTAGAATCAGAATCAGGTTTATTATCACCAACATGTGACATGAAATTTGTTAACTTAGCAGCAGTTCAATGCAATACATAATCTAGCAGAGAGAAAAAATAATAATAAATAAAATAAAACATAATAAACAAGTAAATCAATTACATATATTGAATAGATTTTTTTTTAAATGTGCAAAAAACAGAAATACTGTATATTTTTTAAAAAGTGAGTTAGTGACCAAAGCTTCAATGTCCATTTAGGAATCAGATGGCAGAGGGGAGAAGCTGTTCCTAAATCGCTGACTGTGTGCCTTTAGGCTTCTGTATCTCCTACCTGATGGTTACAGTGAGAAAAGGGGCATGCCCTGGGTGCTGGAGGTCCTTAATAATGGACGCTGCCTTTCTGAGACATCGCTCCTTGAACATGTCCTGGGTACTTTGTAGGCTAGTGCCCAAAATGGAGCTGGCTAGATCTACAACCTTATGCAGCTTTTGGTCCTGTGCAGCAGCCCCTCCATACCAGACAGTGATGCAACCTGTCAGAAAGCTCTCCACGGTGCAACTATAGAAGTTTTTGAGTGAGACTAGATAATGCCCACTTTTCTGGTTGAGCTTTTGTGACTCCAAGTAAGAACAATTAAGATAATGCCAGCACTGTCCCCCCTCTCCAGAGCCCTACAAGTGTTCTTCTTTCCAGTACAGTACTTATCCTGTTCCATTAGCAGTGCATTCCTCAACTCTAACCATACACTGAAAACAAATTTTTCCTCATGATACCTTCATTCATACACTGGACAGACTAGTACATGTGCCTAACGGCTCCCTAGAATAAAACAGTTTTATCTTAGAATCAGTTGAAGAGAAGCGGTCCAGTGCTAACCCTCTGGTGATCCTTGGGTCCACTTCTTCTGTCTCTACTTCCTTCCACTGGTCCTCAGTCAATTTACTGCACATTTTCTGAGGTCGAATTATCCTATCCCAGCCTATCTCAGAATATGTTTCACTGTTTTAGAGATATCCTAGTGACCACTTCTGTCTACTGTTTATGATTTGCCAAGCATTTGACCGAGTATGGCATCAAGGTGCCCTAGCTAAGATTGAGTCAATGGGAATTAGGGGGAAAACCCTATGCCTGTTGGAATTGTACCTGACACAAAGGAAGATGATGGTTGTGGTGGTTGGAGGCCAATCATCTCATCCTCAGGACATCACTGCAGGAGTTCCTGAGGGAAGTGTCCAAGGACCAATCATCTTCAGCTGCTTCATCACTGACCTTCCTTCAGGTCAGAAGTGGGGGTGTTTGAAAATACCTGCACAATGTTCTATACCATTCGTGACTCCTCAGATAGTGAAGCAGTTCATACCCAAATGCAGCAGGACCTGGACAATATCCAGGCTTGGGCTGACAAGTGGCAAATAACATTTGAGCCACGTAAATACCATCCCCAATAAGAGAGGCTCTAACCATCGTCCCTTGACATTTGGTGGTATCACCATCACTGAATCCCCTACTGTCAACATCCTGAGAGTTACCATTCACAGAAAATAGAACTGGCCTAGCCATATAAACACCGTGGCTACCAGAGCAGGTCAAAGGCTAGGACTCCCCAAAGCCTGTCCACCATCTACAAGGCTCAGGTCAGGAGTGTAATGGAATACTCACCACTCACCTGGATGAGTGCTCCATCAACACTCAAAAAGCTTGACACCATCCAGCACAAGGCAGCCCACAAACATCCAGTCCCTCCACCATTGATGAACAGTTGCAGCAGTGTGTACTATCTACAAGATGCACTGCAACAACACACCAAAGTTCCTAAGGCAGCACCTTCCAGACCCATGACCACTACTATCTAGAAGGACGAGAACAGTAGATACCTGGGAATACCACCACTTGGAAATCCTGCTCCAAGTCACTCACCAACCTGACTTGGAAACATATTGCTGTTCCTTCATTGTCACTGGGTCAAAATCATGGAATTCTCCAAAGGTGAATCAAAGTACTTAGAAAAGAGTTAATTTCACTTTGCTATTTAACTACTTCTACACTGTCTCCCTCCTATCCCTCTATACTTGAAAGCCGTTGGATGCAAGTAAAAATAATTATTGACCCTTTAAAAGGGTAAGTAGTCAACTGAAGCACACACGTCTGTTTTAACTGCTACTTTTTTTTTTACTCATTTACATCATGTGAATTTTCTGGTAAGGCCAGTGTTTATCGACTGCTGGTAACTACGTAAATTTGTGTGTATGGTATATCTTAAATTTCTACTATTGAAGGGATGAATATTCTGCTAGTGAAGTTCCAGACATTTGACTTTTAAATGATGTAGCTGCAATACTATATTTCCAAATCAGATTTGCTTATAACATGGGGCAAGGTTTAGAGGTGGGTGATATTTCCATTTTGCCTGCTTTATTTTTTAGAGGCAGTATCATAAACAGAAAAAATTCTGCAGATGCTGGAACTTTTGAGAAGTGCACACACAATGCTGGAGGAGCTCAGCACGTCAGGGAGCATCTATGGAACACAATAAACAGTTAATGTTTTGGGCTGAGTCAAGGAAATATGTTTTAAGGATTAGAGAATGAAGAGAAATTTCTGATTGTTAGTTATTGGAAAGCTTTTTTTTTAGTACATGAGGAAATTTGTCTCCTGGTGTATGTATATCCAGCATCTGCAGGGAAAATACAATGGGAAAATATTTGACTTTAGTTTGGATTTTTAGTGAAGAACCCAAAATGCATTTTAACACTACTTCAGATACATAGTTAATTACTTTGCCTTTCCTGATAATTGAACTGTAGTGAACTAAGTAGCAGTTGGCGGTGGTGAGGGAGTTGTGTTGCCTTTCTGCATTGATGTTGCTCAGTTGAGGCTGATCAGGACCAGAAACCAGAACATCATTATCAAAAACAAAGAAAGGTCATTGAGCCAAATATCTTAAAGTTCTTTAAAGGAATTAATCAGCATAATGAGGAACATTTCTTCTTCGGATCTCCTAAGTCCTAAATAAATCCACTAGCAGTGTCGTTTAAATCTGTGAGGTAGCTATAATTAATACCATTAGGATATTAACACCATGTTGACATTACTCGCTTGTCATTATATTGATGATCTCATTGGACCTTGGCATTAAAAGCTTTCACTCTCCTCTCACAAACTGTTTGCTATTCAACAAACACTTGGCTTGCTATTTTACCAGATATTCTACCCCTTTGGAAGCTACCTTGAAACAAATCTTTTCTAATTACTGATCCTTGTATTAACTTCATTAAGACCATTTTTGATTCATGAACTTGACTGCAAATATTCCATTTTTAAAAGTGTAATGGAAAAGCCTGCCATCCTAATGAATCTCTTCTGTGCAAACTCAACACAATCATCCAGCTATGGCCCAGCCAATGTCTTACAAAGGTTTAGCATAGCTTCCCTCTAAACTCTAGACTCCTCTGTGCTTTAATAACATTTGCAAAAAAAAAATCTTTGTTCCTTAGTCATAGTCATACTTTATTGATCCCAGGGGAAATTGATTTTCGTTACAGTTGCACCATAAATAATTAAATAGTAATAAAACCATAAATATTTAAATAGTAATATGTAAATTATGCCAGGAAATAAGACCAGGACCAGCCTATTGGCTCAGGGTGTCTGACCCTCCAAGGGAGGAGTTGTAAAGTTTGATGGCCACAGGCACGAATGACTTCCTACGATGCTCTGTGTTGCATCTCGGTGGAATGAGTCTCTGGCTGAATGTACTCCTGTGCTCCACCAGTACATTATGTAGTGGATGGGAGACATTGTCCAAGATGGCATGCAACTTGGACAGCAACCTCTTTTCAGACACCACCGTCACAGAGTCCAGTTCCATCCCCACATCACTGGCCTTACGAATGAGTTTGTTGATTCTGTTGGTGTCTGCTACCCTCAGCCTGCTGCCCCAGCACACAACAGCAAACATGATAGCACTGGCCACCACAGACTCGTAGAACATCCTCAGCATCGTCTGGCAGATGTTAAAGGACCTCAGTTTCCTCAGGAAATAGAGACGGCTCTGACCCTTCTTGTAGACAGCCTCAGTGTTCTTTGACCAGTCCAGTTTATTGTCAATTCGTATCCCCAGGTATTTGTAATCCTCCACCATGTCCACACTGACTCCTGGATGGAAACAGGGGTCACCGGTGCCTTAGCTCTCCTCAGGTCTACCACCAGCTCCTTAGTCTTTTTCACATTAAGCTGCAGATAATTCTGCTCACACCATGTGACAAAGTTTCCTACCGTAGCCCTGTACTCAGCCTCATCTCCCTTGCTGATGCATCCATCTATGGCAGAGTCATCAGAAAACTTCTGAAGATGACAAGACTCTGTGCAGCAGTTGAAGTCCGATGTGTAAATGGTGAAGAGAAAGGGAGACAAGACAGTCCCCTGTGGAGCCCCAGTGCTGCTGATCACTCTGTCGGACACACAGTGTTGCAAGCACACGTACTGTGGTCTGCCAGTCAGGTAATCAAGAATCCATGACACCAGGAAAGCATCCACCTGCATCGCTGTCAGCTTCTTCCCCAGCAGAGCAGGGCGGATGGTGTTGAACGCACTGGAGAAGTCAAAAAACATGACCCTCACAGTGCTCGCTGGCTTGTCCAGGTGGGCCTAGACACAGTTCAGCAGGTAGACGATGGCATCCTCAACTCCTAGTGGGGGCTGGTAGGTGAACTGGAGGGGATCTAAGTGTGGCCTGACCATAGGCTGGAGCAGCTCCAGAACAAGTCTCTCCAGGGTCTTCATGATGTGGGAGGTCAATGCCACCGGTCTGTAGTCATTGAGGCCGCTGGGGCACGGCGTCTTCGGCACAGGGACGAGGCAGGATGTCTTCCACAGCACAGGAACCCTCCGGAGCCTCAGGCTCAGGTTGAAGACATGGCGAAGTACATAGAACAGTATAGCACAATACAGGCCCTTCGGCCCACAATGTTGTGCCGACCCTCAAACCCTGCCTCCCATATAAGCCCCCACCATAAATTCCTCCATATTCCTGTCTAGTAGTCTCTTAAACTTCACTAGTGTATCTGCCTCCACCACTGACTCAGGCAGTGCATTCCACGCACCAACCACTCTCTGAGTAAAAAACCTTCCTCTAATATCCCCCTTGAACTTCCCACCTCTTACCTTAAAGCCATGTCCTCTTGTATTGAGCAGTGGTGCCCTGGGGAAGAGGCGCTGGCTATCCACTCTATCTATTCTTCTTATTATCTTGTATACCTCTATCATGTCTCCTCTCATCCTCCTTCTCTCCAAAGAGTAAAGCCCTAGCTCCCTTAATCTCTGATCATGATGCATACTTTCTAAACCAGGCAGCATCCTGGTAAATCTCCTCTGTACCCTTTCCAATCCTTCCACATCCTTCCTTTAGTGAGATGACTAGAACTGGACACAGTACTCCAAGTGTGGCCTAACCAGAGTTTTATAGAGCTGCATTATTACATCGCGACTCTTAAACTCCATCCCTCGACTTATGAAAGCTAACACCCCATAAGCTTTCTTAACTACCCTATCCACCTGTGAGGCAACTTTCAGGGATCTGTGGACATGTACCCCGAGATCCCTCTGCTCCTCCACACTACCAAGTATCCTGCCATTTACTTTGTACTCTGCCTTGGAGTTTGTCCTTCCAAAGTGTACCACCTCACACTTCTCCGGGTTGAACTCCATCTGCCACTTCTCAGCCCACTTCTGCATCCTATCGATGTCTCTCTGCAATCTTTGACAATCCTCTACACTATCTACAACACCACCAACCTTCGTGTCGTCTGCAAACTTGCCAACCCACCCTTCTACCCCCACATCCAGGTCGTTAATAAAAATCACGAAAAGTAGAGGTCCCAGAACAGATCCTTGTGGGACAACACTAGTCACAATCCTCCAATCTGAATGTACTCCCTCCACCACCACCCTCTGCCTTCTGCAGGCAAGCCAATTCTGAATCCACCTGGCCAAACTTCCCTGGATCCCATGCCTTCTAACTTTTTGAATAAGCCTACCGTGTGGAACCTTGTCAAATGCCTTACTAAAATCCATATAGATCACATCCACTGCACTACCCTGATCTATATCCCTGGTCACCTCCTCAAAGAACTCTATCAGGCTTGTTAGACACGATCTGCCCTTCACAAAGCCATGCTGACTGTCCCTGATCAGACCATGATTCTCTAAATGTCTATAGATCCTATCGCTAAGAATCTTTTCCAACAGCTTTCCTACCACAGACGTAAGGCTCACTGGTCTATAATTACCCGAACTATCCCTACTACCTTTTTTGAACAAGGGGACAACATTCGCCTCCCTCCAATCCTCCGGTACCATTCCCGTGGACAACGAGGACATAAAGATCCTAGCCAGAGGCTCAGCAATCTCTTCTCTCGCCTCGTGGAGCAGCCTGGGGAATATTCCGTCAGGTCCCGGGGTCTTATCTGTCTTAATGTATTTTAACAACTGCAACACCTCCTCTCCCTTAATATCAATATGCTCCAGAACATCAACCTCACTCATATTGTCCTCACCATCATCAAGTTCCCTCTGGTGAATACCGAAGAGAAGTATTCATTGAGGACCTCGCTCACTTCCACAGCCTCCAGGCACATCTTCCCACCTTTATCTCTAATCGGTCCTACCTTCACTCCTGTCATCCTTTTTTTCTTCACATAATTGAAGAATGCCTTGGGGTTTTCCTTTACCCTACTCGCCAAGGCCTTCTCATGCCCCCTTCTTGCTCTTCTCAGCCCCTTCTTAAGCTCCTTTCTTGCTTCCCTATATTCCTCAATAGACCCATCTGATCCTTGCTTCCTAAACCTCATGCATGCTGCCTTCTTCCACCTGACTAGATTTTCCACCTCACTTGTCACCCATGGTTCCTTCACCCTACCATTCTTTATCTTCCTCACCAGGACAAATTTATCCCTTGCATCCCGCAAGAGATCTCTAAACATCGACCACATGTCCATAGTACATTTCCCTGCAAAAACATCATCCCAATTCACACCCGCAAGTTCTAGCCTTATAGCCTCATAATTTTCCCCAATTTCCCCAATTAAAAATGTTCCTGTCCTCTCTGATTCTATCCTTTTCCATGATAATGCTAAAGGCCAGGGAGCGGTGGTCACTGTCCCCCAGATGCTCACCCACTGAGAGATCTGTAACCTGACCCGGTTCATTACCTAGTACTAGATCTAGTATGGCATTCTCCCCGGTCAGCCTGTCCACATACTGTGACAGGAATCCATCCTGGACACACTTAACAAACTCTGCCCCATCTGAACCCTTGGAACTAATCAGGTGCCAATCAATATTGGGGAAGTTAAAGTCACCCATGATAACAACCCTGTTATTTTTGCACCTTTCCAAAATCTGCCTCCCAATCTGCTCCTCTGTATCTCTGCTGCTACCAGGGGGCCTATAGAATACCCCCAGTAGAGTAACTGCTCCCTTCCTGTTCCTGACTTCCACCCATATTGACTCAAAAGAGGATCCTGCTACGTTACCCACCCTTTCTGTAGCTGTAATAGTATCCCTGACCAGTAATGCCACCCCTCCTCCCCTTTTTCTGCCCTCTCTATCCCTTTTAAAGCACTGAAATCCAGGAATATTGAGAATCCATTCCTGCCCTGGTGCCAGCCAAGTCTCTGTAATGGCCACTACATCATAATTCCATGTATGTATCCAAGCTCTCAGTTCATCACCTTTGTTCCTGATGCTTCTTCCATTGAGGTACACACATTTCAGCTCTTCTCCCTTACTATCTTCACACTGTTTATTCTGCTTCTCTTTCCTCAAAGCCTCTCTGTATGTTAGATCTGGCTTTACTCCATGCACTCCATTAAAGGAATGTATTGGGAAAAGTAGTCCAGCCATTGATGACTAGAACAGAATGGAATAGAATTTTATTATTATTGCTCAATACAACAAGATTGTGATGCTGATCCAGTTCATGCAAAGCAGATATTTGCAATGCATGCAGAACAGCTTAATTTTTTTTAAAGTTAGGGAAATTAATGATGGTGTTAAAATCTAAGTAAAATTCTTAGTTACTAGAATACACTGTGACCTGTGGTTTGGGAAGTTTGTGAAGTTTACCAAATAAATTTCAAGAGAAAAAAAAGAACTTGAGAATAAATCCCAACAGATGCAAAACCATACTATCATCTTTCATAGCTATTATAGAAAAGTATGACTGCTATGGGCAAATGTGGATCCTTCATAGAGAGTGGGGAATTTATGCAACGTGCAGTCTACTGGAAACTCATAAGGTCAAGCAGCATGTGGGAGAAAGGAAATTGGGACAGTCTGGATTGAAATTCTGTACCAGGACTGAGAGTGGAGAGTTGAGATGGCCAGCATAGAGAGAAGGGGGTAACCTACCAGTAATAATAAAATGACAAATTTGTTTCATAGAAGTAATCTAAACTCCCAGAAATACTAAATTCATTTTGAGAGAACTAGAATGTAAAAACAACAATATAATGCTGAGACTTCATAAGTCTTTGGTTACAGTAGATCACATTTGGAGTGTTGCATCATGATAATGAGGGACACTGCTGAAAAATGTAAAGTCACCACATTGGTATAATCCATCTCATTTTACTAATTATAGACAGGGTGCTAATTCACCAGAATTCATCCTTGCAGCTTTTTGTGTGTGATGAATTTTTCTACATGAGGTGAATGTCAGTTTTGTAACCATAGTAGAATGTGCACAAGCCTTCAAGATCATAGCTGTCAGAATCAGCTTTATTATGACTGAAATATGTCATGAAATTTGTTTTTGCAGTAGATATATTTATAGATCGTGTGTGTTGTGCAAAAAGAGAGCAAAAATTTGAGGTAGTGTTCAGGGATTTACTGTCCATTCAGAAGTCTGACGGGGAGGGGAAGAAGCTGTTCCTAAAACTGTGTGTATATGTGTCTGTCTTCAGGCTCTAGTACCTCCTCTCTGATTGTTGTGATGTGAGATGTGATGTCTGGTACCAGGTTTTTGCATCATCCAGTGCTCTTAGCTATTTCTTAATCTTCAGTTGTCTGAAGACTGGCTTCTTGGAAGGTGACTTAAGGTGAAACATCTGGAGCTGGCTCACCTACTCAGCACTTCTGAATATAGATGCAAATACTTCAGCCTTTGCTTACATGCTACGTTCAGCAGCCAGTGAAGATGTTAATATTCTTTGAGTCTTTCCTGTTGTTAACTACTTGATAATCAACCTAGAATCACAACTAGATGTGGTGGGATTAGATATAGTTGGATCATTGTGGAATTTATTAGCTCTCCCAGATGCCTTATTTGCATTTTTGTAATCTGTTTCAACAGATTGGTACCGTCATTCAATTTTATTTTAATATTTGGAAACAGTTTGTTTCAATTTGCTGATGTAAAGCTTACCTGATTGATGTATCCATAATTAAATGTTGTTGCACGCCACACAAAAAATATAATTGTCCTATATTTTTGTTAACAACATATTGAATATGTCAAAATGCTTCCACTGACTCAAATTGTGACATCAAATAAGAGATGGTTCTGTGGTTTTTGAGCCCTTGTTCGAAGTGGTCTGTTAGATTTGCGGTATCTTTCACAACCTGTTCTATTTCATTCATTCACTTGCTGTCAATATGGGTGCCACTGAAAGATCAGCATGTATTTTCAGCCTAGTTCCCCAGGGAACAAGGGAAGATGGTGTCATGCCATGCCATTTAACAACTGAGATCTACAGTGCTATTAGGGTGTTCCAGGATTTAGACCTAGTTGAAGGAACAGTGATAATTGAAGTGATTATATAACTCGCAGGGGAACCTTTAGGAAGCAAGGTGCCCATGAGGTTGCTGCTGTTGTTCACAGCTGTAGAGGTTGCAGATTTGTGACGTGCTGTCAGAATAACTAAGGAGAGTAACTGCATTGCATTTTGTAGATGCTGGTGATAGACAAGTGAATGTTCAGGAAAGCGAATCTCTTGTATTCTGTGTAGTCATTGTTGGTACTGGTTGTATAAAAGCCAGCACTCCAAAATGTCTTTTAGTAAAAATTTGATGGTATGTGCTGCTGGTGTTAGATGTTTGAAGTCATCGTTGTGCAGCTCGGATATGCAGAGCTCTGCAGTGCCGTAGAGTGATGTGTTCAGACCTACTATTCCATGCTTGATGAAAGGTAAATTATGATGAGGCAAATATCCGTTGATTCCTCACATTAAGGAATAAATTTTCAAGTAGTGGTTTCCTTAAACATTTGGCCAATTTCCTATTTTTTCAATGCATTGGTCAGAAGTAATATATAATGGTATGTCACCTATATAGACATGACAGTGCAACTCAGTAGTACATGATATGGTATCTGTTTCATTATGTTACTTTTCATCAGTAATGTTTTTAGTTTTGCAGAATGCCACAGTTCCAAAAATAAAAAAGGAGAAAGATATCCTATGTCCAATATACTGTATATCCAGCTCAATTGCCATTGTCAGATGTGCAAAAATTAGAATTTCTGGAAAGTGATATAAGGAGTATTGAAAGAAACAGTCAGTTTATCCTTTGCTAAAAATCAGTAACTGGTAGCTGGGCATAGATTTGAGTAGGTACATTTAATGTAAGAGAAATGTGTACATCCTGAAATTCCTTTTCTTTTCAAATATCCATGAAAACAGAGGAGTGCCCCAAAGAATGAATGACAGTTAAATGTTAGAACCCCAAAGCCCCCCCAACTCCCCTCTTCCACGCGTAAGCAGCAGCAAGCAAAAAAAAACCCAGCCCCCACCAGCAAAAAAAGCATCAGCACCCCCACCGAGAACTCAAGTGTGCAACAAAGCATCAATAAAGACACAGACTTGCAGTACCCCAAGATTACTCGTTCACCCAGTATTCGACATACCACAGGCTCTCTCTCCCTAATAAGGGTAAAAGGGGTATCCCCATTTCACAGCGAAAGGGGAGACATAACAAAACAATTTGCCAATTTATGATGTTAAAAGTCTGTTGCGTTGCTTTTTCTGAGCTCTGTGCCTGAAAAACTCAAGCCTCTGGGCACGCAGCCAGCTTACAATCTTCCGTCTCATGTGACACATCAGACAGCGGCACCAGCCTCGAGTCCACCCACCTCCAGAGCCACGAAAATCCAGCACCCTGAAGGCGCGCTAGTCTTCCAGGCTGCATCCTTGGCATGTCGAAAAGCGGCCATTTGTAAGGCCCTGAGAGCAGGTCCCGTTTCCACAAAGAACTGAAGTCAGTGTGTAACTCAATCTGGGATAGTGTTTTACTTACTCCAGTAGGTCATTTGATAAAATTGCATTGGAGATGTACTCAAATGGAATGAGATGGGGCAGTCAGCTCTTTCCTTCACCAGTTGCAAGAATGAATATATCAATGAGCAGCCAGTTAGTTCACCTGAGCACTGAGGAACTATAGATTCAGATTCCAAAGATAACATACTTTAAGCCTCATTGTTGGCTTGCAGTGTGTGAATGATTGATAGTTGTGATATCAGTCTCTGTCTTTCTTCACTCTCCTCCTCCCCCCGCCCCCACTACCAAGAAAAAGAAAGATTGGAACTGATGTTGGCTTGGAGTGAGGTAAAAGTGTAATTTGAAGTCCTAGAATTTCTCCATGCAGGAGTCTGATTGGATTGAGAAGGGTAAAAAGAATTTGAATGCCAAATGGCTTTATGCTGTTAGTGGTATTTCTGCTTAAGTTGCAAGGTTATCTTAACAGGAAAAAGTATTTGGGGAAATACTCAGCTGTTGTCCTTTTTTTTCCTCTTTTGCCTCTTTTGCTTTAGACACTGCTCTCCTGTCCACTACTTCTTCTCTGTCTTTACGTCTCACCACTGGGCCTCTCTCAGTGTCTGTTTCCCTAATCTACATCCCAAATTCCAGCTGTACATCTACAACCAGCTGGTCAGGTACTGTGCACTCTCTGCTTCTCACTGATCAAGCATGCTGCCTTCCATCTAATGCAAGTGGGGTTGGGGTGGTGGGAGGAGGAGTGGAGTGATTTGTGCTGAGACATAGAATTGATCTGTACCTCATTTGTGGCTTTGAGTAGATGCACCAAGCTACTGTTTGAAATTAATAAGCAGACTTCAAAGATTAATTATAATTAAACTGTGCTTATTAAAGGCATCAAAATTGCACAAACATTTTAAGCTACTATAAGACCATAAGAAATAGGAGCAGAAGTAGGCCATTTGGCCCATCGATTCTGCTCCACCATTCAATGATGGGCTGATCCAATTCTTTCAGTCATCCCCACTCCCCTGCCTTCTCCCCATCCCCTTTGATGACCTGGCTAATTAAGTCATAGTCATACTTTATCAATCCCGGGGGAAATTGGTTGTCTGACCCTCCAAGGGAGGAGTTGCAAAGTTTGATGGCCACAGGCAGGAATGACTTCCTATGACGCACAGTGCTGCATCTCGGTGGAATGAGTCTCTGGCTGAATGTACTCCTGTGCCCACCCAGTACATTATGTAGTGGATGGGAGACATTGACCAAGATCGCATGCAACTTAGACAGCATCCTCTTTTCAGAGACCACCGTGAGAGAGTCCAGTTGCATCCCCACAACATCACTGGCCTATTTATCTATCTCTGCCTTAAGAAACCCAATGACTTGGCCGCCACAACTGCTTGTGGCAACAAATTGCTCATGCTAACAGAACAATTTTACTTGAGGTTCTTAAGCAATTAAGCTCAAGTTACACTTAATTGCACCTAGGCATTTCAGTTAATCCCATTTCCCCTTTACTAACCCAACTATGTCTGAGGCTGCCTATCTGTTTTCCTTTTTAAGATCTCTGTCACCTTTGCACCATGTGTCCCATAAGCCTTGTGCATCCAACAAGTAGAAACAGCTTTTCTTTCCTTTTATTTAAAGCTATCATAAGCATATACACTTTCTTGAAATCTCTTCTCAACCTTCTTTGCTCCAAGGGAAAAACAACCTCAGCTTCTTCAGTCTAACCTTACAGCTACAATCCCTCAACTCTGCAAATATTCTAGTAAATCTCCTTTGCACCATTTTAAGGACATTCAGATTTTCCCAAACTATAGTGACCCAACTATATGCAATACTTTGAGTTGTAGCCCAATTCAAGTTTTATAAAGGTTCAGATCTCATTTAGTACCTTTTATTTATGAAGCCAAATGTTCCATCTGCTTTGCAAGCTACTACCTCTGTCATATCACCTTTAAAAATCAGTTCACCTAAATCTCAGAGGCCTTCTGGTCCTGAAAAATTGTGAAATCATCTATATTGCCTGTCCAAATCCCCTCTGCCAAAGTACGTATCCCCACATTTTGCAAGTAAATTCCACCTGTCACTAATTTACTCCCTCGCTCTTTGCTGCTTCTCTGTAGACAAATAGATAGAGTAGGCAAATTTCCAAATTATCAGTTATCTAGTATAAAGTTATTTAGATACATCAAATAAAACAGTGTTCCTGCACTGACACTTGGGATCACCAGCACCACCTGTCAAAAGTAGCACTTTACCATAATTTTATTGTTTATTGCCCTTTAGTCAATTGTTATCCAAGCTCACACTAGCCCTCTTATTCAGTGATTATTCAGATTGTTAATCATTTATGCATGTCCTTAGTTGGATATTTGTGTTAAAAGCCATGCAAGCAACCAAACACATTCTTTGCAACTTTTCAATACTGATCTATCTTTTACAAATCAGTTCTGCATTATAACCAAAATCTCCTGTGCACTCTGGCTTGTTTTTCCATTAACATTCTCAATTGGTTTCTTTGCTTCAGTGTGAATAATGTCCATCTGGTTTTGCATAAATGCCATCTCTTTCCACCAAGCATGAAGAATATTTTGTAGTTATTTGCCTCAAAGAACCAGTGAATGAACAAGTTGAAATGTTCCCATCAAGGAACGTGTGACCATGTGAAAAGAATTTGGTGCTATACTTCCACTGAGTACAAAGGGGAAGAGCTATAAGGATCCTCAAACCAATTCTGAAGAATATTTAATGGAAATAATGCTATTGTTAACATTTGCTATGACTAGTGATAATGATTTCAAAGCTGCAACTTTCTGCATTGGTAAGATGGACACATCTTTTTCAAAACAAAACTCTTGAGTGATACCAAAAGTATAATTCAAAATTAGAGATGACCATGGCTTAACTGCATTAATAAGGAAATGTGTCAAAATAGTCCAAACATTCCAGAATTGGATGGATAAAGCTGGGATTTTTTTAAAATCCAGTGTTCCGTAAGAAAAAGTTACGATGAATCATTAACATAAGGGTACAGTTTGAAAGATACTCGGTAGACATTTCAGAAGTTTTGGCTTCATAGAATCATAGAGTAGTACAACACAGAACAAGCCCTTTGACCCATCTAGTTCATGCCAAACTATTTAAACAGCCTACTCCTACTAATCTGCACCAGGACCATAGCCCTCAATATCTCTACTGTCCATGCACCTATCCAAACTTAAATTATGAAATCGAGCTTGCATGCAACACTTGAGCTGGCAGATCGTTCTACGCTCTTACAGTCCTCTGAGTGAAGATCTTTCCTGTCAGGTTCACCTTAAAATCTTCACCTTTCACCCTTAACCCATGACCTTAGTCGTAGTCCCACCCAACCTCAATGGAAAAAACCTGCTTGCATTTACCCTGTCTATGCACCTCATAATTTTGTATACCTCTTTCAAACCTCCCCTCAATTTTTTACATTCCAAGGAATAAAATCCTAACCAATTCAATCTTTCCTTATAATTCAGGTTCTCCAGTACCAGCAACATCCTTGTAAATAAGATTGAAAGAGTACCAAGAAAATTTATATCTTTCCTATTGGTAGGTGACCAAAATTGCACACAATATTCCGAATTAGGCTTCACCAATGTCTTATACAACTTCAACATAACATCCTATCTCCTGTATTCAGTAGCTTGATTTATGAAGGCCAACGTCCCAAAAGCTGTCCTTACGACTGTATCTACCTTTGTTGCCACTTTCAATGAATTATGGGCCTATATTTCCAGATGCCTTTGTTCTACTACACTCCTTAGTGCCGTACTGTTCACTGTGTAAGACCTACCCTGGTTGGTCCTACTGAAATGCAATACCTCACACTTGTTTGCATTAAATTCCATCTGCCATTTTTCAGCCCATTTTTCCAGCTGGTCAAGATCCCACAGCAAACTCTGATAGTCTTCCTTACATTCCAGTACATCTCCAGTCTTAGCATTATCTGCAAATCTGAAGATCCAGTTAACCACATTATCATCCAAATCATTGATATAGATGACAAACAACAGACCCAACACTGATTCCCAGCCACACTCCACTAGTCACAGGCCTCCAGTAAGAGAGGCAGCCATCTACTACCACTCCCTGGTTTCTCACACAAAGCCAATGTCTAATCCAATTTACTATCTCACCTTGAATGCCAAGTGACTGAACTTTCTTGACCAACCTCCCACGCAGAACCTTGTAAAAAGCCTTGCTAAAGTCCATGTAACAACATCCACTGTCTTACTTTCATCAGCTTTCTTGGTAACTTCCTCAAAAAAAAACTGAGATTGGTTAGACACAGCCTACCACACACAAGCCATGCTGACTATCCCTAATTAGTCCATGTCTATCCAAATACTCGTATATACAGTCCCCGAGAATACCTTCTAATAACTTTCCCACTACTAATGCCAGGCTCACCAACCTGGTTCATTTTTAGAGCCTTCCTTAAACAGTGGAACAACATTAGCTATCCTCCAATGCTCCGGTACCTCACCTGTTGTTAAGGGTGATTTAAATATCTCTGTTAGGACCCCCGCAATTGCTACACAAGCCTCCCGTAGGCTCCATGGGAACCTATATACATTAGGAAATTAAATGCAGTTGCTATCACTATAAATGGCAAAAATGCTTTTCTAAAACCCAGGAAATTGATTCAATTTTTATTCACTCTTGTGAAAGAATTTAAATAGGAGCTACCACTTTAATATCTCGATTCATTAAAAAAAAATTGAGGTTAATTGGGTTGCTCTGAAGCATTATTATCCTAAAGATACGCTTATTGCTGAAAACGACACCATGCCAGTTCACACTGTTCTGAAATAATTCCAGGCAATACACTTGCTCTGTAAATTTGTCACAGCCATTACAGCCTTGTGTTCTCACCTCAACTTTTCTCATCACATCCCAGAGCTACTCTATCACTACCACCAGCTAGCAGACTATTCTCCGACAACTCTACCTCTTCAAGTTGTGTTCACATTATGTGCTAAGTTTATGATTATGATGAACATTGCAAATCCTTCCAGGGAATCCGATTGTAATTTAAGTAACAGCACATGCAATTTAAATTCTGAAATTGTGTGAAGTAAGCCCATCGTGGATGTAAATGATAAGTGTAGCATTTAACTAGTGGCTTTATATATTAGACCTACATGAGCATTTAGTAAGTCTCAAAGTGCTATCTTCTTGTAAGGTCAGGGGGTTTCCAACTTTTAAATACATATTTTATAGATACTAGAATAATAGGCATAATTAGTGATCAAAGCTGATAATGAAAAAAGGCCAAGATTTGCACTTAAGCATCTAATTCTGGGTAAGAGACTTCTCATGCACAAGCGCAAGGGTTGGCTGGCATTCTGCTTAGTGAAATATAACCATTTTAAATATAATGTCCTTGAGTAACCAAAATGAGGTACCATAATTCTGCTCGTGCCCAAAATATACCCACTTTCTGGGATTTGATATATTCCAGACTATTTTCAATGCTCAATAAAGGTCATTATCATTTGTTTTGACGGTGAAGCTGCAATTGTGATAAAGTGGGTTAGTAACAGGGTAATTTTAGCTACTACTTGATCGATTAACCTGGCAATGTAAGGTGAAATCCAGGTGGTAGGGACGTTAGCACTAATGCCATCAAGGTTCCTGTTATCCCCACAAGATCACAACTGAAGCTAGGTTAAAGAATGGGATTCAGCTTGGAAGATGGTGTCATGCAGTGATAGTTTTCAGTAGCATCACTGGGTCAGTAAAGACATTATGCTTAATGTTTTATATGCAGTATTGAGAGCACTGCTGTCATGTTGTAGAATATCTGAATTGTACCCTGAAATTTATGGATAGTTAAACTATGATTCAAACATAATGGCAAGTTGAAAATGTAAGAATTAAAACTGAGCTGTAGGTAAGACATTTGTACAAATAAATTACGGTAGATTACTGACATTTTCCTGTGCTTGCTCTCTCCCTTTTTCTTTTGCTTGTATCACTGTTGTTTCCATTAGGTTTCTCACCAAGCGAGAGCAAAAGCTGATGCATCGGCGTCGGCATGCAGAGGAGTTACTTGAGTGGAAAAGACGGCTTGATGCTGAGGAAGCTGAGATCCGGCAGATGGAAAAACTAGCCCTGGCTGCATGGAACAAGGAGCTAAAACCAAAGGTGTCAAGGAGAGAATCAAATGAAAGAAGTCCAGGGGGTAAAGGTAAGTGTATGAATCATTATTCCCTTAGCAAGAGTTACCAAACTCTGAATTTCGTTTATCTCAGAGGCTTTAAGCTGCCTCAAAAAGATAGGAAATGCGCACCAATGAGCAGAAGTGTGTAAAAGTATATAATTTTCTCCTCTTTTTATAATCACTAATAAGTGACCAAATAAATTTGATGTCTATCTTAAGATCATTTTCCAAACTGCATGTATTTCTACTGTGGCACAACTTATCAATAATCCTCATGGAGAAATTCTTTGTTTACATACCTGCACCTTATAATTTCAAGTAGATGGCTGCATGCAGGTGTCAACAAATTCAGTATATTTCTTCCGGGCATGCGTTTGCTCCCATGCAGAGGTATCTGTATACTTTATCTGCAGGAAGTCTGTTCTTATGCCTTTCAGATAACAAGGAATTATTAAGATTTATTTATTTGTTTGTTTATTATTGAAATACAGCACCGAGTAAGCCCTTCGAGCCTCGCTGCCCTGATTTAACCCTAACCTAATCATGTGACAATTTACAATGGCCAATTAACACACCAACCGGAGAACCCGTAGGAAACCATCATGCATGGGGAGAAAGTACTAACTCCTTACAGACAGTGATGGGAATTGAAGTAAAGCTTTGTGCTAACCACTATACTACCGTGCCACCCTAATTATGAATACATGAGCTGTTTTGTGTTAAGGGAGTTATTTGATAGATGCTGAATTCACATGGATCTTTGAGCATTTGGCCATTGTATATGCACCTCTCGCTGATGAATCAGTTTACTTTTGCACTACAGAATTTAAAGGGAGTCGATACTAAAAGATTCATTCATTCCATTTATTATAGAACATAGAAATTTACAGTACATTACAGGTCCTCCTGTAGAATTTCCCTAGCGCATAGCCCTCTATTTTTCTAAGCTCCATGTACCTATCTAAGAGTCTCTTAAAAGACTCTATTTTATCCGCTTCTACCACCACTGCCGGCAGTGCATTCCGCACACTCACCACCGTCTGTGTTTTTAAAATAAAACAACTTACCCCTGACAATCCCTTGGTACCTATTTCCAAGCACCTTAAAACTATCCCCCCTTGTGCTAGCCATTTCAGCCCTGGGAAAAAGCCTCTGGCTATCCACACAATCAATGCCTCTCATCATCTTATACACCTCTATCAGAACACCTCTCATCCTCTGTCGCTCCAAGGAGAAAGGCCAAGTTCACTCAACCTATTCTCATAAGGTACACCCTCCAATTCAGGCAACATCCTTGTAAATCTCCTCTGCAATTTCTCTGTAGTATTCACATCCTTCCTGATTGTCCTTCTAATTTGGAAGGAACAACAATCAGCTTTGCTAACAAGGATTTAGTATTATCATGAGTGTTCATCTTTTCTCTAGACACAGCCAGTGAGGAAGAATGCTCAGCACCATCCCAATCTCACCTCCACAGTGACAGCTCTATTCCATTTGAAGTTGGAAGCCCACTTGCACAGACTGTGCAGTCGGCATCAGCAGTCCTCCGAACATCCACCAGCCCTGAGCACAGTGTTTTCACAGACGATGGTTATTCTCAGGACTTTGAAACTATTGCAACACCTAGCAAGCAGGTAAGAAAGTTGATATAAGTAAGTTTTATTTAAGAAAAAGCTCTTAAAATAATAGTTTTCTAACTATCCAACGATAAATGGATTGCTGAGTTTAGTATGAGAGCGATACAGAGATGAAGGTCACTGTCTTCAGTCTAGATCTGTCCTGATTTAGTTGATTACAGAATGGGATAGTTAGCCTTTGTCTGCTGCCCATTATGCCACTGGCATTTAGGATAGCAGTGAAAGTCCTCCATCTCTGGTAATGTTCAGGGCTATTTCATCATGTCAGTAGCTTCCTCTTGGTTTTTACTACTGTCAATCATGCAAGTCCCAGGTGGAGACTCAAGGATACCATCATATTCAGATGTAGCAATGAATTCTTCATTGCTGTTTCTCTAACAGTTCTGTTTTGCCAGCCAACTTTTGCCTTCAAAAATCTCAACACCAGAACAAGTCGAAGATGCTGATTTGTTTTTATACTTTACATAAAACTTAAAAAGAAGCGTGCTGTATAACCTTTTAATGAAAGATAGCATCGTAGGTGGAGACTGAAAGTCTGCTGTTGTTTGATTTTGTTCAGTACCTGATTCAAGCATTCTCCCAATGTTGCTGAGCTGCTTTTGTTACCCTGCACACATTATATTTTAATGATATTAATGTTATGTAATAATTTTACTGTTAAGTACATGTGTGACGAACAAGTGGAAGACAAAGACTGCTTACCGGTAGAACATAAATTCAGAGTCGGATATGATGGCAATCCCAGGCTGTCGTTATTAATTATTCCAAAATCCGAAAAAATCCAAAACACTTCCGACCCCAAGCATTTTGGATAAGGGGTACTCGACCTGTATTTGCATTCAACATTTAAGGCACTTGGAAACAAGAAAAACATTCAGTGTCTTCACTTTGTCTGAAATAAGAGTAGAACATAAGACCATAACATAATGAATACACAGCAGATCAGGCAGCATCTGTGGAAAGAAAGTTGCTTCTTTAGGTCAGAGACCCTTGAGTTCTGATGAAGGGTCTCTGATGTGAAATGCTAATTTTGTTTTTTTCCCTCATCCCACACATCAAGCCTGACCTGCTGAGTATTTACTGTATTTTCTGTGCTTTGTTTCCTTCACGTTCTTTTTGATCGTTTAATTGACTCCATTGTACTTGCCTTTGTGCTTATCGAATATCTAGCAACTTCAGTCCTGAAATTTCACTTTTTTTCTTGAAAACTATAACTTTGAGATAGTGTTCTCCTTATTCTGGATTGCACTGCCTAAGGAATTGTTTTCTGTGCATCTTATTGAATTCTCTTGCAGTTAGAGTGCACAACACAGAAATATGTCCTACCCTCCATGTCAATATCGACCAAGCGTCTTTCTATAGTAATCCTATTTACCAGCACATGTGGTTGGATGCTTTGGCGATTCAAGTGCTCATCTAAATGCTGTATAGATATAATGAGTATACCCACCTCCACCTCCAACTTCACCGCAGGCAGAGCAGCACAAATTCCAATTAGACTCTGGTAAAAAAACATTTTTCAAATCTTCTCGTCAACTTAAATCTACATTGCCTGGAATACATACCTTGGCCGTGGGGAAAAGCTTCTTAATATTTACCCATCTTTGCTCCTCCTAATTTAGTACACCTCTGTTAGGTCTTCTTCAAGGAGGACACACCCAGCCTATCTACTTTCTCCTCAAAACTCAAATAGTCCATCTTAGGTAGCATTCTAGAAAATCTCTTCTGCACCCTCACCTCTACACTCTCATATTTCCTATAATGTAGTGACCAATAATAGGTTTTGGGAACAGTTCGGTTATGGTGAAGTTATCCCCTCTGGTTCAAGAGACTGATGGTTGAGGGGTAATAATTGTTCCTGAATGTGGTGGTTTGACTCCTGAGGCCAATGTACCACCTTCCTGATGGCAGCAGTGAGAAGAGAGCATGACCTGTAAGCCCCTTATGATGGATGCTGCTTTCCTGTGACAGTGCTCCATGCAGATGTGCTTAGTGGTACTTATAGAATTTTCCCTTCAAGGGCATTGATGTTTCAAGGACTGTAATGCAGCCAGTTAATCAGAGTTTGTCAAAGTTTTTGGTGTCATGCTAAATCTTGGCAAACTTTTAAGGAAGTAGAGGTGCTGCTGTACTTTCTTTATAATTACACATGCACTGGACCCAGGGCAGGTCCTCAGAAATGATAACACAGAGGAATTTAAAGTTGCTGACTCTTCCCACCTCTGATCCTCCAGTGAGGACTGGCTAATGTACCTCTGGTTTCCTCCTGAAGTCACTATTTATATCCAATTCATCCTCCTTTTTAACATCTTGCACAGATTGTCTCTTTGGTCTCTGGGCCCCACTCTTTCTCAGGTTGTTGGCTTGCTTTCAATATACTTATAAAATGCCTTCAAATTCTCTCAATTTGACTGAATTAAGCATCCAAACCCATATTTCCTCCATCACTAATACACTGTTGGATCCACCTGTCTCAATTCATTAGTTGCTGAAATCTTGTAGACCAATCTGTTCAACAGCATTCCTGTTTGGCCTTGCATCTTCTACCTTTGAACAAACTTCAAAATTTTGTCACATGTTCAAACTTGCCCAAGGTTTTGTTTGCCTATTACCCCTGTATTTACTGACTACTCATTTTTGGTCCTGATCCCTTGGTTTTAATTTTTCCTAAGCAGCACTATACCCTTCCTCTTGCTGTCTCTATAATGAGCACCTCTAAACCTAATAACCACTCTTAATTTTAGATAATTGTACACTAGATTTAATGACTGTCATCATGCTTTCAGTTACCTAGTCCCTAAGACCTAGAATACCTTCTAACAAATTGCTTCTTTAAGGCTATCAGTAAAGCTACTACTTTAACATAGTATTTGATTGCCCAAAGTATGTAATGTAGTTCAGTCTTTTTTTATAAATTGTTCCTGTAAACTGGGGCATTTAGTTTTACAAAAATACTTCGTTAATTTCTCAGCAGTGTCCAGTTAATCTGTTTTTAATCCTTGGACTCACTTTATACCGCACGCTGTCGGAGCAGTGCTGCCAGAATAATCAAGGACACGACCCACCCAGCCAACACACTTTTCGTCCCTCTTTCCTCCGGGAGAAGGCTCAGGAGCTTGAAGACTCGTATGGCCAGATTTGGGAACAGCTTCTTTCCAACTGTGATAAGACTGCTGAACGGATCCTGACCCGGATCTGGGCCGTACCCTCCAAATATCCAGACCTGCCTCTCCATTTTTTTTGCACTACTTTACTTCCCATTTTCTATTTTCTATTTATGATTTATAATTTAAATGTTTAATATTTACTATTGATTTGTACTCCAGCGAGCGGGAAGCGCAGAATCCAATATCGCTGTGATGATTGTACGTTCTAGTACCAATTGTTTGGCAAGTATAAAGTAATCATGTTGGCAAAGGAGTAATCATCAGTTGAAATATGAAGAACTCCTTTCTATTTACAGTGGTACTGGAGAATTTGTGAAACCTGTGGAATTTTCTGTATTTCTACATAAATATGAGCTAAATTGTGATCAGATCTTCAAGTACAGTGGCATGCAAAGGCTTGGGCACTGCTGGTCAAAATTTCTGTTACTGTGAATAGCTAAGCGAGTAAGAGATGACCTAATTTCCAAAAGGCATAAAGTTAAAGATGACACATTTCTTTAATATTTTAAGCAAGATTGCTTTTTTATTTCCATCTTTTACAGTTTCAAAATAACAAAAAAGGAAAAGGGCCGGAAGCAAAAGTTTGGGCACCCTGCACAGTCAGTACTTAGTAACACCCCCTTTGGCAAGTATCACAGCTTGTGAATGCTTTCTGTAGCCAGCTAAGAGTCTTTCAATTCTTGTTTGGGGGATTTTCGCCCATTCTTCCTTGCAAAAGGCTTCTAGTTCTGTGAGATTCTTGGGCCGTCTTGCATGCACTGCTCTTTTGAGGTCTATCCACAGATGTTTAGGTCAGGGGACCATGAGGGCCATGGCAAAACTTACAGCTTGCGCCTCTTGAGGTAGTCCATTGTGGATTTTGAGGTGTGTTTAGGATCATTATCCTGTTGTAGAAGCCATCCTCTTTCATCTTCAGCTTTTTTTTTACAGACGGTGTGATGTTTGCTTCCAGAATTTGGTGGTATTTAATTGAATTCATTCTTCCCTCTAACAGTGAAATGTTCCCCGTGCCACTGGCTGCAACACAAGCCCAAATCGTGATCGATCCACCCCCGTGCTTAACAGTTGGAGAGGTGTTCTTTTCATGAAATTCTGCACTTTTTTCTCCAAACATACCTTTGCTCATTGTGGCCAAAAAGTTCTATTTTAACTTCATCAGTCCACAGGACTTGTTTCCAAAATGCATCAGATTTGTTTAGATGTTCCTTTGCAAACTTCTGACGCTGAATTTTGTGGTGAGGACGCAGGAAAGGTTTTCTTCTGATGACTCTTCATGAAGGTCATGTTTGTGCAGGTGTTGCTGCACAGTAGAACAGTGCACCACCACTCCAGAGTCTGCTAAATCTTCCTGAAGGTCTTTTGCAGTCAAACAGCGGTTTTGATTTGCCTTTCTAGCAATTCTAACAGCAGTTCTCTCAGAAAGTTTTCTTGGTCTTCCAGACCTCAACTTGACCTCCACCGCTCCTGTTAACTGCCATTTCTTAATTACATTACGAACTGAGGCAACAGCTACCTGAAAACGCTTTGCTGTCTTCTTATAGCCTTCTCCTGCTTTGTGGGCATCATTTATTTTAATTTTCAGAGTGCTTGGCAGCTGCTTAGAGGAGCCCATGGCTGCTGATTGTTGGGACAAGGTTTGAGGAGTCAGGGTATTTATAAAGCTTTGAAATTTGCATCACCTGGCCTTTCCTAACGATGACTGTGAACAAGCCATAGCCCTATCAAGCTAATTAAGGTCTGAGACCTTGGTGAAAGTTATCTGAGAGCTCAAATCCCTTGGGGTGCCCAAACTTCTGCATGGTGTTCCTTTCCTTTTTTTCACTCTAAAATTGTACAAAACAAAAATAATACACTTATCTTGCTTGAAATGTTGAAAAGAATGTTTCATCTTTAACTTTTTCTTTTGGAGATCAGTTCATCTTCTGCTCACTTAACTATTCACAGTAACAGAAATTTTGACCGGGGTACCCAAACTTTTGCATAGAACTCTAAGTCCTAAAGCTAGATAAAGATGTAGCCCCCTGGTAAGCCTCAGGCTCGCTCAGCTCGCTTCCGTCTGAGAAGAACAGCCTTCGGCCCCGCCAAACTGGGTAATCAAGTTTGGGTGGATGCTGCGTGTTGTGTCCCCTGTGTAACATCAGTACCCCGAAATAGCATTCAGTCCACAATGTGCGTTTAAACGAGTAAGATTTTATATTTAAGTATGGGGTTAGTAGAGAACAAAAGAAAAGGAAAACAAATAAAAGGCGGCAATAATCTCATAAACATGTCCAGTGCACAAACGTTGGAGCTCACGGATTCCCGGTTGCTGATCCTCCTTCGCTTGTCATTGACTCCTGGACTCCTGCCCTGAGCCCAGGCCCAGCGGGTCCAGCAACTGTCTCCTCAAGCCACCTCTTCTCTCTTCATCCTCTTCGCGCCTTCTCCCCAAAGCCCGCGCAACTAACAGCTTTCACGCAGACAGAAAGAATAACATCTATCCCAATTGGTTAACAAATGAATACAAGTCCCATTATCACTAATTATAGTCCAAACATACTGCTATAGAGAACCACTGTCTCAACAGTTAACAGTACAGAGAAGCCACTTTATTCACCTTAGCAGTAACATAAAAGAAGAAACCCTTACAAAGAGAATCCAATTAAACAAATAACACAGAATTATACTGTTTCATTTATTAATTGATAAAAATGATCCAATATCACATGTATTTGTGGGAAAAAGTATGTAAACTTTGCTTTCGGTAACTGGTGTAACCTTCTTGTAGAGCAATAACTTTAACCAAACATTTCCGGTAACTTGATCAGTCCTGCACATCAGCTTAGAGGAATTTTAGGCCATTCCTCCTTACGAAACTGCTTCAACTCTTGGATGTTGATGGGCTTCCTTGCATGAACTGCTTGCTTCAGGTCCTTCCACAACATTTCTACAGGATTAAGGGCAGGACTTTGACTTGGCAGTTCCAAACGTGCAATTTCTTCTGTCGTAAATATTCTTTGGTAGGCTGACTTGTGTGTTTAGGATCGTTGTCTTGTTGCATGACCCACTTGCTCTTGAGCTTTAGTTCACGGGTGGATACCCTGACATTTTCCTGTAGAATTTGCTGGGACAATTCAGAATTCATAGTTCCATCAATGTTGGCAAGCCATCCTGGTCTTGAGGCAGCAAAGCAGGCCCAAACCATGACACTGCCACCACCTGTTTCACAGAAGGGATGAGGTTCTTATGTTGGAATGCAGTGTTTACTTTTCAACAAAAATAACGCTTCTCATTTAAACCAAAAAGTTCTATTTGGACTTAACTGTCCATAGAACATTATTCCCATAGCCTTCAGCTTATCCAGATGGTCTTTAGCAAACTTCAGACAGACGGCAATGTTCTTCTTGGAAAGTGGCTTTCTCCTTGCAATCCTGCCATGCCATTGTTGTTCAGTGTTTGCCTGATGATAGACTCATGAACACTGACATTAGCCAATACAGGAGAAGCCTGTACCTTATTAGATGTTACCCTGGAGTTCTTTGTGACTCCAGGGGAGAGTAACAACAGTGTTGAATTATCTCCTTTGGTACACCATCTGCCTGACTGTGGATTGGTGGAGTCCAAACTCTTTAGAAATGGTTTTGTATCCTTTTCCAGCCTGGTGAGCTTCAACAACTTTTTTCCTGAAGTCCTCAGAAATCTTCTTTGATTAAGGCATGGCACACTTCCAAAAACCTGTGTGGTGAAGATCAGAGTTTTATAGTGAAGTCCCAAGTTTATGTTCTTTAATAGGGCAGGACCTCCCACACTCACACCTGATTGTCATCCCATTGATTGAAACTTCTAACTCTAATTTCTCCTTTAAATGAAATGATAATCCTAGAGGTTCACAAACATTTTGCAACAAATAGATGTAATATTGGATCATTTTTCTCAATAAATAAATAAATGAACAAATATAATGTTTTTTATGTTATATATGTAATTGGGTTCTCTTTATCTAGTTTTAGGACTTGGGTGAAGATCTGATCAGATTTTTAGTCATTAATGCAGAGATAGAGAAAATTCTAAAGGGTTCACAAACTTTCTAGCACCCTGTAGGTACTACTGTGGAATCATTAATATCCACCTGACCAGACTGAAAGAATTCTAGAAAATAGGTTTTACAAGGGTTTTAGTTAAATATTTCATCCAAAAGATTAGGCGTGTGCAGAGGCTTAAAATAGCTTTCCTGCACATCTAATCTTTATTTTATCAAATCAGTAAATACTAACAGCTAGGGAACTAATCTATTGCCATTCCCTTGCCCTGTGCAGTCTGCTTCTTCAAATGTGAGTGTCAGTGCAACAAACCAAGATGGTAAGAAGAATAACTCAAGTGCTAGTTTACAGATGAGGTCAGAAGTAAAGTCACGCCAAGGATCCTGCAGCTGGTCTGATGAATCTGTTTCTGTGACACAATCAGGTAAGAAGTTTCTAACAGCTATGTGTGAGCTTTTCAGTATTTATTGAAAATACTTTGTAGGTACTCACAGAATTCCATGTAACCACAGCTAAAATTATAGCACAGTACTGATGGGACAGTCTCAATAAATCCAGTTGCTCATGAAGGGTTGCAATTGTCCACATCAGCAGAATTGTATTCAACTGCAAACTATAATCTCAAGGCCTGGTATATCACTCCTTTTGACCATTACTATCAAGCTAGGGACTAATGCCAGTTCAGTGGCGAGTATAGAAAGAAGTTTTACAAGTTGCAATGAGTGGATCTGAACTGAATAGAGCTGCTACACAAAACCATCAGCTTGTTAAATGGCAAAAGCAGCATGCAGTAAACAGATGCATCACACACAATGCTGGAGGAACTCAGCAGGCCAGACAGCATTAATGGGAAAGAGTAAACAATCGATGTTTCAGGCCGAAAACTTTCAAGACCGGAAAGGAAGGAAGGAGTCAGAATTAGAAAGTAGGGGGAAGGGAAGGAAGAAGTACAAGGTGGTAGGTGATAGGTGATACTGGGAGAGGTGGAGGCGTTGAAGTAAAGAGCTGAGAAGTTGATTGGTGAAAGGGGTAAAGGGTTGGAGTAGGGGGTATTTGATAGGAGAGGATAGAAGACCATTGAAGAAGGGAAGGAGGAGGAGCCCCCGTGGGAGGTGATGGGCAGGTAAGGAGATGAGGTGAGAGAGGGAAACAAGAATGGAGAATGGTGAAGGAGAGGAGGAGGGGGCAATTACTGGAAGTTTGAGAAATTGATGTTTCCATCAGGTTGGAGACTACCCAGACAAAAAAACAAGGTGTAGCTCCTCCAACCTGAGTGTGGCCTCATAGTGACAGTAGACCAATGGGAATTAGAATTGAAATAGCTGGCCACCAGAAAATCCTGCTTTTTGTGGCAGATGGAGCTAAGGTGTTTGAGGAAAGTCTCCCAATCTGGTCTGACCAATATATAGGAGGCAGCACCAGATACAATAGGTGATCCCAACAGACTCACGGGTGAAGTGTCGCCTCGCGTGGAAGGGCTTTTTGAGGCCCTAAGTGGTAGTGAGGAAGGAGGTGTAGGGCAGGTGTGGCCCTTGTTCCGCTTGCAAGGATAAGTGCTAGGAGGGAGATCAGTGGGGAGGGACGAGTGGACAAGGGAGTCAAGTAGGGAGTGATGCCTGTGGAAAGTGGGAGGGAATGAAAGATCTGCTTGGTGGTGGGATCCCTTTGGAGATAGCAGAAGTTTCAGAGAGTTATGTGCTGGATGCAGAGGCTTGTGTTGTGATAGGTGAGGACAAGAGGAACCCTATCCCTCGTGGCAACAGGTGGAAGAGTTGAGGGCAGATTTGTGCAATGTGGTTGAGGGCTGCATTGATGGTGGAGGAAAGGAAGCCCTTTTCTTTGAAGAAGGAGGACATCTCAGTTGTTCTGGAATGAAGAGCTTCATTCTGGGAGCAGATGCAGTGGAGATGGAGGAACTGAGGAAAGGGAATGGCATTTTTGCAAGTGATAGGGTGGAAAGACAGCAACACACATCAAACTTGCTGGTGAATGCAGCAGGCCAGGCAGCATCTCTAGGAAGAGGTACAGTCGACGTTTCAGGCCGAAACCCTTCGTCAGGACTTTGTCAGGTGGGAAGACATCTTGTCCAGAGAGCTGTGAGAGTCAGTGGGTTTGTAAAGAGTATCAGTAGGTAAACTATCTTCAAGGATGGAGAGAGATCGTGAAAGGGGAGAGAGATGTCAGAAATGGGCCAGTTGAGGGCAGTGTGGAAGTTTGGAGAAAGTTGGTGAAATTGATGAACTCAGCATGGGTGCTGGAAGCAGGACCAATGCAGTCATCTTTGTAGCGTAGGAAGAGTTGTGGATTGATGCCCATTTAGGTTCGAAACATGGACTATTCCACGACTGTTAACTCTTTTCCATAGATGTTGCCTGGCCTGCTGAGTTCCTTCAGCATTTTATGGGTATTACTTTGGATTTCCTACATCTGCAGATTTTCTCATCTTTTCAATTAAGAGTTTAGCAGCTCCCCAACCAATGGATCTGATCAAAATTCTGCCACCCTGGTACACACAGTCAAGAATAGTGATAGGTTAGCTAACATGAGGACACTTCTCCAGTAAAGATCCCCACCTTCAATTAAACCAGAGCCTGGAATAAACCTTGTGAAACTATATTCAGCTAGAAGAACTGAGTGAATGATGCATCTGTGCTTCCTCCCGAAGTCCTCACTGTTATAATGGTAATTTTTTCAGCCAAATCAAAGAATGAGCGAGTAGCAGGAAAAGCAATAATAATGAAAATGGGCAACCTCCGATGTGTCATGCTTAAAGTAGCACTTCAGACCTAAATGCCTAGCATGCCAAGCATATCCAGTACAGGTCTGTCAGTGGCAACTACATGTCCCTAGTTACGTTCTATCCACCAAAAACAGAGTATATCCGATCTGGCTAACTACTGTTCTATCAAAAGTAATGGGAGGTGTCACCAACAGTGCTCTTAAGGGACATTTACTCCAGTAATTTGCTCCCCCATGCCCATTTTGACTTTTCATTGTCAGAGTTAGTGCAGTATTTACAGGTGATTTGAGTGACTGCCTTTAATGAGGCTGTATTTGACAGGATGTGGGATTAAATAGCCCTAATCAAATTGAACTCTGGAAATCAACATGAAAACTACACTGGCAGGATTTGTACCACACAAAGGAAAATGTTTAAAAGCAATGGTCAGTGCTTTCTAACTTTGGTTAGTGAAATGCTGCATGTACTCTATTGTACAGCAAGTGTTTCTCTGCCTATTGATGCAATGCTCACCATTAGCTTTGATTTTTTTAAAATCCAATTTTATATTTAAATTGTTTCCTGATGTTTCCCTGCTTATGATCTCAATGAGTCCACAACCGCATTTGCTGTTGAGAGTGTAAGCCATGTCTCCAACAAGGCCATGACTGGCCGGCCGGTGTCCGACGAGGTTGGGGCTCTATGTGCATAATTGATATTTTGGGGGATATCAGTATTTCTTTCCTTCCCTGTTTGCCCTTGATCTATTGGCTTACAGGGCCAATTAAGAAGGCATTTAAGAGTCTGCGAGGAGTCTTTAAGCTAGATAAGGAGACAAAAGTTCCTCTCTTGAATGGCATTAGTTAACCACATAGGTTGTTTCCCTATCTAGTGAGCTTGTTTTGTGGTTATCATTGTTTTTGAAGATATTCACACAGCTTTGTAGTCAGTTTGAACTTTGCTGACTGTATCATTAGTCTAGTAATTTAACCATTATGCTACTACTAAATAAAGGGGGTCTGTACATGCAAAAAATATGGCTTTGCTCAGTTGTGTGTTCAGTATTATTCTGAGCTTTAAGAGTGCATTTAGTGAGTTTATGGATCTGATTGCACTGTACAGTGACAGCGTTTGATTATATTTACGGGAGAATGGTGCACTTGAGAAGCCTGAGTGTACCAGGAAGACAGTGTCAAAATCAAAATACATTTCCTAACAAATGATGTGTACAGAATACAACTCTGAGATTCATCCTCCTGCAGGCAGCCATGAAGCAAAGAAATGCCATGGAACTGTTCAAGAAATCATCAACATCCAATTCACAAAAACAAATTGCACAAAAGGCAAGCAAACGGCATTAAAATATGAAACATCAAACCAGGAGTCCAGTAGTATTCAGTTTAGTTAATTTCAGTACTGCACCGGTAGTCCACTGCCGGCCGCAGGGCCATTCTTCACCAAAATTCCCCTTGTCCGTATTGATTGTCCCGATCAAACTGCTCAAAAGTAGCAAAAGTAAGAGTAACCAGAATCCAGGAACCCATGCAATATGAACTTCAAAGACCCCAAAAAGAGTCCACAGCCTCACTGATGTATCCTTTCAACATGGATCTTACACTTTCCTCCCGACTAGCAAGAGGGAGAGGAAGACCAGTCAAACACAGGCAGATGGCGCTGAACACTTGCTCATCTTCTGTTCTTGTCCTCACTGACTTCAACCTTGCTTAACGCCTCAAATGGAGAGAAGCATTGGAGTCGATCGTGGACTTGTGCCTCCAGGCTTCCTGGCCTCTGGGATGCACACTCTGCTCCAAGTCTCACCAAAGCTCCCTTGGAGACGGCAAAACATCAGGTTGCTTAATCGGCCCAAAAGCACGCTGTCAAAATGCAGCCTACAAGTTCCAGTCACAAGCAGCTCAGTAGCAGAATCATTTTGAAAGAAGAAAAAGTAGTTTCGTGAACTGTTTGTGGGACTTCGCCATTGGTGACTTTGTTCGCTGGCACCAATGGGTCTGAACAGAATTTGTTCATGAGAGTGTAGGCTTGATCAACCTATGCATTTTGTGGGATTGTAAGGCTGAAATCCCAGTGCAAGCAGCAGAATTGTCTGATTAGCCGGTGCATTGACACCTGTGACTATGATCTTTCTGTGTGTTGACCAGGATTGTGCATCAAGCTAATGCATTTTCCAGGGATGTGTTAGCCATGTACAGAATGGTGAAGCTGATCAGTCATAGGTGTTCTAAGACTGGGGATCTCAGTACATGTGTGATAAACAAAACAAAATGGTATGTGAGAGTTTCCATTTAATTCTGGCAGCTATTACTTCATTGAATCAGATGGATTTTAATTGGAAATTTAAGCTTCAAGTAGCAATAAATGAATAGAAACTAAGTAAAACTGTTAGTTGATTTCTCCCTGCTGAGGTATATATTTTGAATAATAAATGATTGGTTGAATTGGAAGCTACTACCTATTATAACTTTGATTTGATTGCATCCCTAACAGAGACAGCATCTGACCAGAGTGATATCGAGGGCAGGATTCATGCACTGAAAGATGAGCTGAGGAAACGTAAATCTATTGTAGACAGACTGAAGAAAGAGCAGAAGAAGCGACAGAAGGAGAGATTGAAAGCACAGGAGGCTAGTCTCATTAAACAACTAGAGGTAAAATTATCGTTGTACCTTCTTATCTTGACTGTCCTGCCAGTCTTTGATTAGGGCAATAAGAAAGTTGTATGTGTATACCGCTCCAAAATCAATTTGCTATCCACAATATTCATTGTTTAGTTTGGAAAATCGTTGAGGAAATTAAGTATATGGTTATTCAAAGGACTTAATCTAGCTTTATTCTTTTTGTTTCTGTTCCATTGCTGGAAAATCCTTTATATCACCCTCAACTTATTCTTAAGGCCCTTTGCATTGCTATATTGCTTCTGACTTTTGAAAAGTATGTAGCATTCAATAGTGCATTAGGTTGTCTCTCCCCAATCGCTGCTATTAAAGCATGAGGCAATGCTTTATTAAAGTTTGGAGGAATCTGGATTGTTGTAGTCTTTACAATTTAGTCTGAGAGTTTTTATGGTGTAAGGGTAGAGGGATCCTCAACAAAAAATTTATTTTTACAGCAGTTAGCCAGATTTATCTGCCATCCTCAGAATATTTTCAGTTGTCAGACTTGATTAATTTACCAACTAAAATTGGATTTATTAATTTGAAAATACTTTTGCTGATTTGTTGAGTTTGCAGCCGTATGTGATTTTTTGGACTGTACTTTATATTGGCTTCCTTCAGTTTTTTTTTGGTGTTAATTGTGGCTGGTTGGTGGGTGGGTGATCTGTAAATTTTTTGTGTGTAAGGTGGGGGTTGGGGGTTTTGATGCTACTGTCACTGTGCTTTTTTTGCAGGTGAGGGGGTCGGGGATTATTATTGTCATTTTTTTTCCTGTGAGGGAGCAATGTGGATTTAATGCTATTGTCCCTGCTTTTTTCTGCAAGTGAGGAGGTCGGGGATGTTATTGTCGCTGTTTTTCTCTGCGAACGAGGGGATTGCGGATTGTTATTGTTGCTATTTTTTTCTGCGAGTCAGGGAGTTGGGGATTGTTATTGTTTCTTTTGTATTTCGTGCTGGTGGGGGTGGGAGAGTTGGTGAATTTCTTTCATCAACTCCCATTGTCTTCCTGTATTTCAGGGTTATCTGGAGAAGACAAATATCAGAGTTGTACATGCATACTTTGACAATAAAATGAACCTTTGAACATTTAACCTTTTTCTTTCTCTTGTATTACCAGTCCTATGATGAATTTATTAAGAAGACTGAAGCAGAACTAAGCAAAGAAGTGTCCAGTTCAACCAAACCACAAATCAAAACCCCTTCCTCTATCGCTGCTGAGAAGCCCAAGATTAAACCACTTTCTCTACAAAGGTAATCTCACTGGGCAATACAGCCTTAGATGAAAAAATACTTCTCAGAATATTAGTAGTATTACTGTTTTATCAGTTAAACATAATAGAATGCCTACATACTCTATTGAAAGTACTTTTTTAAAAATTAGGTTGCACTTGACTGTTACATAGAAACATAGAAAACCTACAGCACAATACAGGCCCTTCAGCCCACAATGTTGTGCCGAACATGTCTCTACCTCAGAAATTCCTAGGCTTACCCATAGCCCTCTATTTTTCTGAGCTCCATGTACCTGTCCAAAAGTCTCTTAAAAGACCCTATCGTATCCGCCTCCACCACCGTTGCTGGCAGCCCATTCCATACACTCACCACTCTCTGCATAAAAAAACTTACCCCTGACATCTCCTCTGTACCTACTCCCCAGCACCTTAAACCTGTGTCCTCTTCTGGCAACCATTTCAGCCCTGGGAAAAAGCCTCTGACTATCCACACGATCAATGCCTTTCGTCATCTTATATACCTCTATCAGGTCACCTCTCATCCTCCGTTGCTCCAAGGAGAAAAGGCCGGGTTCACTCAACCTGTTTTCATAAGGCATGCTCCCCAATCCAGGCAACATCCTTGTAAATCTCCTCTGCACTCTTTCTGTGGCTTCCACATCCTTCCTGTAGTGAGGTGACCAAAACAGAGCACAGTACTCCAAGTGGGGTCTGACCAGGGTCCTATATAGCTGCAACATTACCTCTCGGCTCCTAAATTCCAATACACAGTACGCCTTCTTAACCACAGAGTCAACCTGCTCAGCTGCTTTGAACGTCCTATGGACTCAGACCCCAAGATCCCTCTGATCCTCCACACTGCCGAGAGTCTTACCATTAATACTACATTCTGCCATCATATTTGACCTACCAAAATGAACCACTTCACACTTATCTGGGTCGAACTCCATCTGTCACTTTTCAGCCCAGTTTTGCATCCTATCAATGTCCCGCTGTAACCTCTGACAGCCCTCCACACTATCCACAAAACCTCCAACCTTTGTGTCATCAGCAAACTTACTAACCCATCCCTCCACTTCCTCATCCAGGTCATTTATACAAGTCACAAAGAGTAAGGGTCCCAGAATAGATCCCTGAGACACTTACGTGCAGAAAATGACCCGTCTACAACCACTCTTTGCCTTCTGTGGGCAAGCCAGTTCTGGATCCACAAAGCATTGTTCCCTTGGATCCTATGCCTCCTTACATTCTCAATAAGCCTTGCATGGGGCTTGCTGGAGAAAATGCCTTACTGAAATCCATATACCCTACATCTACTGCTCTTCCTTCATCAATGTGTTTAGTCACATCCTCAAAAAATTCAATCAGGCTCATAAGGCACAACCTGCCCTTGACAAAGCCATGCTGGTTATTCGTAATCATATTATGCCTCTCCGAATGTTCATAAATCCTGCCTCTCAGGATCTTCTCCATCAACTTACCAACCACTGAAGTAAGACTCACTGGTCTATAATTTCCTGGGCTATCTCTGCTCCCTTTCTTGGTTAAAGGAACAACATCTGCAACCCTCCAATCCTCTGGAATCTCTCCCGTCCCCATTGATGATGCAAAGATCATCGCCAGAGGCTCAGCAATCTCCTTCCTTGCCTCCCACAGTAGCCTGGGGTACATCTCATCTGGTCCCGGCGACTTATCCAACTTGATGCTTTCCAAAAGCTCCGGCACATCCTCTTTCTTAATATCTACATGCTCAAGCTTTTCAGTCTGCTGCAGGTCATCACAACAATCACCAAGATCTTTTTCCATAGTGAATACTGAAGTAAAGTATTCATTAAGTACCTCTGCTATTTCCTCTGGTTCCATACACACTTTCCCACTGTCACACTTGATAGGTCCTATTCTCTCACGTCTTATCCTCTTGCTCTTCACATACTTGTAGAATGCCTTGGGGTTTTCCTTAATCCTACCCACCAAGGCCTTTTCATGGCCCCTTCTGTCTCTCTTAATTTCCTTCGTAAGCTCCTTCCTGTTAGTCTTATAATCTTCTGATCTCTAACATTACCTAGCTCTCTGAACCTTTTGTAAGCTGTTCTTTTCTTCTTAACTAGATTTATCACAGCCTTTGTACACCACTGTTCTTGTACCCTACCATAACTTCCCTGTCTCATTGGAACGTACCTGTGCAGAACTCCACACAAATATCTCGTGAACATTTGCCACATTTCTTCCGTACTTTTCCCTGAGAACATCTGTTCTCAATTTAAGCTTCCAATTTCCTGCCTGATAGCAATTACTCTAATTAACACACATCAAAGTTGCTGGTGAACACAGTAGGCCAGGCAGCATCTCTAGGAAGAGGTAAAGTCGACGTTACAGAAGAGTCCTGACGAAGGGTCTCGGCCTGAAACGTCGACTGTACCTCTTCCTAGAGATGCTGCCTGGCCTGCTGCATTCATCAGCAACTTTGATGTGTGTTGATTGAATTTCCAGCATCTGCAGAATTCCTGTTGTTTGCATTACTCCAATTAAACGCTTTTCTAACTTGTCTGTTCCTATCTCTCTCCAATGCTATTGTAAAGGAGATAGAATTATGATCACTATCTCCAAAATGCTCTCTCACTGAGAGATCTGACACCTGACCAGGTTCATTTCCCAATACCAAATCAAGTACAGCCTCTCCTCTTCTTGTGGGCGTATCTACATATTGTGTCAAGAAACCTTCCTGAACACACCTGACAAACTCCACCCCATCTAAACCCCTTGCTCTAGGGAGATGCCAATCGATATTTGGGAAATTAAAATCTCCCATCACGACAACTCTGTTATTGTTACACCTTTCCAGAATCTGTTTCCCTATCTGCTCCTTGATATCCCTGTTGCTATTGGGTGGCCTCTAAAAAAACACCCAGTAAAGTTATTGACCCCTTCCTGTTCCTAACCTTCACCCACAGAGACTCCGCAGACAATCCCTCCATGGCGTCCACCTTTTCTGCAGCCGTGACACTATCTCTGATCAACAGTGCCACGCCCCCTCCCTGTCCTTTCTGAAACATCTAAAACCCGGCACTTGAAGTAACCATGCCTGTCCCTGAGCCATCCAAGTCTCTGTAATGGCCACTACATCATATCTCCAAGTCCTGATCCACGCCCTAAGCTCATCCGCTTTGTTCACAACACTCCTTGCATTAAAATAGGCACATCTCAAACTGTCCGTCTAAGCGCGTCCCTTCTCTATCACCTACATATCCTCCTTCTCGCACCGTCTACAAGCTTTCTCTATTTGTGAGCCCAACCGCTTCTTCCCCAGTCTCTTCAGTTCAGTTCCCACTCCCCAACAATTCTAGTTTAAACTCTCCCCAGTAGCCTTAGCAAACCTCCCCGCCAGGATATTGGTCCTCCTGGGATTCAAGTGCAATCCGTCCTTTTTGTACAGGTCACACCTGCCCAAAAAGAGGTCCCAATAATCCAGAAATCTGAATCCCTGCCCCCTGCTCCAATCCCTCAGCCACGCATTTATCCTGCACCTCATTCTCTTCCTTTTCTCACTGTCGCGTGGCACAGGCAGTAATCCCGAGATTACTACCTTTGCGGTCCTGCTTCTCAACTTCCTTCCTAACTCCCTGTAGTCTTTTTTCAGGACCTCTTCCCTTTTCCTACCTATGTCATTGGTAACAATATGTACCACAGCTCCCTTCCACTACAGGATATCTTGGATGTGATCTGAAACATCCTGGACCTTGGCACCTGGGAGGCAAACTACCATCCGAGTTTCTTTCTTGCGTCCACAGAATCGCCTGTCTGGCCCCCTAACTATAGAATCTCCTATCACTACTGCCTTCCTCTTCCTTTCCCTACCTGTCTGAGCCACAGGGCCGGACTCTGTGCCAGAAGCACGACGACTGTTACTTTCCCCAGGTAGGCTGTTCCCCCCCCCGCCCCCCCAACAGTACTCAAACAGGAGTACTTATTGTCAAGGGGTACAGCCACAGGGGTACTTTCTAGTACCTGACTCTTCCCCTTCCTCCTCCTGACTGTGACCCACTTGTCTGTCTTCCATGGCCCCCGGTGTGACCACCTGACTATAACTCCTTCCTATCACCTCCTCGCTCTCCCTGACCAGACAAAGGTCATTGAGCTGCATCTCCAGTTCCGAACTCGGTCCCTTAGGAGCTGCAGCTTGACACACCGGGTGCAGATATGGCTGTCCGGGAGGCTGGGAGACTCCAGGCCCTTGCACATCTGACACCGAGCACAGAAAACCGGCCTCTCACACATACTACTTCTTTTCTGCAATTAACACAGGTAAACCTACCTCGCCTCGTCCTGTTACCGCCTAAGCCTGTTGAGCCAAAACCCTATCACACTGCCACCTCTCACTCTGCTGCCCGCTGGATATGGCGGTCTTCTTTTTAAATTTTTCCCGCTCTACTGGCTGATGTTACGCACCTGTGCCGTGTTGCCTCTCTTTTACCCCGAGTAGTAAAACTGCCTTTGCTCCGGAAATCCTTAGCCGTTCACCCGCAGCCTTCTTTCTCCAAATCCATTGTTAAACATGGTACATCCATATCAAAATGTTCTCTCTGTAAACACCTGAGATGACATATTCCAAAAAAACTTGATAAAAGAAAGTCTTTTAAGTTGAAAGTTTACAAGTATAAACACTGTTCTTCAATTAACACACTCAAAAAATGCTGGTGGAACGCAGCAGGCCAGGCGGCATCTATAGGAAGAGGTACAGTTGACATTTCAGGCCGAGACCCTTTGTCAGGACTAACTGAAAGAATAGTAAGAGATTTGAAAGGGGGAGGGGGAGATCTGAAATGAAACCTAAGAGCTGGAAAGTTGATTGGCAAAAGGGATACAGGGCTGGAGAAGGGAGAGGATCATGGGACAGGAGGCCTAGGGAGAAAGAAAGGGGCGGGGGAGCATCAGAGGAAGATATAGTGAGAGGGACAGAGGGAGGAAAAAAAGAGAAAGAAAGGGGAAAAAAATAAATGGGGATGGGGTAAGAAGTGGAGGGGCATTAACAGAAGTTAGAGAAGTCTGTTCATGCCATCAGGTTGGAGGCTACCTAGACAGAATATCAGGTGTTGTTCCTCCAACCTGAGTGTGGCTTCATCTTGACAGTAGAAGAGGCTATGGATGGACATATCAGAATGGGAATGGGACGTGGAATTAAAATGTGTGGCCACTGGGTGATCCTGCTTTCTCTGGCGGACAGAGCGTAGGTGTGCAGCGAAATGGTCTCCCAGTCTGAATCTGAACCAGTATATAGAAGGCCGCACCGGGAGCACCGAATGCAGTATATCACACCAGCCGACTCACAGGTGAAGTGTCACCTCACCTGGAAGGACTGTCTAACCCTAACCCTAACCCTAACCCTGAATGGTGGTGAGGGAGGAAGTGTAAGGGCACATGTAGCACTTGTTCCGCTTACAAGGATAAGTGCCGGGAGGGAGATTGGTGGGAAGGGATCGGGGGGGGTGCGAATGGACAAGGGAGTCGCATAGGGAGAGATCCCTGCGGAAAGTAGAAGTGGCGGGGGGGAGGGAAAGATGTGCTTGGTGGTGGGATCCTGTTGGAGGTGGCAGAAGTTACGGAGAATTATTTGTTGGACCCGGAGGCTGGTGGAGTGGTAGGTGAGGACAAGGGGAACCCTATCCCTAGTGGGGTGGCAGAAGGATGGGGTGAGAGCAGATGTGCGTGAAATGGGAGAGATGCGTTTGAGAGCAATTCTTTTGCAGACTTCTTTAAAGAGTAGTATTTTCTACTAAGAAAGTGGAGCATTGAACAATGTCAGTGACTTTTGAAATATTATTTTACTGAAACAGTAATTCTGTTTCTCTCTTTTTAGATACTGCTTGACCTGCTGAATATTTCTGTCATTCTCTTTAGATTTCCAGCATCTGTGATGTTTTGATTTCTGTTTTCAAAAACTTTTCCTAAATTTCTAGCAGATTTTCTTTCAATAGTTGATTGTTCCATCCAGTGACATAATTCATTCTATTCTGCAGTTTAATGATAATCTGCAAAATTTGCTGTGCTTCTGAGACTGTGGGATTTGGCTCAGAAATGTTGTGAGTATCTTGCTGTAACATGCACAGAATCGGGCAGAATTTGTGAAAAGTAAAGCAGTCTACAATGTAGATCTGCGATCCTTTGTCACTGCAAAATTCCAAAGACAATATGATATTTATCTGCCAAGCTCTTAAGCTCAAAATTTTATTTCTGCTTTTTGTTTTCAGGACTGAATCTGCAAAGAGCTGGAAATCGCTTACTGAGGGTGAAAGATCTAAAGTGTCATTGAGTTCCATTGTTAAACAGGGTACGTCCGCATATCAAAATGTTCTCTCAGTAAACACCTGAGATGACACATTCCAAAAAAACTTGATGAAAGAAAGCCTTTAAGTTGAAAGTTTACAAGTATAAACACTTTAAAAATTAGTTGAACAACTAAATTGTGTTTCTAAAAATAATACCTACCTTCCTATTTCCTAAGCCAAACTCATAGAACTATAAAAATATATATGATGGGAATTGTATCTGTGATGGTCTATGTAGCGCCCCCTGGCCACCCTCAGGGTCGCTCGGCTCGCTGTCGTCTAGGGAAACAGCCCTCGGCCCCACCAAACTGGGTAATAGTTTGTGTGGATGCTGTGTGATGTACCCCATCCCACCCAATTAACAGACAATATACCAGATACGATTAAATGATTTACAGTTTATAGAAATTACTGGAATTATATAATTAATAGAGAATAAAATATAAAAGGAAAATAAAAGGTGCCACACTATCAAAGTTCAGTCTCTTCGTGCACAAAAAAGTTGGAGCTCAAGACACTTCTTCTTCACCCTGCAACCCCTCGGACCACCTCGACCGGCCGCCTGGGACCAACAACGGTGGTCGACCAGACACTCTACATGAGTCCGAGTCCGTCTCCGTCTCCTCTCCTCGCCGAACGACTTCCTTGGGGTCCGACCCCGTTAGCGGACATCACAGCACCTGGTTCATCCTCTGTCCCTTTCTCCCGCCTTCTGCCCCAAAAACCCCACGTATACAGTATCTTCAAATACACCAAAAACATAGCAACTATCCCAATTGGTTCATAACATCATCTTATCAGTAACGTGATTCAACAAACTGCTAGCGGGAAGGATTTTCTCAGCGTTTAACATAACAAAGAAGCATTCCCAAGTATAACATAACAAAGAAGCCATTTTAATTAGCCTACACAGTAAAATAAGAGATGAAACCCCCTTACACTCTCCCCCCACCAAATAAAGTCATGCCCTCATGACTTCTAAATAACTCGCCAACCCGTCCTACAGACACACAACACACACATACACAGATACACACAGTGACAGTGCTCCCCAAACAGTGGACCTTACGCCCGCCCACGGGCGCTACATAGGCCAACCTGTCTGGGATCTTCTTAACCCTCTAAGACCTCCGTACCCTCTCACCTAAACCCAAAAGGCTCAGACACTACTAGGGATACCTCGGGCCTGCTTGCCAACTCCTCTCTCACTCAGGCCACCACTACAGCTCGGAGCCCCCTATCCTGTGTCCGGGGCCCCACTTCTTTACCTTCCTGGTCCTGCCACAACTCAGACTGCCTACAGCTAGCCCTCCCCACTACACCTGACTCAGTGGGAGAAGGGCCAAAGGTCTCTTCCTCAATCACAGGAAAGTTAGCGAAAGTCAGTGTGTACCACATGTGCAGCACATCATCCTTCGAATCCATATTCTTCCTCATTCCCTCGATCGGTAGCTGCTGTTCGAGTTTCTCCAAACTGAAACATTTAGCCAGGGCTACCCCTACAGCCTCCTGCAGTCGAGACGTCAGCTTCTTCGGGAACTCCTTCAACTCTCACCACAGCCTCAGCAGTTCTGACTCAGGGTTCTTGGCCATCTCCATCTGGGACGCAGTTACCCCACCAGCTTCTTCCTCCCTGACCTGAGAAGCAGCAGTTAGAGGATGTTCAGCCTCCAGTTTTTCCTTCCTGATGACGTCTTCCAGGTCAACTTTCAGTTTTTCCACTTCATTTAAACTCGCGATAGACATCTTCAAGTTCCTTTCAAGCATCCGCCTCCCTTTTCTGAGATCTGCCCTCCATTTCTTCACCTCCTCGGGAGTGTAGTCAAACTCCCCTCCCTGGGCTCTCGGTTTTCTGTTGGCCTTAGTCAGAACACTTCCTTGATCTTCCCCAACTTGTAAGTCTTCCAATCTTTTCTGAATCGATGTCTTGAGTTTCTGCTGATCCCTTGGAAGGTGGGTCATTGTTTCTTCTCGCTGGATTAATTCATCAGTACATGACCGCAGTGTCGGCTCGGAATTCTGTTGCTCCTTCTCCACGTTGACAAGCGTGAATTCCAAGTCTGCAATGGTTGTCCCACAAGTGCGGCACTCAGTCTCCGGCTGGCATTTCTGAGCACTCAGTTCAGCGGTGCAAATCCCCTCTCTCCCCTGTGTCTCATTCAGATTGACGACCTGGGTTTCCATCCCCAGGTCCACCACCGTCTGTTCCAACACCAGGAAGTTCAACTGGTATGTCAGGTCATTTTTCTCACATTGCACCAAACTCCTCCGGCCAAAAACTCTTCCACATTTGACACTTGGTTTCTGTCACCCGGGCTCAGCCACTCGCCTCGTTTCATAGTCCCCCCAGGCGAATCCAAGCTCGAGGCGGTCATCCACATACGCCAAAACTCCACACTCCTTCACTTCCCCCATGGTCTTCCTCATGCCCCGCGGGAAGGATGCAGGGGCTCCGGATATGCCCTTGGGCATCTTTTCGGATCAGAATAATCCTAGGGAACTAATAACGGCAGTCTTCGGCTCGACAGCCGCACTCCTCGGGATCTGGCAATGTCCATTCCTCAGATCCAGCACATTAAACCACGTCGCATAATCCGCACACATGCTGCCTCCCTCTTCCACGGTGCCAGGGTCCAGTTGCCGCAACCTCTCTCTCACTGAGGTGTCTTCAGCGGTCAACTCCCCTCCCTCGTGGTAGTTCGGAGCATTTACTAAGAGGGTCTACTTTCCCCAGGATGTACCACCGCTGGGTTTCGCTTAAATTCAGTACCAGCTCAAGGCTGCTACACACGTCCTCAGAAGCAACTTGACACGCTGGGTGCCCAGACAATGCCCCCATGAACTCCGGGGTCATCGTCTTCTGGATAACTACTGGCACTGGTATCCAAAACCTCCGGTGCCCTTGCGGTTGTCAAGGGTAAATGCTTCAGACACCGGTTGTAAAACGAACTGTACAACAACTTGACCTGCGCCCCGGGGTCGAGGATGGCTTTAGCATCGCTTCCCTCTATCCGTAACAACAGCCTGGGGCGTGATCCCTCTAAGCCTTCAGGAATAGGGTCTTTTCCTTGTGGAAGTTCATTGGTACATTGCTAGGAACGTGCTTCCCCAGAGACCCCAAGCCGTTTCCCCACTGGGCCTCCACTAAGTTTCCCAACACCTCTCTGGTCAGCTGAACAACTGAAGGAGGGGCTGATCCCCTGAAATGATCCCCCTGGCACTGCAAGCAATTTAGCCACCCTCCTAGCCAGAGAAGACACACTGAAAACTTTCCCCCCTCTTTCAAATAACTGACAGCTGTCACTACTGTGTAAGTGAACCTGACAGCTCTAACACCGTCACCAGCCCGCCTACTTAAACTTTCAACCAATCCCTGTCGCTCTCCCTCAACCGAGCACTGCCACTAATCTAGCAATTGAGAGATCCGCTCCGCCCATGTCTCGCGCACCTCCGCCCCTCTTGGGGTGGACACTATCCCAAGCGCCAGGTGGAGCCTGCCAGAGCTAGAACATTTATTCGCAGACACTACCTCCAAATCAGACCACTTTTTCCTCTCTCTCCCAACAGCATGGACAGCCCTGAGTGCCACGTCCAACTCATCAATGCCAGCCTGAACTTGAACAAAGACTGCACCTACCACGTATACAGCAATAACCAGCAAATAACCCACAGAGACATACATTACAGATTTAAACAGGGCATCCACACAGCATACCAGTAGACTCAATCCCGGATGAGCCCCCACAATGTAGCCCACCCCCCCTCCCGGCCACCCTCAGGGTCGTTCGGCTCGCTGTCGTCTGGGGAAACAGCCCTCGGCCCCGCCAAACTGGGTAGTAGTTTGTGTAGATGCTGTGTAATGTACCCCACCCCACCCAAATAACAGACAATACACCAGATATGATTAAATGATTTACAGTTTATAGATATTACTGGAACTATATAATTAATAGAGAATAAAATATAAAAGGAAAATAAAAGGTGCCACACTTATCAAAGTTCAATCTCTTCGTGCACAAAAAAGTTGGAGCTCAAGACCCTTCTTCACCCTGCGACCCCTCGGACCACCTCGACCGGCCGCCTGGGACCAACAACGGTGGTTGACCAGATGCTCTACACAAGTTCGTCTCCGTCTCCTCTCCTCGCCGAATGCCCTCCTTGGGGTCCGACCCCCGTTAGCGGACATCACAGTGCCTGGTTCATCCTCTGTCCCTCTCTCCCGCCTTCTGCCCCAAAAATCCTGCACATACAGTATCTTCAAATACACCAAAAACATAACAACAATCCCAATCGGTTCATAACATCTTCTTATCAGTAATGTGATTCAACAAACTGCTAGCGGGAAGGATTTTCTCAGCGTTTAACATAACAAAGAAGCATTCCCAAGTATAACATAACAAAGAAGCCATTTTAATTAGCCTACACAGTAACATAAGAGAGGAAACCCCCCTTAGATCTAGAAAAGAGCTACCCTTTCTAATTCCACATCCTATCTCAGGCTCTGTAGCCCAGTTGATCACAGCTCTTCAGATATTCATTTACTTTTTAAATATGAGGGGAGTTTATGCTTTTGAAGTATTTCAGATCCCTCTACCATCCTCTGAGTGAAAATACTTTTAATACTGCTAGCAGTTACTATGCACCTCAGTTTTTTTTTAATCCCCCGTTCAGGAATTAAGTCCTTCTCATTTCTGCCATTTAATCCTCTCAATTTTATACATCTCAAGACTAGAAGACAACCCAAACTTATCCAATCTTTCCTCCATAGCTACAATTTTCCAGGCTTGACAATATCCCTTGTAAGACCTACCTGGAGTCCCACAATCCAGGCTATTCATATGGTAGGTACTTACTGAAGGATTACTCTACCAATAGAGATGCAATGGTAATCGGAAGCCTGTCTGGTTTTATGAATGTAACAAATAATGTAGTCCTAATCTTAAAAAGAAGTAGGAAGTGGAATGCTTTTCTGGCAGCCAACATTTAGAACATTATGTGGTCTGTAATCTGTCCATCACTTCAATCACTTTCAGTTGCCTGGCCCAGATCACTTTATTTTCACTATGGATTTAGTGTTTATACATTTCCGTCCCCTTCCAGGAAGTCCTTAAAGTTCTGCTTCTTTCTAGACAACAGACTTTATCAGTTCCCTTTCATCACCATCTTTCCTCATCTGGCAGAACTAGTTCTTACTCTCAAGTTTGACTTAGGCTCCTCCCACTTTCTCCAAACTAAAGGTATAGCCTCGGGCAGTTATAAACATGCCTTTTCAGCAGCTATATGGGACAGTCCATATTTCAAGCCTTCACTAGTAACGCCCTGGCTTCCTGCACCATGCTGAGCTTGTTAATTTTATCAACTTTGCCTCCACCTTTCACCCACGATTTTCTGGTCTATCTCTGACATTTCTATTCCTTTTTATCTCGCTGTCTCTCACAGTTGTCTTGACTATACCTCTTCCTACTCTGTCACTTGAAAAAAGGCTATCCCGTTTTCTCAGTTCCTCTGTCTGCACTGTATCTTTTCTCAGAATGAAACAGACGATTCCAGAACATTGAAATGTCCTCTGAATTTTTTCTTCCAACGAATGGGATTTCCCTTTCACATTCAGTGCTGCCCCACCTGTATCTCTTCTATTTCCTGCACGTCTGCCCTCAACCGTTCTCCCACCATCCTACATGCCTCCATATCCTTCTCCATAGTTTCCACCATCTCCACTGGGATCCTACTACTAATCATGTCTTTCCCTCCATAACCCTTCTCCCTTCACCACTGTTCAGGCCCCAAACAGTCCTTACAGGCAAGGCAACACTTCACCAGCAATTCTGTTGGGGTCATCTATGATATCCAGTGCTCCCGGTGCAGCTTCTACATCAGTGAGACCTGACAGATTGGGGCACCGCTTTGTAAAGCACCTTCGCTCTATCCCCCACAAAAGCCAGGGATTTCCAGTGGGTACCCATTTCAATTCTACTTCCCATTCCCATTCTGTCAGGTCTGTCCATGGTCTCCTTTACTGCCATGATGAGGCCAAACTCAGGCTGGAACAGTAGCACCTCATATTCTGACTGGGTGATCTCCAGCCTGATTGCATGAACATGGATTTCTTCCCTTCTCTCCTTATTTCTTCCCATATTATTTCTGGCTTGTGCCCCTTTCTTTCCATTCTCATCTGATGTGTCAACTGTTTATTCTTGTCCATAGGGGCTGCCTGGCTTGCTGAGTTAATCCAGTGTTCTATGTGTGTTGCTCAAAATTTCCAGCATCTGCAAATCTCATTTTTGATTTGTGATCTCTTTGCTTTTTGGTTATCACTGTCTTTTAAGACTGAATTTAAGCATTTTTTGTTACAAATACTTCAGGAAGCTCTGACATTCTGAATACCAATGCTTAGATGTAATATTTTTCTTTAAAGAAATTAATTGAGCAGCATTGATAATTTTTTGTTACAGAGCAAAGATCTTCAAGTCCTGATGGACAGAAGTCCAGCTGCCCCAGTGAATTTCAAGTATCGGAGAAAAGCAAGTCCACACTCATTGACAGTCGAGCTGATGATTTGTCTAGAAGTGCTTCACCAATTTCCATACCTGAAAAGAAATCTCAACTGGATAATGTACCAGCAGTCTTGCCTCAAAAGGCAATACCTGAATTTAGCCACTTGCCAGATCCATCTGTCAGCAGGTCAGAGAATGGGTCTAGTGATAAAATAGTGTCTAATTATCAATCCGTGCAAGATGATGTTCAGGAAGAACTTGAAAATATAAAATCAGAAGAATCTGAAATAGATGACTTATTTGGACTTCCTGAACAAAATGATAAATCTGAACTCTTGCTAAAATTAGATGATAAGAAACCAGAGCCTCTCTGCGTCCCTGAGTGTATTCAAAAATTACCTCAAGAAACAGATCTTTCTAAAATTGAAAAGCACCCTTTTCAAATCGAGCATTTTGAGGATTTGAAGGACGAGAAATGCTACTTGGATAAAGAAGGCGGCTCTGAAAAGGAGGATCATTCAGCCAGTTCCATAAAATTTATAGAATCCATTAAATACGATACTTTGGAATATACAAAGTCTGATCATCGGACTTTAGATAAAATATTGTCAAAGAATGATTCGTGTCCTCAAGATTTAGACCACCATTCCCCAGGAAAAGAGACAACTTACTCAGAAGACTTTGAGTCATCAAGACAGAAGTTATCTGAAGACTTGGATGAAAATTTGTGCATTAAAAGTTTTAGAGGTGATGTTGAATCTGTAACTGCCCTTTCTGCAAGAAATGAAAGTGTCACTGGACTCCAGGTGCTGTCTGATCTTGACCACTCTAAACAAGAGGAAGTGGATGGAAGAACGGAGCGTTCTCAAAGTGCTTCATCAGTTATCAGCACAGATGACGAAATCAGTGAGCACCTAAGTGAAAAGTCCTTTTCAAGTTGTGATAGTGTGCATTCAGAAAAATTTCTAGATTTGAAATCAATTCAGAGCAGAAATGTAGAGCACGGTGTTACAGAAACTGAGGAACAGACACCTGTGCCTTCACACTCTCCTTCTCCTTGTCACACTCCTACATCACACGAAACTGATGAAATGCATGAATTCCAAATTGGTGATAGAGTTTTAGTTAGTAGCATCCAGCCAGGCACTCTACGCTTTAAGGGAAGAACCAACTTTGCAGATGGGTTTTGGGCTGGCGTAGAGCTGGATAGTCCAGAAGGTAATGGTAATGGGATGTATAATGGGGTTGTGTACTTCAGATGCAAGGACAGGTATGGCATTTTTGCACCTCCCCACAAGATTTCTCTTTTACCCAAGTGTTACGATAAGGCCATCAATACTGCAAAAGATGAAGAAGACCCATTGTTAGAAGTCAAATTAGATCAAGATCAAGACAGCGGAGAAGAAGGAAGGCCAGAGCTTCCAGAAGATGAATCAAAGCTGCAAGAAGAGTGTGGATATTACCTCAAGAAAACCTCTGATCAAATTGATTTTAAGTCGACTCAGTCTGAAAACAATTTAAATGACCCAATTGCAAACGTTCTGTTTTCTGAGTCTATTGCCATTGATTTGGTTCATGATATCAGTAAATCTTTAAATGATCAGAATTTAGAGAGTGTGCCCGAATTTCATAAGGAGGAACAACCACCTAATTTTAAAGATCAAGATGAAACGCACAGTGTGGCTGATGTATCCATTAAGAAGCCACCCAAAATTACACTGGAGAAGGATGCTGATTTCCTCACTGAGTTGTCTGTGCATTCTCCCAGTGAAAAAGAATTATCATCTCCTGTTCATAAAAAAACACCAACCCCTCTCTTGGATCTATTGAACAAGGAGAAGAAGCAACTTGAGGCACAACTGAGAGTACCAGGCCTCAGTTCTGAATCTGAAAAAATGCTTGACAGTGAGGATTTTAAAGTGGTGGAGTCAAAGGCCATTTTTGAAGACAATGAAAACTTCAGAAAAGAACAGAAGGACAAAGAGACAAAAGCTAGCTCTTTGGCTGCTGATATCCTGTCTTCCTATCTGAAAGATGCAGTCAAAGAATTCCAGCAAATCAAAAAGGCTAGAGATGAAAAGATTGAACTAACTAACCAAATGTTATGTCTCAAATCAGCTGAAGTATCCTCACCCAGGTCATCTCCCAAGTATATGGAGGTACAAAGTGGAGCTGGTGTCCAGTTACAGACTTCAACTGAAAGAGATGACAGTGATGAGGATAAAGAAGAAATATTATCTCCAGATCTTTGTCCTAGACCTGTATGTATTAATTTTCAACCAATATTTTTGGAGGGGGGTATAACTTTGTAAAAAATAGAGGTGAAGTATCTATGACAGAATTATAATCTTATTGTTTAATCTCATTTCTTTTACTTTTCATTGTTTAGCATGGAATAAAAGTTAAAACCAAATTTTCTTTCAGGTCATACCTTTGTCTAAAATCTAATTTGTAAAACTCAACAGTATTGTTAGAGGATTCAGGATCTGATGAGAGGAATACCTGTTTAACCCCTTCAGCTGCTTTTAATATTCAGCAAGGTTATGACTGATCAGTGACCTAATTCCTTAAACTCCCCTTTACTGTGTATCACTAAATAATTTTGATTAGCTGAAATCTAATATCAGATATGAAATTAATAATTGATCTGAGGTTAACTAGCATTTCAGAAGGAAACCTCAAACTCTGCACGCAAAATGCTTCCTGCTAGTCATAGAAACTCTCCCCGAAAAGCAAAAATGATTTTTCTCAGTTTAATCAGCAGATCATTAAATATCTTAAACATTAATAAAATTACCATTTAATCTTCTTAAACCGTACGTTGAATATTCTGATTATTAGACTGGAATTTATTTATTTTTTTGCAGTGCTGCTCTGCTTCCATAAACCATAAAAATACAGTATACAAAATTACAGTACACAGGTGCTGTATAACCACAGCTGAGTGTGGGCAAGAATTAGATTGATAATTCTATAAATGTAAATTAAGGTAATTAAATCAAACCTTTGTGGATCCCCTCAACACTTACCGCTTTTGAGTACTTTCTACCTTGCCTAGTAGTTTATGCAAGGGGTGATTGGTAGGGTTGTGGCCTAAGGTAGAAGGAGTCAATTTTAGAAAACCTAGCATATTTATTTTTCAACATAGTCCCCTCCTACATTTACACATTTAGTCCAGCGGTCATGGAGCATATGGATCCCTTCTTTGTAGAAGTTGGCACCTTGGACTTCTAGAAGGATTGAAGGATAACTTCAAACTTTCTGCATACTCACTCAAAGAGTTGAACTGCATGTGCATGTAACAAGAGCTGTATAACTCATCTTCTTCCACCTTAGGCCACAAACTTATCAATCACCCCTGCTGTGGACCACTTTCTGGAGGTCCAAGACGCCGACTTCTACAAAGAAGGGGTCCGTATGCTCCACGACTGCTGAACTAAGTGTGTAAATGTAGGAGGGGACTATGTTGAAAAATAAATGTGCAATGTTTTCTAAAATTGACTCCTTCTACCTTAGGCCACAAACTTATCAATCACCCCTCGTAAGTGTATACAGACCATCCAATTAATAATGTTTGGTGAGACAAGAGGCTGATCAGTGGTCTCTTGGTGTCTCTAATGTTTGTTTGGTAGAAGTTTCTGCTGTATATTTGGTGACATCATATAATCATGACTTGTACAAGAACATCTCTCACCCTATCATTGCCCCTCCCTGAAACTGTTAAAATTTTTTAGAGATCTTTTAGAGAATTTACATATTACTATTTATCTATTTATGGTTCTATTACTATTTATTATTTATGGTGCAACTGTAACGAAAACCAATTTCCCCCGGGATCAATAAAGTATGACTATGACTAAAATTTGCACTTTTTAATTTTAAAGAAAAAGATTTTGTGAGAAATGTGACTTGTGGAAGAAGTGCTGTAAATTCTCAACAAACCAAATCCAACAGCACTCAATAGAGAAGAGAGAGCACGGTTGCATTATTGTTAATAATGTTCATCTGGACAAACAGTCTCCTCATGGAAGTGTTAGAAGTCCTCCTGCTTTCCATATTAATACACATGATGTGGCTAAATTGAAATAACTGTGGTCCACTCAAACAATGGCATTCTGGATAATGAGACAAATGGATTCTGTCTTTGACTATTTGGCTAATATTTGGACAATGTTGGAGGAAAAATGTATCCAACAGTTAAACTGGATGTGACCTTATTAAAAGTAAATTAAGAGAATCCATTTTTTTCTGAAGTGCCAAAGACACAGTTGGATGCTGTAATCAGTTTTCATTTTAGTTTGGGGAAAGGAGATTGGTTTCACCACAACCTGACTGACCAAAACAGATCAAAAGCAGATCTTCTCCTGTCTTCCTCAACCCTTCACGTATCACTAATATTAAATTTTCCTTAATTGGAGAAATAACTATTAGACATATTGATGGACTACATTGATACAGTACACATACCTTGTTTGGAATGTGTGGATTTATAATTAAGGCTGCTGAAAGTACAGTAAAATTCCAGTAATTGCTATTTGACTGATGCTAATAGTTCCCATCCAGTTCACCAGGTTTTTCCTTTCCACCAGCAGGGCCACAGTGGTTCACGGGAAAATTTGTTATAGTATGCATATAATTTTTGTTTACTAAAATATGTTGGGATATTAATAGGAGTAATATCCAATATTGTGGAAAATCTACTACTCTGGCACCAAAACCCATTAGAGTGCTGGATTGTCAGAGATATACTTTGAAACCTATTGCCAGTAAAGATTTTTTTCTCTTTTAGATTGAGTGTTATGAATTATTTTTAATTAACTTAAAAAGGTACAGGGTGAGGAGGTGAGAATCATTCTTGTTGAATTGGAAATTGTTTTGTTTTTTGGGTTCTAAGTGTGTCTGTCACATTTGTACCAATCTATGGCAAATTGGAATGCACAAGGTCATTGCCACTTTCTAACCCATTACACATGTTGCTTACATCTTTTCCAGATTTATGTTCTGCAGCCTTGGGTTTAGAATCAAAATTCCACATTTTATTTAAAGTTTGTTTTGCCTATTTATTTATTTCTTGCTTTGTGATTCTTAACTTGCTTCTGTTGTCTGTGACAGGGCAGCCCAGTGTTTGGCACAAGTGGGCAGGAAGAATTGGCCAAGCGCCTTGCAGAGCTGGAATTGAGCCGCGAGCTCCTTGATGATCTGGGAGATGACCAGGACTGGTTTGATGAAGACTTTGGACTAAGTTCTCGCAAAGTGCAGCAGCCAGGACCAGAGCTAGAGCCACAATTACCAAAGACTGTGGCTCTGAAAATCCGTGAAGAGCAGTATTTTGCTGTACCTCATGATGCACTGGAGGTTGAGAAGTTAGTTCACACAGCTGCTGAAGAGCTTTGGAAGTGGCAGGAGTTGGCACACAGTCTGTGGGATATTCAGTTACCCCAGGATTATTTTGGAAATAACAAAGGACAAAATGTAGAAAGTGTCAGCAAAAGAGTATATTGTGAGGTGAGCTCAAAACATAAGTTGTATCTCATTAAATGTTACCCTAAAGTGAATCTGGATGACTATATACATAACTGATATAGATCTTGTAATGAGAAGTCATACAGCACAGAAGTTGCATCTCCAGCCCACCATGTTCCTGCTGTACTAATTCCATTTAGCAGCACTTGGTCCTTAGCCTATTATATTTGGTAACTCAAGTGCTTATTGAATTGCTAGTAAAATATTGGGAGATTCAGTTTGCAGTATATCCCTTCAAGCAGAACATTCCAAATTCCAAACTCCCTAAGTTTGAAGTAGCTCTCTCTCCATTCTCTTCTGAATCTCACTCTTCACCTTAAAGCAATGTTCTCTTGTATACCTCTGCTCTCTCATAAACCCCTGCTGTAGGAGTATGGTTTTAGTAGCTGACCTATTGCCCTACCTATGCCTCTCATAATTTTGTATACTTCTTTCAGCAAGCCCTCATCACCCTGTCACCATCACTCAGACTCTTCTGCTCCAAGGAAAACAAACCCAGCCTATCCTGGTGAGTGCCCTCTACATCCTCTTCAAAGCAATCATATCCTCCTATATGATTGCAACTAAAAAGGTGCACAGCACTGTAGCTGTGACCTAATCAATATTTTGTAAGGTTGCACCAAGACCTCCTTGTCAGACTTAATGTCTCAATTAATGAAATCAAACACCTCATATGCCATCTGTTCCACAAGACCACATAGGGCCCTACCAGTCATGATGCATAGCCTGCCCTTATAAAACTTCCTAAAATGCAACCCATCACACTTAGCAGGATAAATTATACCTGCCAGTATCCTGTCCAGTTTACCAGCTGAACATGATAATTTTTAGCCTAAGACTATGTTCCTTTCAACAACACTAATTTTTGTCATCTGAAAGTTTATTGATAATACATTCTGCATTCATCAGTGTACATCAGAAGCACCTATCTCTGAGCCACAACACTAATTACAGCTTCCAATAACAAAAGCAATCTTCTACCATCACCTCTGTCTCCTATTCTTCTTTTGCCCATTATGCCACTGGCGTTTAGGGCAGCAATGAAGGTTCTCCATCTCTTGTGGCGTTCACTGCTTCCTTTATCATGTCAGTAACTTCCTCCTGGTTTAATGTTAGTCTTGCAAGTCCCAGATGGAAAATCAAGAATACTGTTGCATACAGATATAAAAGGATTCTTCATTGCTGTTTCCGAAACATTTTTTTTTAACCTGTCAGTCCTGAGCTGAACCCCCGAACCTGAGGATCAGTGGATCACTCTTGGTCTGGCCTCTCCCCTTTGACCTGTTTGACCCTACCAAGAGCCAAAGCATAAAAAAGAGCCTGCATAGTTCTCCGGATCATTGAGGCACAAGCCTCTGAACCATGACAAAGTTGTGGTTCTCTTGGAGGTCTGCCTCCTATTACCAAAGCAATTTGGTACCCAATTTGCTAACTTTCCTTGGATCCCATAATTTCCCAAGCGAATGATCAAAATTTCACTGATTCTCATGTAAATCACATCAATTGCACTGACCTCATCAATATGTTAGTGACTTAATTCAAAAAAACTCAATTAAATTAATCAAGACAGCATCTCCAATCACAAATCTCTGAGATTCAGCTTTTCCAAGTATAGATTGATCCTATTCTCAGTGATTTTCCACACACCCCCCCCCCACCACCGTAACTTCTCTACTATTGTATTAGACTAAATGGCCCTTGAATAAAGTTGATTTTTGCAGCACTGGTAAATTTCCTGTGTCAACTCAATCCTAAATCTTTTTCCATCACTCAGTTTCTATTCTCTGGCTAATTATAAAGTATTCCAATTTGTCTTTTCCAGATCCAAAGTGGGTGAATGCTGCCTTTGAGGCGCGCTCCCAAAGTTCTACCTACTCATTGATTCCCCTTTCGTCCTCTATTTTTTTGGGGTAATTTGTGCTTTTACCCGGCTATTCTTTGTCCATATTTTTTAAAAATTATTTTCCTTTTCTCCTTTGCCACTGTGGTATCAGTGTGACACAATAAACAAGCATTTGTACTCTCAAACTCTTTTACCATAAGGTTCATGTTTTATTCTTAGTATGAAAAACAGTTGCTCAAATCTAACTTTATACTGCCAAACCCAGACATCCCACCTCTCCCGGAAGTTCTGGGAGTCTCCTGCATATTAATAGTGGCTCCCTGATGCCCACAAATTATATACAGTGTCCCGGAAATCAACTTTTTTGAGAGAGAGGGCACGTGACGGAGCGAGCGCAAGAGAGAGAGAGCGCACGCGTGCACCATGGGAGAGTGTTCAAAAAAGAAAATATGAAACGTACATCACCCTAGACCACACTACAGTGCACCCCTGCCTAATAGGGGTCAAAAATAATGACAGTGTTGCTCACTGCACTGTTGGCAACAGTGACTTTTCTATTGCCCATGGTGGGTTAATACTGTAAAAGAGATGTTGTGGTGAGTTTAACAGGTGTCATTCGTTCAGTAGCATAGCTAACGTTATTTAAGCTAGCTGGCTAGCTGCTAAGGAGCTACTCTACTGCAGACATCCCACCTCTCCCGGAAGTTCCAGGAGTCTCCCGCAAATTGATGGTGCTACCTCCCTGATATGAGTTTTTGCAGAGTGGGATGTCTGCAAACCCTTTCTCCTCTTTCTATATTACTGAAATTACACCCTAAATACTCAAGTGCTATAGAAATGGTACAGAACATTAGAACTAAGGTTTTAAACAGTTAACATTTTCTCTTCACACTTGTGTTTTGTGTCTCAGTGAGAAAGTTATCAGTTTATTTTATGAACTTATTTATTCTACTAATTGTCTATACGAGTGACTACTCTTCTGCCTTTTGCTAACTTTATTAAATCTTTTCATTGCAGTTCATAGAAACATAGAAAACCTACAGCACAGTACAGGCACTTCGGCCCACAGTGCTGTGCCCAACATGTACTTATTTTAGAAATTACCCAGGGTTACCCAGAACCCTCTATTTTTCTAAGTTCCATGTACCTATTGAGGAGTCTCTTAAAAGACCCCCTCGTATCCGCCTCCACCACCGTCGACAGTAGCCCATTCCATGCACTCACCTCCCTCTGTGTCTTAAAAAAAAACTTGCCCCTGACATTTTCTCTGTACCTACTTCCAAGCACCTTAAAACGGCCCGCTCGTGTTAGCCATTTCAGCCCTGGGAAAAAGCCTCTGACTATCCACACGATCAATGCCTCTCATCATCTTATACACCTCTATTAGGTCGCCTCTCATCCTCCGTTGCTCCAAGGAGAAAAGGCCAAGTTTGCTCTCTATTCCCTATTCTCATAGGGCATGCTCCCCAATCCAGACAACATCCTTGTAAATCTCCTTTGCACCCTTTCTATTGTTTCCACATCCTTCCTGTAGTGAGGTGACCAGAACTGAGCACAGTACTCCAGGTGGGGTCTGACCAGGGTCCTATAAAGCTGTAACATTACCACGCGGCTCCTAAACTCAATCCCACCATTGATGAAGGCCAATGCACCGTATGCCTTCTGAACCACAGAGTCAACCTGCGCAGCAGCTTTGAGTGTCCTATGAACACGGACCCACAAGATCCCTCTGATCCTCCGCACTGCCAAGTGTCTTACCATTAATACTATATTCTGCCACCATATTTGACCTACCAAAATGAACCACTTCACATTTATCTGGGTTGAACGCCATCTGCCACTTCTCAGTCCAGTCTTGCATCCTATCGATGTTCCACTATAACCTCTGACAGCTCTCAGCACTATCCACAACACCTCCAACCTTTGTGTCATCAGCAAATTTACTAACCCTTCCCTCCACTGCCTCATCTAGGTCATTTATGAAAATCACAAAGAGGAGGCGTCCCAGAAAAGATCCCTGAGGCACACCACTGGTCACCGACTTCAATGCAGAATATGACCCATCTACAACCACTCTTTGCCTTCTGTGGGCAAACCAGTTCTGGAACCACAAAGCAAGCTTGGATCCCATGCCTCCTCACTTTCTCAATAAGCCTTGCAGGGGATACTTATCAAATGCCTTGCTAAAATCCATATACACTACATCTACTGGTCTACCTTCCCCAATGTGTTTAGTCACATCCTCAAAAAATTCAATCAGGCTTGTAAGGCATGACCTGCCTTTGACAAAGCTATGCTGACTATTCCTAATCATGTTATGCCTCTCCAAATGTTCATAAATCCTGCCTCTCAGGATCTTCTCCATCAACTTACCAACCACTGAAGTAAGACTCACTGGGATATCTCTATTCCCTTTCTTGAATAAGAGAACAACATCTGCAACCCTCCAATCCTCCAGAACCTCTCCCATCCCATTGATGATGCAAAGATCATTACCGGAGGATCAGCAATCTGCTCCCTACCCTCCCATAGTAGCCTGGGGTATATCTCATCCGGTCCTGATGACTTATCCAACTTGATGCTGTAAGTCATCCCTACAATCGCTAAGGTCCTTTTCTGTAGTAAATACTGAAGCAAAGTATTCACTAAGTACCTCTGCTATCTCTTCCAGTTCCATACACACTTTTCCACTGTCACACTTGATAGGTCCTATTCTCTGATGTCTTATCCTCTTGCTCTTCACATAATTGTAGAATGCCTTAGGGTTTTCCTTAATCCTGCTCACCAAGGCCTTCTCATGGCCCCTTCTGGCTCTCCTAATTTCATTCTTAAGCTCCTTCCTGCTAGCTTTATGATTTTCTAGATCTCTTATCATTACCTAGTTTTGTGAACCTTTCATAAAACTTCTTGACTCGATTTTCAACAGCCTTTGTACACCATGGTTCCTGTACCTTACCATCCTTTGCCCATCTCATTGGAATGTACCTATGCAGAACACTACGCAAATATCCCCTGAACATTTGCCACATTACTGTTGTACATTTCCCTGAGAACATCTGTTCCCAATTTATACTTCCAAGTTCCTGCCTGATTGCTTCATATTTCTCCTTACTCCAATAAAACGCTTTCCTAACTTATCTGTTCCTATCCTTCTCCAATGCTATGGTAAAGGAGGAAGAATTGTGTTCATTATCTCCAAAATGCTCTCCTACTGAGAGACCTGACACCTGACCAGGTTAATTTCCCAATACCAGATCAAGTGCAGCCTCTCCTGTAGTCTTATCTACATATTGTGGCAGGAAACCTCTTGAACACACCTAACAAACTCCACCCCATCTATACTCCTCACTCTAGGGACATGCCAATCGGTATTTGGGAAATTAAAATCTCTCACCACCATCACCCTGTTACTATTACACCTTTCCAGAATCTGTCTCCCTATCTGCTCCTCGATGTTCCTGTTACTATTGAGAGGTCCATAAAAAAAACACCCAGTCAAGTTATTGACCCCTTCATGTTTCTAACTTCCACCCACAGAGTAGACAATCTCTCCATGACTTCCTCCTTTTCTGCAGCCGTGACACTCTGTGATCAGCAGTGCCATGCCCCCCCCCCACCTCTTTTGCCTCCCTCCCTGTTCTCACTGAAACATCTAAAGCCTGGCACTCTTAAATAGCCATTCCTGCCCCTGAGTCGTCCAAGTCTCTGTAATGGCCACAACATCATAGCTCCAAGTACTCATCCACACTCTAAGCTCATCCGCTTTGTTCATAATACTCCTTGCATTAAAATAGACACATCTCGAACCATCAGTCTGAGCGCATCCCTCTTCTATCATCTGCCTACTCTCCCTCTCACACTGTCTCCAAGCTTTCTCTATTTGTGACCAACCTCTGCTTCCTCCATCTCTTCAGTTAGGTTCCCACCCACTCCCCCCCCCCCAGAAATTCTAGTTTAAACTCTCCCCAGTGGCCTTAGCAAACCTCCCTGCCAGGATATTGGTCCCCCTTGGATTCAAGTGCAACCCGTTCTTTTTGTACAGGTTGCGCTTGCCCCAAAAGAAGTCCCAATGGTCCAGACATCTGAATCCCTGCCCCCTGCTCCAATCCCTCTGACATGCATTTATCCTCCACCTCACTCTATTCCTATACTCACTGTCACGTGGCACAGGCAGTAATCCCGAGATTACTACCTTTTGAGGTCTTGCTTCTCAATCTCCTTCTTAACTCCCTGTAGTCTGTTTTCAGGACCTCCTCCCTTTTCCTACCTGTGTCCTGGGTACCAATATGTACCACAACCTCTGGCTGTTCACTTTCCAACTTCAGGATATCGTGGACGCTATCAGAAATATCCCAGACCCTGGCACTTGGGAGGCAAACTACCATCCGTGTTTCTTTCCTGCATCCATAGAATCGCCTGTCTGACCCCTAACTATAGAGTTCCCTATCACTGCTGCCATTCTCTTCCTTTCCCTACCCTTCTGTGCCACAGGGCCAGACTCTATGCCAGAGACGTGGCCACCGTTGCTTCCCCAGGTAGGTTGTTCTGCCCCCTCTCCCCCCCCCCCAACAGTACTCAAACAGGAGTACTTGTTGTTAAGGGGGACAGCCACTGGGATAACTTCTAGTATCTAACTCTTGCCCTTCCGTCTCCTTACTGTTACCCCCCCAAGGCCCCAGTGTGACTACTTGCCCATAGCTTCTCTCTATCACCTCTTCACTTTCCCTGACCAGATGAAGGTCATCGAGCTGCATCTCCAGTTCCCTGATGCGGTCCCTAAGGAGCTGCAGCTCTATGCACCTGGCGCAAATGTGGCATTCCGGGAGGCTGGGAATCTCTCGGACATACCACATCTGACACCCAGTACAGAACACCGGCCTCACAGACATACTTTCTGTTCCTCACCAGTAGATAACTTCACCTCAAAGCACTATCGCCAAAGCTCTGCTGAACCAAAGCCCTCCTACTCTGTCTCCCTCTTCTCTGTCTCCCTCTTCTCTGTCTCCCTCTTCTCTGTCTCCCTCTTCTCTGTCTCCCTCTTCTCTGTCGCCCACTCCTCTGGCGCCCGCTCTATAAAGCTGTCTTCTTTTAAATCCTTCCTGCCAGTCTAACTCACTGACATCCACGCGCTTACGCAGTCATGCCTTGATCCCTTGCGCAGTTGTGCCTCGATCATTCCCTCCTTTAGAAATGCATTACATTAGATTTCTGTAAATTTGAATTTTGGTATCTTCTCATCGTGCTTATCTGCGTCCAGTGTTTTTTTTTACAATTTTCATAATTTTAACTTCTGCAACCCGTATTTGGTGGTGTTGGTGTCTCTAGCATTATGTCTGTCCATTACTGAAGCAGCTAAGGGCAGATCCACATGTGGATCTTTACTCTTCACCAGATAATTCACCTCACCTTTTACTCATAGATTTATACCAAGTTATTACTCAGTCTTGCAGAAAATAGGGAGAAAAATGTGATAGCTCTAGTCATAAAATGCTACAAATCTTAACACGGTGAAAAATGAACTTGGGGTGTTTTTTTTAGCACTTCTCTTTGAAGAATAATTTTTAAACACAGATGCTACTTGCTGTTGGTAGTTTTAAGGTGCTGCTATTCTAAAACTGTTTGTACATGAACTCTTGCACTAAAAGAATTCTCTACTTATCCCGGGGCCAAAGCAAACAAATTTATGCTTTATTGTTGAGAATTTGTTCAATGCAGTATCCTTTCTCTATGATAAGAGAAATTAATTAAATTTCTTTCCTCTTCCAGGCTATATTTAACTTAACAAGAGAGATATTCAGTGAGATTTTTGCAGAAGACCCCAATGCCAGGCAACCTCCATGGATGAAGTCGAGCAGGAACTGCTCTGCTTATTTTAGGCGAGTGAGGAACCCACAGGATATCAGTGAAGTGAAGGTAACTTTTCCTTGCTTATCAGAAATAGTGCAGGAAAATGATGGATTTGAGCTGAATTGTGTAGACTGCAACGACAAAGGACTTTGTTTTTGTGAAGTGGCCACATGTTTTGGTCACTGAGAAATCCCATCGTCAGCACATCTGAAATACATTATAGACTGTCTTCCTTTTTTCACTTAACTCAACATTTTTTTTATTTGTCTCCATTGTGTCAGATTTTAGTATAAACCAGTGAAAAATCTGTAACTTTTCTCAGCTTCCTTCCAGAATACTAATCAGAAACAAAATTTACGATATTCTTACATAATGTTGCACCTTTTAAGGTGAAATAGAATGATGCTTCACTGACTAATCTTGATGAATAAGGCCAATCCAAAAACATCCAGCACACAAAGCTGGGATGGCACAAGTGTTGAATAATGTGTGAAAGGCAGATCATCAGATTTCAATGTGACCCACAAATTAACAACATAATGAATGAACCATGCCTTTTCACCTCCAAGACTCATTACTGATATTCATTAGTTACTTTCCCTTCACCTGCCCTGCTCAGATGATTAGGAACAAATTAATAATGACACTTTGGGGAGGTTGTTGGGGGTAAAGATTACGGTAGCGGGCAGTGGTGGACTATTCACAGGGCCATGTTGAATGATGCAATAAATTTATCCTCCTGAAAATTTGTTCCCTTTTGAATGCTCTGGTGTAATCTTTTACAGCTTGTATTGAGGTATTCAGATAGGTACAGCATAGAAACCAGTCTTTCAGCCTCCCAAGCCTATACAGACTATCAGTCATCCATTTGCACAAATACTACATTGATCCCATTTTTCTCTCCACATTGTCATCTCCCCACAGATTCTTCCACTTGTTTACACACTCAGGACAATTTACAGTGGCCAGTTAATCTATTAGTCACCGAGAAAACGTGTAAACTCCATGTAGACAACATCCAAAGTTGGGGTTGAACCCCAGCCTCTGGTGTTGTGAGGCTGTGGCTCTACCAGCTGTGTACCACCCCAACACACGTAATAGGCAAGGAAATAGACTGCTCATTCTCAGAGAAGAGTTCAACAGACTGCTTTCTTCTGTTTTTTAAACCTCCCCTAGTTCTTCATCAGTTCAATTCTACCATCCCCTGTGGCTCTCTACGACTTTCTGGAATCCACCTTTATCTTCAGTCTTGAAGGTTTATTTATTACATATATTAAATTTTGCTGGTGCTTTAAGTTTGCTACAATTTGAAATAAAGCTATAAATTTGATCAAAAGAAGAAATTGTAGAAGGCAAACTCTTTAGGGGAGGGTTGAAAGCTGTGGGGCCGCAGTGTGAGTATTATGATGTGTGCAGCAGTTGGTATTTCTCCTATGCTTCTGTCCATAGAGTTTCATTTCCAGTGAAGTCCTGAAGCTGTTTGGGTTCAGTAAAGAACAAAACCATAAGACTGACTGGCAAAAAATGATGAAATTTGGCAGGAAGAAACGGGACCGAGTGGATCACATTCTGGTAAATCCAATTCCTGTTCTAAAGTAGTAGAGTTTTTACTTGTCCTTAATTATAGGACTGTTATCTCTGCATTAGTGAATTCAACCTATTTCAAATGCCATATGCCTTTGTGTCTTTATGCCTGCTTTTATATACTGTATGTTCTAAGAAAATGGTTTACGTTTCAAATTGACCTGAAAACTAGAAACATTTCAAAATTTCCCAAGAGTTAGCATTATAATCTGACTTTATGACAGCACCACTCTAAGGATAAAGCTAGCTGACTGCTAAGAAGAACTTATCCAAATTGAATACCATCTGAAGATCTTGCGTCATTTATTAGTCAGAATCCCAACTTTGTAGTACTGTAGAAATAATGTTCCCACAAAAGTTGCATCTTGAGAGCAAACAGTAAGTGTCAGGCTTAGCAATAATTTCCCTCCATTTGGCTTTAAAAATGTCACAGAAGCGTAGTAATTAGTGTGACGCTATTACAGTTTGGGCCATTCCGGAGTTCAAAGTTTAATTCTGGAGCCATTCTGTAAGATCTCTGTACGTCCTCCCCGTGAAATGCTTGGGTTTTCCCAGGTTCCTTTGGTTTCCTTCCACAGTCCACAGAGTTAAGTTAATTGGTCATTGTAAATTGTCCCATGATTAGGTTAGCATTAATTGGATTTGTTGGGGTGGCGTGATTTGAAGGGCCAGAAGGCACTACCACACACCGTATTACTAAATAAATTAAAAATAAAATAAAAAGCTGCCATTAAACCAATCAAAAAGTAAAGTATTCGCTTATGTTTTCAGCTTGAGGCTTGTGCCCTCTAGATATAGACCAGAGCTCACTTTTTCCTGCTTCATAAATGTATTTCTATCTTGGAAGTAATATAATAACTTACTACTCCAGTCATGTTGTGTGGTTTGTGAGCGGCGTTCTTTGTCCCTGAGCAGTTTAAATTCCTGTTCTTTATCTTCCAAAATCAATAGGGACCTTTTGGTCTCGACTCCACAAACAGAAAGAAAAGGAAATCCATTAAAAAGCCTTTCTTGAGTTTTATGTCAGTGCCCTGTTCCAGCGAAATGTTAAAGCACCCTATCCCTATCAATATTGTGATTTAGAAAGGTGTTGCACTGTGACTGCTATAAATCGTTTCAAAAGAATGTGAACAGAGGAGGAAATTAGTTCCTCAACCTTTGTAACATTAATGAATTAGATTATGTTCAAGTTTATCATCATTCAGCCATATACATGTATACCACCAAATGAAACAATGTTCCTCCAGATTAAGGTGCACAACACGTATAACTCACAGTAATATTACCACAAATAACAAATAATGCGCATTTACAGTAAACAGTATAAGGCTACTAGTGCTTCGTAAATGAATAGATTGTGTCCAGTCTGTAGTAACTCATCTTCAAAACCTTAATAATCCCATCTAACAACAAAACTTATTTTTCATAGCCCCATCTTGAGCTTTTTGGGCAGAGCTCCATATTTCAGTGTCACTCATGAATAACCCTGATGTTAACTTGAAGGTGGCTCTGCAAGCACAAGCAGTTTCTCTGTAATCTTCAGTCATCTTAAATATCTCAGTGGAACAGTTCCTCAGGCTGCACACTCCAGTAATACAAACTTAGTCAATCTATGTGTCTTTATAATTTAACTCTTTAAGCCCTAATATCGTATGGTGCGGGATCAATTGGACACATCCATTGATATTTCCCCAAATCCTCTGGAGCTTCTAACTAAAGTATTAGTGCTCTTCAGAGTGCATGGGTGTCTGTGGGGCACCCAACAGCTAAGGGTAGAGGCGATCCTGAAGTTAGGATAAAAAGTGAAATAAAACTGCACAACCTTAGGTATCCCAAAGTTTACCTTTGTATTGTCTTTTACACACAACAAATACAATATCTCCTTTTGCAGGTCCAGGAACTTCACGAGGAAGAAGCTCAATGGGTCAATTATGATGAAGACGAGTTGTGTGTGAAGATGCAGTTGGCAGATGGAATTTTTGATGCCCTGATTAAAGACACAGTAAATGTACTTAATCAGATTCAAGAGAAACGATCGAAGCTTACTGCATCTTAACTGCAGTCACACCATCACATGACTAAACTACATTAAGAACTCAAGCATGTCAGCAAGCTGACCTTCAGCCTGTGAACCTATCCCATCCAGTGGGTTGTCACCTGGCATGTTGGTTTGTGAATGAGAAGATGATTTATCATACTGACCTCATCGTGAAGTAGGCAGCGTGTGGAAGCCAGAAGTGCCAATTTTCCCTTCCCTTCTTTATTTGTTATTGTTCCATTTATTTATCTAAACTGTAGCATAGTTTTGAATTGAGAAGTTTGCACATTAATTTTGTTCTGATTTATGCCTGTTTACTTTTTAAAAATGTGACCATGTATCTGGAGGTGCTATGGTTTCTGTGTTTGGTGTTTTGCTAGCTCTGAGAGTTGATGACTCTCAACATGCATTGAAAGTAAACAGGATCTCTGAGCTAGAAGTGTATCTGCATGATTGAAGTGGAGGACAAAAAGATTTTTGACATAGCTTCTTCATTAACCTTTTCTGTTTTAAGTTATTTTCAAAGAAAGCATAGTGTTTTATTCAATTAAATGGGCCCTACTGAGTTCATTCTAGGAAATGTTGCACCTTTGAGATCACTTGTTAGTTCAGGAGCTGTTTTCTTAAAGAACTGTAATTTGGATCACAGCATCTTGACTTGGAAGTGAATCAGTGCAGCGTTGTTCCTTGCACTCGTTTGTACACTGCACTCCAAGGTAAAACTGCACCTAAAGAATGATTCTTTAGTAGATGGAGAGAGGTAGTCATGGATGCTAGATCGCAGATTCCTTTACCTGAGGAACACAAAAATGACCTCACTGTACATGACATGACACACATTGAGAGAAGTTGGTTGCTTTCCAGTTTGCACTCTTTTTTTCAGTGATATTATATCTAAGGTGCTACTGCCTCTATCTTTGACGGTGAGTGCAAGATGCTTAATGAATGGTTGAGAAACACTGGTTTTGATGAGGAGAATGGTGATATTTTTCAATAAGGCTTACTCGAGTTGGGATGCTGGCTGAACATTTCCTTTTCGGTGTTCAGCTCCTGGAACAGCTTCCTCACAGCTCCAATCACCCAAGTTTAATCCAGACCTCAGATGCTATTTGCAGAACTTGCATGGACTCCCTGTTACTGTATGGGGTTCCTCCCACATTACAAAGTTTTTTGGGGTTAGTTATTAATGGGGCTGATGTAAAGTACCCCTAGTGTGTAGGTGGGATGGGAACTGGGGAGAAAATATTGCAGGTAAAATTAGTGGGAGACAGGATTGCATAGTAAACCATTTACTTCATCAAGTCTCTGTTTTAGGGAAAGATGGTCATGTGGAGATAGTCTGGGGATCATTGAGATCGATCCTCAAACATCAAAGGCTCAGCTGCTCAATATCATAGAACAGTTTGTGGGTTGGAACTGCTTCACTCACTGGAGGAGGTAAACAATCTTTCAGATTGCTTTTTAACCTGGTTATTAAATAGTATTTTAGTATTCAGTAAACATCTTTCCTTACCTCATGATCAGAACTGGGGCATCTGTTCAAGTAATAAAATTAACTTTCACCAGTCAGCCGGAACAGCATTTTCTATTGGAAGTCCAAGGAAATGCAGTTTAAAGGAGAAACATTCTCTTTTGAGCAAAAACAAAAGAATGGATTTTGGTTAGGAGCAAATTTTACAGAGGTGCAATTTCTGCACAGCAGTGCAGTGTGGATTTCCATGCACATTGGATGCCTTGACACCTGAGGGGAGAAGTAATCACTAAGCAGGGTTAAGTACCATCCATAGTGTAATGAAGCTTAGGTCGAGCAAGTACTGAACAGACAAGCAAGTTCAGCAATGCTCAACTTGACAATGATGCCAAATCTCTTCTGTTCATTGCACAATATTGACCAGGTTTCTATTCACTTATTTAATTTAGTAGATTGCTGACTTACTGCCTTAACCCACATCAACAGCAATGCTAGTGTTTGGTCAAGAGTTGGTGGGTTAACAACTAGGCAGAGTTGGTATGCGGCACTATTACTGCTCAGGGTGTCAGATTTCGGAGTTCAGTTCCGAAGTCATCTGTAAGGACATGGAACGCGTGGGTTTTCTCCAAGGTCTCCAGCTTCCTCCCACAGTCCAAAGACATACAGGTTGGCAGGTGAATTGGTCATCGTTAATTGTCAGTGATTAAATTAAATTGGGGGTTGTTGAGTGGTGCAGCTCAAAGGGCTGGAATAACCTATCCTGCGCCGTATCTCTAAATAAAATAAAATATTGCAGTAAAAACTGAAATTCTAGATAGGGTAACATCAACCCTCTCATCTCCCCTGCCTCTCTCCTCCACCCTCCTCTCCAACAATTAGCAGAGTACCAAAGGAACTGGAGCAAATTTGCAAACGTGCTTCTTACCAAACTATTTGCTACTGAACAAACACCCCATGTTCATTGACTGATGGGGTAACACTCTTCCTTCAGATACAGGTTGAAATGCAAACCACAGGATCCAAGCCAATAATTAATAAACACAACTTACTCAGTAATTATAGTGTTCTAATTCGCAGCCTGTTCAGGGAAGTTGTGACCAGTTTATCCATAGGGCTCGAGTTTAAAATGATTGCCTTAGTTACTTATATACTTGAGAAAGCCAGTGCTGTGTATGCAAGGCACAAGTTCTTGGCTGCTCGATGACACAATAAGAGAATGAAACCTATTTATTTAGAACTAGGAGTTCAAATGCTGCTGTGCTCAGTGCTGTTCCTTGTCTCCCCATTACGTGTGCTCAGTCTCTGTTACTCTGCTGGGTAGACAAACACAAGGGGATTTGCCTATGTGTACTTTATAGTGCAGAGCTATACAAAGGAGTACTTGACTGTGTATTTGTATAGTTGTGTGAATGTGTGTAAATACTGGTTGAGCATTCCTATCTGAGGCAATTCCCTTCCCTTTTGTAATTTTATGGGAAGGGCCAATGTGTGCAGTATGGAAATGTAAAATAGGTTTTTCTGTGTATATATAACTATAATATATATATTTGATAACAAATTGACTTATTAATACTTAAGAATTTTGTAAATAAATCACTATTGATTTCTAAGCCGATTCAGTATTCATTTCTTTTCTCATCAGCAGTATGGTTGAGAACAATCTCCTCCCTGATCAGGTCGAGTGGCATAGTGAAAACGTCATTATTCTACTCTTACAGCATGAAACCAGGTTCTTTAGCCAAACTTGTCATACCAACTGTGTTGCCCAGTAAGCTAGTCCCATCTTGCCTGTGTTTGACTCATAGCCCTCTAAACCTTTCCAATCCATCTACTTTCTAGATGGCACATAAACACTGCTAATGTCCCTGCCTCAAACAATATTTTTGGCAGCCCATTCCAAATATATATCACCCTTTGCGTGAAGAAGCTGCCCTGATGTCCATTTTAAATCTCTTGCCTCTAATCTTAAACCCATGCCCCCTTAATTTTAGCACCACTTTTTTTTGGGGGAGGGGGAGACTGTACTTACACCTTGTCTTTACCCCCCAAGATCCTGGATATCTTGTGAAATGGAAGAGATGTTTTAGGCCGAGACCCTTCATCAGGACTGGAAAAAAGTGATGAGAAGACAGTAAGAAGGTGGTAGGGGGAGGGGAGGAAGAAGTATAAGGTAGTAGATAACTGGTGAAACTGGGAGAGTGGGAGGGCTGAAGTAAAGAGCTGGGAAGTCGATTGGTGAAAGAGATGAAGAGCTGGAGAAGGGGGAATCTGATAGGAGAGGACAGAGAGCCATGGAAGATATCTTTGGAGACAGTTTCTGTAAACCCACTGATTCTGACAGCTACCTGGTCTATACCTTTTCCCACCCCGTCACTTGTAAAAACGCTATCCCCTTCTCTCAATTCCAAAATCTGCTCTCAGCGTGAAGCTTTTTATTCCAGAATTAATGAGACATTCTCCTTCTTCAAAGAGAAGGGCTTTCCTTCCTCCATCATCAATGCTGCCCTCAACCACATCTTTTCCATTTCACACGTCTGTCCTCACTCCATCCACCTGCCACCCTACCAGGAATAGGGTTCGTTTTGTCCTCGTCCACCACCTAAACAACCTCTGCATCCACACATAATTCTTCGTAACTTCCACAATTTCCAACAGGATCCAACCACCAAGCACATCTGTCTTCTCATCACTTTATTCCAGTCCTGATGAAGGGTTTCTGCCCAAACATTTGACTGTTTACTCGTTTCTGTAGATGCTGCTTTCCCTGACTACTAATGCCACTCCACCCCTTTAATACCTCCTGCTCTATCACGTGTAAAACAGCGGAACTTTGAGCAGAAAATCGAGCTGCCTGTCAACCTCCTGCAACCAAGTCTTACCAATAGCTACAATCTCATAATATTATGTGCTGATCCATGATCTAAGCTCATCTGCCTTGCCTACAATACTTGCATTGAAATAGACACAACTCAGAACATTATTCCCACCATGCCCAACCTTTTAATTCTTGTCTTCATTTGCAAGCTTAACAACATCTTTCCCTCTCAACCCTATTCTCCTGCCTTCTCCCCATAACCTTTGACACTTACTAACCTATCAACCTCCCCTTTAAACATATGATGACTTGGGCTCCACAGCCATCCATGTCAATGAATTCCACAGATTCACCATACTCTGGCAAAACAAAATTCCTTCTGATCTCTGTTCTAAATGGATGTTCCTCTATTCTGAGGCCCTCTGATCCTAGACTCACCCACTATAGGAAACATCCCCTTCACATCCACTCTGTCTAGGCCTTTCAATATTCAATAGGTTTCAATGAGATCCTCACTCTTTCTTCTAAACTCCAGTGAGTATGGGCCCAGAGGCATCAAACACTCCTTATGCATTAACCCCTTCATTCCCATAATCATTCCCGTGAACCACCTCTGGATCCTTTGCAATGCCAGCATATTTTACCTTAGATAAGGGGTCCAAAACTGCTCAAAATACTCAAAGGGTGCATTGAGTATTGTGCCTTCTAAAGCCTCAGCATCACGTCCTTGCTTTTATGTTCTAATCCTCAAAATGTATATTAACATTGCATTTGCCTTCCTTACCATCGACTCAACCTGCAACTCAGCATCTGTTCCATCTAAGAACAGAAGAGCTCACAGTCCTATACAACTCCACACCTACCACACACTTGATCAAGAAATGATCACTCCCTAATAAATTCTTCCTGCATGAGGATTCCCGAGTTGCCTTGCAGCTCTGATTTTGAATTTTCTCCCTGTTAGAAAGTAGTTAGTGCCTTTATCCCTTCTACCGATGTGCATGACCATACACTTCACTATACTACATTCCATCTACCACTTCTTTGCCCATTCTCCCTGTCCCAAGTCCTGCTTGTCCAACACTTCCTGCCCCTCCACCTATCTTTGTGTCATCTGCAAATTTGGCCACAAAGCCGACAATTTCAGCCGTCTAAAATGTGAAATCACATATAAATGTACGGGGTCTTTCTTTTGTTACATTTAAAATGGCGACTTTGTTATGTTAATCTGGGGAATGCGGCTTTGTTGTGCTTTAAACCTGAAGAGAGTTTGCGCTAACAGTTTGTTTTACTTTAAAATGAGATAACAGGGTTCTATTAGCCAATGAGTGGTTATATATCGTTTTGTTTTCGGATACCATGCTGTATGATATGACTGTGGACTGAGTTTTGGCGGGGAGTTGGAGGAGAGACGAGGAAGACCGCGGACATGTGGAGAGGCTCCGGTCGATCACTCAGGGTGGTCCCGAGCCCTGAGTCGACGGAATTTGGGTGGTCGTCTGAAGTCGAATTGAACTCCAACGTAGCGTGTAAAGAACTTGGACTTTGATAAGTGTTGGCGCCTTTTTTTTCCCATTACTTTCCTCTCTGTATCAAATGTATATTAATGTCATAGAATTAGTAATATCTATAAAGTGTATTTGTTAAAATTCACTGGGTGTGCTGGCTGATGATTGATGTTTGTGATTGATTCGGGCGGCAACTGACCCTGAGGGGAGTGTTGAGGCGGATGCTGGGCTGGATTTCCCCTAGACATACACGAGCCAATATAACGGAACGTTACAAGTGGGGGCTCGTCCGGGATTTGGACTTTTCAGGAAAGTTGTACTTGTTGTTGTGGTAAGTGGTGTGAAGATGGATCGAGATAAGATTGTAAGTTGGTGTGAATTGGAGGAGGTACCAGTGAATCATGCATGTGTGGTAAGCGGGGTCGATTATCGCATTCCGGCAGAGGTACTGGTGCGAGGGTTGAGTTTGATTAAAGGTATCGGGCAGGTAGAACTTGTAGCTAGAAGAGGTGGGAAAGAACTGGAGGCTAGCTGGATGTTGGTGCGGACGAGTGCCAACGTCATGACTTTGGAACTACCAGCGACAGTCCATGTCCCGGGGGAGGCGGGGCCGTGGGGTCTCCACACTCTCCCCAAGGACGCAAGTGAGGAGGTGCCAGAGGAGAAGGAGCTAGATGAGGCCCCAAGGGAGGTGCCAGTAGCCAGGGGTGGAGGTGTGGAGTGGGAAGGTTTGGCCAGGCCCGGCCCCCATGGGCGGGATGAGACTGCCGAGTTAACGGCCGCCATTACCTCCCTGGCGAGAAGGGTTGAGGGGCACTGCCCGAAGCTGAGAATTTTCTCGGGAGCCAAGCCCACCCCGGAAGGGGAGGATGTTGAAGATACATCCCAATTGTTAGAGGTGTGGCCAGTTTCGGATGAGGAAAAGAGACAGCGATTGGTGAAAAGCTTAAGGGGCGGGGCGGCCCGGGTGGTCCGCGATCTGAGAGCGGCACGCCCCTTGGCTTCCCTGTCGGAGTGTTTGGACGCTTTGGAGGAAGTGTTTGGACTGTCAGGGGATCCCTGGCGGCATTTAGCGGAACGGATGGGGCAGAGAAGAGGGGAAAAGCTCTCAGACTATGCTTTCAGGCTGGAAGGAAAGCTTACGGGGTTGCTGCGACGAGGGGTAGTGAAGGAGGACGAAGTGGCGGAGTTAAGGATGAGACAGATATGTAGCGGTTCCCGGGGGGATGACAGAGTGGCTTGGAGTGTACGACAGTCACTTAAGCAGAGCCCCCCTCCATCATTCGGACAGCTGATCCGAGAGGTACGGGCCGAGGAGTGTGCTTTGGGCCGACCAGGGGGCTCGGACCCTCAGGGACGGTCTTCAGCGGTTCAGGAGGTGGTAGTCGGGGTGATACCAGAGAAATCCAAGGGGTCTCCAGGGGGCCGTATCGGGAGGAGAGAGGCGGCGAGTAGTGGGTGCTATAACTGTGGGAGAGAGGGGCATTTCCGCCGGGAATGTAAGTGGCCGGGGGCGTGCTACCGCGGTGGGGAAGCTGGCCACATGCGGAAGGATTGTGAGAGACGAGATGCGCCGAGGGGGGAGGGCCCCCGGGTCACTAAGAAGGGAGAGGTGTCGGGAAACTTAGGAGAGGCTCATTGAGGGAACGGACTGGAGTCTCGGGAGGAACACGTTCCCAGAAAACCGCTATGGAACCCCGGAAAGAACAAGCACAAATTCCTGATGGACTGGAGGGACCCCGTTCCAGCGTGTCCCTACGGATAGAGGGAATCTTTGCGAAAGCCATCCTTGACACCGGGTCGCAGGTTACCTTACTGTACCGGTCGTTCTACAACAAATATCTGAAACATTTGGCAGTCACTCCGTTTAAAGCATTGGAGATTTGAGGCATAAGTGATGGTGATTACCCGTACGATGGATACTTGTCAGTGAGATTGGAATTTTCGGAGGGAGATGTGGGAGTATCGGAAGCCTTTGAGACGCTGGTGTTGGTTTGTCCGGACCCGGTGGAGACCGGTGGTGCTGCCCTGTTGGTGGGGACTAACTCCCCTCTGGTGCGACGGCTCTTGGGAGCCTGTAAAAAGAAGGGGAGGGGAGAGAACTTTTTGGAGACCCTCTCGGTACACCCCGTGTTCCGAGCGGTGTACGAAGGAGTGAGTGACCCCCAGGGGCTGGATCCTGAGTGCAAACGAGGGACGGTGTGGTGCACTCAGGCGAGGCCTAAGGTGATACGGCCAGGGGAGGAGGCATTAGTGATGGGGACCCCCAGATTCCCCGGATTACCGCCGGGCGAGGCCCTGCTAGTAGACGCCCCCGACGACCTGGAAAGGGAGTCCCGGTTCCCGGCTGGGGCGCTAGTGAGACCTGAATTGCAGAGGCCCTCAGCTGTACAGGCACGGCGGATGGGGGTGATGGTGAGGAACATAACGGAGCGGGAGATCACCTTTAAGCGCGGGATGCTCCTTGCGCACTTGTTCCCGGTGACAATGATGTCCAGCGCCCCCGTGAAGCCCACTGGAGGGAAACTATTGGGAAACGGGGGGCGGCTGACCGAGGAGGCGTTTAATTTTGAAAACTCCCCTGTACCGCTGGAGTATAAGAGCAGGCTGGTGGAGAAGATGCTGAAGCTAGGGGATGTCTTTTCTCAGGACGAGTTTGATGTGGGATGTTCCAAGAGCACTCGGCACACCATTCGGGTAACAAATGACACCCCGTTTAGAGAGAGGTCGCGGCGGTTGGCCCCAGCAGATGTGGAAGATGTGCGGCAGCACTTGCGGCAGTTGAAGGATGCAGGGATTATCGCGGAGTCCCGAAGCTCCTATGCGTCCCCCATAGTGGTGGCCAGGAAGAAAAATGGGAAGGTACGCATGTGCGTGGACTATAGGACCCTGAACCGGCGCACTGTTCCCGACCAATATACGGTCCCGAGGGTGGAAGACGCATTGGCCTGTCTGAGTGGTGCACAGTGGTTCAGTGTATTGGATTTGCGGAGTGGGTATTACCAGATTCCGATGAGCGAGACTGATAAGGAGAAGACGGCCTTTATCTGCCCCCTGGGGTTTTTCCAGTTCGAACGAATGCCCCAAGGCATCTCGGGGGCCCCAGCCACCTTCCAGCGGCTCATGGAGCGGACAGTGGGGGACATGAACCTGCTGGAGGTATTGGTGTACCTGGACGACCTGATAGTGTTTGGATCTACGTTGGAGGAACATGAGGAGCGGCTGCTGAAGGTGCTGAGTCGGCTGAAGGAGGAAGGGTTAAAACTTTCCCTGGATAAATGTCAGTTCTGCAAAACGTCAGTCAGTTATGTTGGGCACATAATCTCGCGAAATGGAGTGGCCACCGATCCGGATAAGATAGCCGCAGTCACCACCTGGCCGAGACCTCAGAAGGTGCGCGCCTTACGCTCGTTTTTGGGGTTTTGCGGATATTACCGGCGGTTCGTGAAAGGATATGCGAAAATGAGTCATCCATTGAACCAGCTGCTGTGTGGCTATCCACCTGTGGGGAGGAGGAGGAAGGGAGACCGAGGGTCGGAGGTAGGAGGATACTTGAACCCGGGAGAGCCTTTTGGATTGAGGTAGGATGCTCAATGTGAGGAGGCGTTCCAATCTCTAAAAAGGGCGCTGACGCAGGCCCCAGTGTTGGCATTTGCTGATCCCCGGAAGCCGTATGTTCTACACACTGATGCCAGTCACGACGGTCTGGGGGCTGTTCTGTACCAGGAATAGGGAAACGGATTGAGGCCGGTAGCGTTTGTCAGTCGGAGTTTGTCGCCATCTGAGAGAAACTATCCCACTCACAAGCTGGAGTTCTTGGCGTTGAAATGGGCGGTGGTGGACAGGTTGAATGACTACCTATATGGGGCCCAGTTTGAGGTGAGAACTGATAACAACCCCCTCACTTATATCCTGACCTCGGCGAAGCTGGACGCTACTGGGCACCGGTGGTTAGCAGCCTTGTCTGCCTATGAGTTCAGCCTGAAGTGCCACCCGGGGAGTCGGAACATCGATGCAGATGCCCTGTCTCGTCGGGCGCACGACGAGTCGGGCACGGCCGAGGAGTGGAAGAGTGTCCCCGCCCAGGGAGTAAAGGCCATGTGTCAAGTTGGGAGCGACGGGGTAGTCGGAGTACAGATGGGAACGGATCGGGCAGTAGATCAACTGGGGGCTGACGATGACGCGCTGCCCACTGTTTACTGTAATGTGACTGCTCTGAGGAACAGGCAGCTGCCGGAGTTGAGTCCCCAGGAAGTAGAGGCGGCTCAGCGTGATGACCCGAGCATTGGCACTATCTGGTACGCGGTTAGCCAGGGTGATATGGGGCAGGTGGAGAAGGCGAAACATGCCTCCGTTCCCCTACTACTGAAGGAGTGGCCCCGGTTGAAGCTGAAGAACCACGTCCTGTACCGGGTCACGTCGCCTCCGGACCACCCCCGGCGCTGGCAGCTGGTCATGCCTGAGAAGTATCGGAAGACTGTGCTCCAGGCTCTACATGATGATTCCGGGCACTTAGGGGTAGAGAAGACCAATGGATTAGTCAAGGACCGGTTTTACTGGCGCCGGATGAGCGGGGAAGTGGAAGAATACTGTAAGACCTGTAGCCGTTGCGTCAGGAGGAAGATCTTGCCTGCGCAGGCGGCTCTTTTGCCCCATTTGCAGAGTGCGGGACCCATGGACCTGGTGTGCATGGATTTCCTGTCTATTGAGCCAGACACCAGCAATACCGCGAACGTCTTGGTCCTCACGGATCACTACACTAGATATGCGTAGGCTTTTCCTACTAAGGATCAGAAAGCGACTACAGTGGCGAAGGTGTTATGGGAGAAGTACTTTGTTAATTATGGCCTTCCCCGGCGGATCCACAGTGATCAGGGACGGGACTTCAAGAGAACATGAATTGCTGGATATGCTTGGGGTTGGAAAGTCCAGAACCACCCCCTATCACCCGCAGGGTGATCCTCAACCCGAGAGGTTTAACCGGACCCTGCTGGACATGCTCGGCACCTTGGAGATTGGACAGAAGAGTAAGTGTAGTCAGCCCATTGCCCATTTGGTTCACTGTTACAATTGTACTCGCAATGATGCCACGGGGTACTCGCCCTACTATCTAATGTTCGGACGGGAAACGAGGTTGCCCATTGCTCTGTGTTTTGGGACTGAAGCGGGGGAAATACCTTCGAAGCCATGTCTGAAGTACGTGTCCGATATGAGGAGAGAGTTGAAAAGGGCGTACGAGTTGGCTGAGGCGGCAGCCACCAAGCAGAACCAGCGGAATAAAAGGAGGTATGATCAGAAGGTAAAGTTTGTCCAGCTATTGCCGGGAGACCGAGTCCTTATCCGGAATTTAGGACTACAGGGTAAGCACAAGTTGGCGGACCGTTGGGCAGCCACCCCCTATGTGGTGGAGAGTCAGATGCCGAATCTCCCGGTTTACCGGGTGAGACCTGAGGGCGGGCAGGGGCCTGTCAAGGTACTCCATTGGAACCACCTGTTGCCTCTGGGTCGAGAGGTGAAGATGGACCCAGAGCCCAAATGGGAGTTTACTCCTATTACGAGGACTTTGCGAGGGCGCGGAAAGAGCCCGCTGCGAAGAAAACGGGGCCGGTCCCCACCTCCAGAAGGGATACGTCATCGGAAGATGATGATTCGGACGTGTGGTACCTGCTTCCATTCGCTGATTCCCCAGTGCCGGGAGAAGAGACTCTTGGCCCTTCCATCACTGAGTCAGGGGAACCGAGGGAGGGTGTTGCAGAGCCGCCTGTATTCCAGCCGGGATTGGGGGAGGGAGTTGCAGAGCCGCCTGTATTACAGCCGGGATTGGGGGAGGGTGTTGCAGAGCCGCCTGTATTACAGCCGGGATTGGGGGAGGAGAGGGTGGAGGCAGAACCCGAGCCAGAGGGCTCACCGGGGCAGAGGGATCCCGGTGAAGGGGAAGGTCCGTCAGATAGGCCCGAGGGGTCAACTGGGGTGTCTGAACAGGGAGAGTCAGCAGAGGAAGTACAGAGGCCTCAGAGGAGTAGGCATCCCCCGGAAAGACTCACTTATATAGCGCCGGGAGAGCAGGGTGTGATCTCTACTGCCCTGCAAAGTTATGTCACTGCTTTATGCACCTGGGTTGGGTTTTGTGTTTTACAATGAGCCCTGGTGAACTCTGTTAACGTCATGAGGGCATGACTTTTTGAGGTGGGGGGGGAGAGTGTACGGGGTCTTTCTTTTGTTACATTTAAAATGGCGACTTTGTTATGTTAATCTGGGGAATGCGGCTTTGTTGTGCTTTAACGCTGAAGAGAGTTTGCGCTAACACTTTGTTTTACTTTAAAATGAGATAACAGGGTTCTATTAGCCAATGGGTGGTTATGTATGGTTTTGTTTTCGGATACCATGCTGTATGATATGACTGTGGACTGAGTTTTGGCGGGGAGTTGGAGGAGAGACGAGGAGGACCGCGGACGTGTGGAGAGGCTCCGGTCGATCACTCAGGGTGGTCCCGAGCCCTGAGTCGACGGAATTCGGGTGGTCGTCTGAAGTCGAATTGAACTCCAACGTAGCGCGCAAAGAACTTGGACTTTGATAAGTGTTGGCGCCTTTTTTTTCCATTACTTTCCTCTCTGTATCAAATGTATATTAATGTCATAGAATTAGTAATATCTATAAAGTGTATTTGTTAAAATTTACTGGGTGTGCTGGCTGATGATTGATGTTTGTGATTGATTCGGGCGGCAACCGACCCTGTGGGGAGTGTTGAGGCCGGTGCTGGGCTGGATTTCCCCTAGACATACACGAGCCAATATAACTGAACGTTACATAAACATGAAGTAACATATAACATGAAAAGAAGTGGTCCCAATACCGATCCTTACAAAACACCATTGGTCACTGGCAGTCAACCAGAAAAGACTCCCTTTGTTCCCATTCTTTGCCTTCTGCCAGACAGCCAATCTTCTATCCATGCTAGTATCTTTCCTATAAACACTGGCTGTTATCTTGTTCAGCAGCCTCGTGTGGCACCTTGTCAAAGGCCTTCTGAAAATTCAAGTGAACAACATCCACTTTGTCTATCCTGGTTATAATTTTCTCAAAGAATTCCAAAAGATTTGTCAGGCAAGATTTCCCCTTAAGGAAATCATGTTGACTTTGGCCTGATTTATCATGTGCTTCGAAGTACCCTAAAAGCTTAGAACCATAGAAACTACAGCACAGAAACAGGCCTTTTGGCCCTTCTTGGCTGTGCCGAACCATTTTCTGCCTAGTCCCACTGACCTGCACATGGACCATATCCCTCCATACACCTCCCATCCATGTATCTGTCCAATTTATTCTTAAATGTTAAAAAAAGAACCTGCATTTACCACCTCGTCTGGCAGCTCATTCCATACTCCCACCACTCTCTGTGTGAAGAAGACCCCCCTAATGTTCCCTTTAAACTTTTCCCCCCTCACCCTTAACCCATGTCCTCTGGTTTTTTCCTCCCCTTGCCTCAGTGGAAAAAGTCTGCTTGAATTCACTCTATCTATACCCATCATAATTTTATCCTTAATAATGGACTCCAACACCTTCCCAACCACTGGTCAGGTTAACTGGAGTACTAACATCATTTCTTCATATAACATGAAAAGAAGTGGTCCCAATACCGATCCTTACAAAACACCATTGGTGACTGGCAGCCAACCAGAAAAGACTCCCTTTGTTCCCATTCTTTATCTAGTAGTTCTTGAAAGATTATTACCTCAATCTCTTTAGCCACCTCTTTCAGAACCCTGGAGTGCAGTCCATCTGGTCCGAGTGACTTAGCTACCTTCAGATCTGTAAGCTTCCTAGCAGCTCCTCCTTAGTAACCACATCATCACACACTTTTGCCCCCAATACTCTCAAGTTTCTGGCATACTGTTAGTGTCTTCCACAGTGAAGATTGATGCAAAATACTTATCCTCATCCTCCATTTCTATGTCTCCCATTACTACCTCTCCAGCGTTATTTTCCAGCAGCCTAATATCTATCTCACCTCTCTTTTACTCTTTATATATTTGAAAAAGCTTTTGGTACTCTCTTTTATATAATTGGCTAGCTTACATTCATATTTCATCTTTTTTCTCCTTATGGTTTTGTAGTTGTCTTCTGTTGGATTTTAAAAGCTTCCCAATCCTCTAAAAGCCACTAATTTTTGCTATATTATATGCCCTCTCCTTTGCTTTTATGCTGTCTTTGACTTCCCTTGTCAGCCACGATTGCCTCATTCTCCCTTTAAAATACTACTTCATCTTTGAGATGTATTTATCCTGCACCTTTCGAATTGCTCCTAGAAACTCCAGCCATTGCTGTTCTGTTGTCATCCCTGCTCGTGCCCCCTTCCAATCAACTTTGGCCAGCTCCTCTCTCATGCTCCTGTAATTCCCTTTACTCCACTGTAATTCTGATATATTTGACTAAGTCCTGCTGCAATTGCATTGCTTCCTCAGCACTACCTACCCCTCCACCTATCTTTGTATCATCCACAAACTGCCACAAAGCCATCAATTCCATTATCTAAATCAATGACAAACAATGAGAAAAGTAGCAGTCCTAATACTGACACGTGAGGAACACCACTAGTCACTGGCAGCCAACCAGAAAAGGGCCCTTTTATCTATTCCCACTCGCTGCCTCCTGCCTGTCAGCCATTCCTCTATCCATGCCATATATCTCCTGTAAGACCATTGGATTTTATCTTGTTAGGCAGCATGATGTGAGTCACCTTATCAAATGCCTTTTGAAAATCCCAGTAAGTGACATCCACTACCTCTCCTTTGACCATCCTGCTTCTTACTTCCCTGAAGAATTCTAACAGATTTGTCAGGCAAGGTGTCTCTTCACAGAAACCATGCTGATTTTGACTTATTTTATCATTAGTCTCCATTACCCCAAAATCTCATCCTTAATAATAGACTTCAACACTTTCCCGACCACTGAGGTTAGGATAACTGGCCTATAATTTCCTCTCTTTTGCCTTCCACCCTCCTTAAAGAGTGGAGTGACATTTGGAGTTTTCCAGTCCTCCAGGGCCATGCCAGAATCAAGTGCTTCTTGAACGATCATGACTAATGCATCCATTAACTCTTCAGCAACCTCTCTCAGGAATGTGGGATGTAGTCCATCTGGCCCAGGTGACTTATTCACCAAAAGACCTCCCAGTTTACCTAGCACTTTTTCCTTTGTAATAGCACTCATTCCTGCTCCCTGATACTCATGGACCTCAGGCACACTGCTAGTGTCTTCCACAGTGAAGACCGATGCAAAGTACCCATCAAGTTCTGCCATTTCTTTGGCCCCATTCCTACCTCACCAGCATCATTTTCCAGTGGTCCAATATTAATCTCACCTCCCCTTTGTTTTTTTTATATAACTGAAAAAACTTAGTATCCTGTTTTATATTATCGGCTAGTTTGTCCTCATATTTCATCTTTTCCCTTCTTATAGCTTTTTAATTGCCTTTTGTTGGATTTTAAAAGCTTCCCAATTATCCAACTTCCCACTCACTTTTGCGACCTTATATGCCCTTTCCTTGGTTCTTATGCAGTTATTAATTCCTTTGTCAGCAACAGTTGCCTAGCCCTGCCATTTGAAAACAACTACTTCTGTGGGACATTTCTACCCTGCGCCTTGTGAACTATTCCCAGAAACTTCAGCCACCACTGTCCTGCCGTCATCTCTGCCAGTATCCTCCTCCAATCCACCTCGGCAAGCAGCTCTCATGCTTCTGTAATTCCCTTTAGGCCATTGCGATACTGATACATGTAACATATGTTTCTCCCTCTCAAATTGCAGTATGAATTCAATCATATTATGATCACTGCCTCCTAAAGGTTCCTTTACGTTCAGCCAACTAATAAAACCTGAATTATTACACGACACCCAATCTATGATAGCCTTTCCCCCAGTAGTTGGCCCTGAGTCATGGGTTAAGGGTGGGGCAGATCTTTATGCAGGTGGAGCCACTGTTGGCCCCCGTGCAGATGCTAATACTTCAGATGTCCCACCTGTACTCCCGAATCGACCTGAGATCATAATAACCCCAAAACTGTACGGGGCACCTCCGCAGGGTTATGAGCACCTTTTCTCAGCTTCAGTGTCATCTGCTTATGCAGCTGGAGTGGGATGATGATGCCAAGCAGCAACTTCAGGTTTGTTTTATATATTTTGAGGGGCATTATTATACCATCCTGTGGGCTAGGGGGCCACCCAAGGTGCCATTCACTGATACAGGGTAGTAATCTTGGGATTGCTGCCTGTGCCATGCAACAGTGAGGATAGGAATAGAATGAAGTGGCAGGTAAATGCATGGCTGAAGAATTGGAGTGGGGGGCAGGGATTCAGATTTCTGGACAATTCGGACCTCTTCTGGGGCAGGGTGACTAATATTCTTGCAGGCAGATTTATTAGAGCTGTTGAGGGTGATTTAAACTAATATGGCAGGGGGGTGGGAACCAGAATGATAGAACTGAGGATGAGCCAGCTGGTTTACAAGTACATGATGGATGTAACATGAATATAAGGATGGACAAGCCAATGATTGGGTACAAATGCAGACAGAGCAAAGAGTTAAATTGTAACACAGAGGCAAAATTCAAAAGCACGAAGAATGCAGACCAAAGGTGCCTTATTTAAATACTCATAGTATTTGGAATAAGATGGACAAACTCGTGGAGCGATTAGAAATCAGTCAGTATGATGTTGTGGGCATCACTGACTTGTGGCTGAAGGAAGGCCACAGCTGGGAGCTTAACAGCAAAGGATAAACTTTGTATGCAGGAAGGCATTGGTGATGGTGTGGCTTTGTTGGTAAGAGATGGAATTACATCTTTAGAAAGAGGTCGCAAATTGTGGTCAGGATGTGGGGTTACGATTGCAAAGGGAGCTGGAAAGGGCATGTGATAAGGGTAATTACACAATGGTAATGGGGGACTTCAATATGCAAGGGGATTGGGAAAATCAGGTTGGTGTCAGATCGCAGGAGAAGGAATTTGTTGAATACCTACGAGATGGCTTTTCAGAGCACCTTATGTTTGAGCCTGCTTGGGGAAAGAGTATCTTAGATTGGCTGTTGTGTAATAACCCAGATCTTATCAGGGAGCTTAATGTAAAGGAACCCTCAGGAGGCAGTTTTCATAATATGATTGAATTCATACTGCAATTTGAGAGGGAGAAACATAAGTCAGATCACAATAGAATAAAGGGAATTACAGAGGCATGAGAGAGGAGCTTGCCCAGGTGGATTGGAGGAGGATACTGGTGGGGATGATGGCAGGTTGGGGATGACAGCAGAGCAGAGATGGCTGAAGTTTCTGGAAATAGTTAACAAAGTGCAGGATAGATATATTCCACAGAGGAAGAAGTTCTCAAATGGCAGGGCCAGGCAACTGTAGCTGACAAAGGAAGTTAAGGACTGCATAAAAGTCAAGGAAAAAGCATATAAGGTAGCAAAAGTGAGTGGGAAGTTGGATGATAAGGAAATTTTTAAAATCCAGCAAAAGGCAACTAAAAAATCTATAAGAAGGGAAAAGATGAACTATGAAGGCAGACCAGTGAATAGTATAAAGCAGGATACCAAAAGATTTTTCAGTTATATGAAGAGTAAAAGGGAGGCGAGAGTTGATATTGGATCATTGGAAAATGATGCTGGTGAGGTAGGAGTAGGGCTACAAAGAAATGTCAAATTAATTTAATAGGTACTTTGCATCAGTCTTCAATGTGGAAGACATGAGCAGTGAGCCAGAGGTCCATGAGTGTCAGGGAGCAGGAGTGAGTGCCATTGCTATTACAAAGGAAAAAGTGCTAGGCAAACTCAAAGGTCTTAAGGTGCATAAGTCACCTGGATCAGATGGACTAAATCCCAAAGAACCAGGAGAGTTTGCTGAAGAGATGCATTGGTCATGATCTTTCAAGAATCACTTGATTCTGGCATGGCCCCAGAGGACTGGAAGATTGCAAATGTCATATTTAAGAAGAGAGGAAGGCAAAAGAAAGGAAATTATAAGCCAGTTAGCCTAACCTCAGTGGTTGGGAATGTGTTAGAATCTGTTACTAAGGATGATGTTTCAGAGTACTTGGAGTCTAATGATAAAGTAAGAAGTCAGCATGGTTTCTGTAAAGGTAAATCTTGCCTGCCAAATTTGTTCGAGTTCTTTGAGGAAGTAACAAGCAGGGTGGACAAAGGACAAGCAGTAGATGTAATTTACTTGGATTTTCAGAAGGCATTTGATAAGGTACTTCACATGAGGCTGCTTAACAAGATAAAATCCTGTGGTGTTACAGGAAGATACTGGTATGGATAGTGGAATGAATGGCTGGCGGGCAGGAGGCAGCAAGTGGGAATAAATGTTGGCTGCCGGTGACTATTGGTGTTTCTCAAGGTTCAGTATTGGTTTTCACATTGTTTGTCAATGACTTGGAAAATGGAATTGATGGCTTTGTGGCAAAATTTGTGGATGATACAAAAATAGGTGGAGGGATAGGTAGTGCTGAGGAAGCAACGCGATTGCAGCAGGACTTAGACAAATGGGAAGATTGGGTGAAAAAGTGGCAGGTGGAATACAGTGTTGGGAAATGTATGATCATGCATTTTGGTAAAAGGAACAATAGTGTGGACTGTTATCTAAATGGAGAGAAAATTCAAATATCAGAGGTGCAGAGGGATTTGGGAATCCTTGTGCAAGATTCCTAGAAGGTCAATTTACAGGTTTAGTCTGTGGTAAAGAAGGCAAATGCAATGTTGGCATTTATTTCAAAGGGAATAAAATATAAAAGCAAGGAGATAATGCTAGGCCTTTATAAGAGACTAGTCAGGCCACAGTATTGTCAAAGGTTTTGGGCCCCCTATCTCAGAAAGAATGTGTTGTCATTGGAGAGAGTCCAGAGGAGGTTCACATGGATGATTCCGGAAATGCACGGGTAACATGAGGAGCATTTGGCAGCTTTGGGACGCACTGGAGTTTAGAAGAGTGCATGAGCATCTCATTGAAACCTACTGAATGTTGAAAGGACTAGATAGGGTGGATGTGGAGAGGCTATTTCCTGTGGTGGAGGTATTCAGAACTGGATGGCACAGCCTCAGAACTGAGGGACCATGCTATAGAACAGAGGTAAGGAGGAATTTTTTTTAGCCAGAGTAGTAAATCTGTGGAATGCTGTAGCACAGACCGCTGTGGAGGCCCAGTCCGTACATACATTTAAGGCAGAAGTTGATCGTTTCCTGATCAGGATATGGAGAGAAGTAAGATGTATTGGATTGAGTGGCATCTGGGATCAGTCATGATGGAATGGTGGCATAGACTCAATGGGACATGTTCGACACAGCATTGTGGGCTGAAGGGCCTGTATTGTGCTGTAGGTTTTCTATTCTATTCTGTCTTGATCCCAATGACCTACATCTGATGTAAGCTGCCTAAGCATTGCCCTTCACCCCATGGGACATTTTGCCCCTGAACTCCTGAAATTGCACCTTTAAATTGCATTGGCCAAATTGCCCTTTACTTGCAAAGATGGTTAACAACAGATGGTGCAATCCGGGTCATATTACGATCGAGGAACGTGTTTGTAGACCGGATATTGAACTTTTTGCTGTTGGACTTCGGCCACAGTCCACCGAGATACAACACTGGCCGGCACGGGAGGTCATTCCTGCCTGTGGCCATCGAACTTGCAGCTCCTCCCGTGGAGGGTCAGACACCCTGAGCCGATAGGCTGGTCCTGGACTTATTTTCCATCTGGCATAGTTTGCATTTTGTTGTTTGATTGTTTGTGGTTTTTGTATTGCTATATTTATGCTCTATTCTTGGTTGGTGCGGCTGTAACGAAACGCAATGTCCCTCGGGATCAATGAAGTATATCTATCTATCTATCTATCAAAAGAAAATCTCACCCAATGGACTGCAGCAATTTCCCACCTAGAGTTCAACACTCCAAACGCACAAGAAAAAGCTGGTTGGAGATATTCTGATTCTTTCCGACGAACAGAGAAAATTATGGAAATAAAATAGAGAATGTTGGAAATAGTCCCAGGCTATTTCTGAGCAACATCTGAGGAGAGAGAAACACAGTGAATGTTTCAGATTAATGGGGAAGGATTCTGCAGAAAGGTCTTCCACCTGAAACATTTCTCTCTCCACAGACCTGATGGGTATTTCCAGCATTTTTTAACACAAGAGATTCTACAAGTACTGTAATGAAAATCCAGAGCGACACACTCAAAATCCTTTCCAGATCTGAGGCACGGTCTCCGACAGAAACATCGTTTCCATAGATGCTGCCTGACCTACTGAGCTCCCCCAGCATTTTGTGTGTGTCGCTTCAGCATTCTTTATTTTGTATCGAACTTTCAACGTTAGCAGTCTTTTTAGAAGAAGTTGCGGATTCTTCTGTCGATTCTTTTCAATATCCTGGAATCCAAAACCCAGTCAACTACATGGTGGTCGGAAACTATCACCAGCCACCTCGTGTGGGTTTAACTCCAATCTCTGCACTAGTTGGAGCAGCGAGTTACTCCGCGATCCTGCCCAATATCGCCAAATAAATCCAGGAAAAACTCCAGACTGTCGTTTGTGGGAATTTCTTGAGCACGCACCAGTTTGTAAGATTATCTCATTACATTACTGTATACAAGTATTCAAAGCACAATTCATTTTTTAAAAAAAGACCAAAGAATGCATTGGTTCGCCATGGGATCCAGTCGGGGGAATGGAATGCAAGTTTTGTTCTCGAAATCTTCAACAAACTTCATACGTTTTAACCAATTGCGTCCCTTCTCCGATAAAATCACCATCCCACGCAGAGGATTATCGAGGTATGTTAACCCGGGAGCAGTAACAATCCAGATCAAGAATCACCCTGTTCTGATGAAGAATCTAGCCTGGGGACGTCAAGTCCTCTCCATTGATGCTGCCTGGCCTGCTGAGTTCTTCCAGCGTTTTACTATTGCAACAGTAACAGCCCTCTAGAGTAGGAATTAACAAGATCCTAGTTCGCAGTTAGCCACCTACAGTTTTAGTCTCATCTTCCCAAATGAACCGAGTGTTGAATTAAACAGCGTCACAATCCCGGACACTGACACGTAAGGAAATATCTCTCTGGTCCTGGCGCCACGCTGCAGAGACCCGTCGGTGGAACCGGTCACAAATATCTTCAACCAAAGATGAGTGATTCGGGTAAAGTCTCTATAGAACCCTTCTCTCTCGAATGACACAGCTTCGCCACGCTGCTAGCACAACCGCCACAAACTTGGGTCGTATTATTATTCGGAGTTGCAGTTTAAACAGACCACTTGTTGCACGAGAAATGCTATTTTTACCATCATTTAGCACAGCCGCCAGAGAAACAAGTTTGTGGTTAGCCATCAACGCCTCTGTTCCTTTTCACTTGCAGTTGATGAGGGAGGGCGGGTCTTGCGGGAGGCCACACAGTAACTTGCATTGCGGGTGTCACAGGTAACGCAGGAAGTACTGCAAGTGATCTGCGGGTTCGCAGTATAAGGCGGTATGTTTCAGTCAGAAAGATTCAGGTAGACTCAAGTTTCCATAGCGAACTGGGGGCTTGGATTCAAGTCGATGTGAGTGGGAGAGAGCCAAAGAGTCTCATCATGTTCCAGGGAGCTTTGGATTTAACTTCAGCACATGGAGTTATACAGCATGGAAACAGCCCTTTGGCCCAACTCGTCCATTCTAATCCTTTGGCCCAACTCACCCATGCCATCCACCCACTTTTTTTAAGCACCTCATGGTTTAATAAACCTCGATAAGATCACCCCTCAGCCTCCTTTATCCCAGGGAACGCATTCTCAGCCTCTCTTTATAAGTGAAGCCCTCCAGCATCCTTGTGAAGCTTTCTGCACCCTCTCTACTTGTTGATATTCTTCCTATAGTGTGGTGTTTCCAATCAATAAACCTGGGATAAGTATGCTTATTAAAGCCTCTTGGTGCATATAATTTCTGACATCAAGTGGACCACTGGCTTTGTCTGCAGTCTATCTCTGCAGCTCTGCTGTCCCAGGTGATCCTTGAGATTGAGGATGTCTCATTTCCTCTCTAGTTCTGAGGTGACTGCTGTGGTCAATGTGGGAACCAAAGATACATCCACAGACGAGGCAAAAGCTGGTTATGTGGTGGATGTACAGAATATAAGGTGGTGTGCTCCTTCCGCCATTTGCACGGGCCTCTATGTTCTCCTGGTACGTGGACCTGAAGTTCTCAACATCATCCCAGTGCTCCTTCTTGACTTTGCACCTTCAGAGGCCACAGATTCCCGGGAGTCATGCAGGATGCTGCATTTCTTTACAGAGAGTTTGAGCCCATCTTTGAAACTGTATTTTTTTTCTGTCAATCTGCAAATCGCATCCCTTGGCAGAGCGTTAAATAGAATTGTAAGGGGGTTTCGTCTCTTATGTTACTGCGTAGGCTAATTAAAATGGCTTCTTTGTTATGTTATACTTGGGAATGCTTCTTTGTTATGTTAAATGCTGAGAAAGTCCTCCCGCTAGCAGTTTGTTGAATCACGTTACTGATAAGAAGATGTTATGAACCAATTGGGATAGTTGTTATGTTTTTGGTATATCTGTAAGATATTATATGCGCGGGGTTTTGGGGCAGAAGGCGGGAGAGAGAGACAGAGGATGGACCAGGTGCTGTGATGTCCGCTAACGGGGTCGGACCCCAAGGAGGGCGTTCGGCGAGGAGACGGAGACGGACTTGTGTGGAGCATCTGGTCGACCACCGTTGTTGGTCCCAGGCGGCCGGTCGAGCTGATCCGAGGGGTCGCAGGGTGAAGAAGAAGGGTCTTGAGCTCCAACTTTTTTGTGCACGAAGAGATTGAACTTTGATAAGTGTGGCGCCTTTTATTTTCCTTTTATATTTTATTCTCTATTAATTATATAGTTCCAGTAATATCTATAAACTGTAAATCATTTAATCGTAACTGGTGTATTGTCTGTTATTTGGGTGGGGTGGGGTACATTACACTGCATCCATACAAACTATTACCCAGTTTGGCGAGGCCGAGGGCTGTTTCCCTAGACGACAGCGAGCCGAGCGACCCTGAGGGTGGCCGGGAGGGGGGGGGGCTACATTGTGGGGGCTCATCCGGGATTGGGTCTACTGGTATGCTGTGTGGATGCCCTGTTTAAATCTGTAATGTGTGTCTCTGTGGGTTATTTGCTGGTTATTGCTGTATACATGGTAGGTGCAATCTTTGTTCAAGTTCAGGCTGGCATTGATGAGTTGGACGTGGCACTCAGGGCTGTCCATGCTGTTGGGAGAGAGAGGAAAAAGTGGTCTAATTTGGAGGTAGTGTCTGCGAATAAATGTTCTAGCTCTGGCAGGCTCCACCTGGTGCTTGAGATAGTGTCCACCCCAAGAGGGGCGGAGGTGTGCGAGACATGGGCGGAGCGGATCTCTCAGTTGCTAGATTAGTGGCAGTGCTCGGTTGAGGGAGAGCGACAGGGATTGGTTGAAAGTTTAAGTAGGCGGGCTGGTGACGGTGTTAGAGCTGTCAGGTTCACTTACACAGTAGTGACAGCTGTCAGTTATTTGAAAGAGGGGGGAAAGTTTTCAGTGTGTCTTCTCTGGCTAGGAGGGTGGCTAAATTGCTTGCAGTGCCATGGGGATCATTTCAGGGGATCAGCCCCTCCTTCAGTTGTTCAGCTGACCAGAGAGGTGTTGGGAAACTTAGTGGAGGCCCAGTGGGGAAACGGCTTGGGGTCTCTGGGGAAGCACGTTCCTAGCAATGTACCAATGAACTTCCACAAGGAAAAGACCCTATTCCTGAAGGCTTAGAGGGACCACGCCCTAGGCTGTCGTTATGGATAGAGGGAAGTGATGCTAAAGCCATTCTCAACCCCGGGGCGCAGGTCAAGTTGTTGTACAGTTCGTTTTACAACCAGTGTCTGAAGCATTTACCCTTGACAACCGCAAGGGCACCGGAGATTTTGGATACCAGTGCCAGTAGTTATTCAGAAGACGATGACCCTGGAGTTCATGGGGGCATTGTCTGGGCACCCAGTGTGTCGAGCTGCTTCTGAGGAAGTGCGTAGCAGCCTTGAGCCGGTACCGAATTAAAGCGAGACCCAGCGGTGGTACGGCTTGGGGAAAGTAGACCCTCTTAGTAAATGCTCCAAACTACCACGAGGGAGGGGAGTTGACCGCTGAAGACACCTCAGTGAGAGAGAGGTTGCGGCAACTGGACCCTGGCCGCCATGGAAGAGGGAGGCAGCATGTGTGCGGATTATGCGATGTAGTTTAATGTGCTGGATCTGAGGAGTGGACATTGCCAGATCCCGAGGAGTGCGGCTGTCGAGCCGAAGATGGCCGTTATTAGTTCCCTAGGATTCTTCCGATCCGAAAAGATGCCCAAGGGCATATCCGGAGCCCCTGCATCCTTCCCACGGGGCATGAGGAAGACCATGGGGGAAGTGAAGGTGTGTGGAGTTTTGACGTATGTGGATGACCGCCTAGAGCTTGGATTCGCCTGGGGGGACTATGAAGCGAGGTAAGTGGCTGAGCCTGGACGACATAAGCGAAGTGTCAAATGTGGAGGAGTTTTTGACCAGAGGAGTTTGGTACAATGTGAGAAAAATGACCTGACATACCAGTTGAACTTCCTGGTGTTGGAACAGACGGTGGTGGACCTGGGGATGGAAACCCATCCATCTGAATGAGACACAGGGGAGAGAGGGGATTTGCACCGCTGAACTGAGTGCTCAGAAATGCTGGCTGCAGACTGAGTGCCGCACTTGTGGGACAACCATTGCAGACTTGGAATTCACGCTCGTCAACGTGGAGAAGGAGCAACAGAATTCCGAGCCGACACTGCGGTCATGTACTGATGAATTAATCCAGCGAGAAGAAACAATGACCCACCTTCCAAGGGATCAGCAGAAACTCAAGACATCGATTCAGAAAAGATTGGAAGACTTACAAGTTGGGGAAGATCAAGGAAGTGTTCTGACTAAGGCCAACAGAAAACCGAGAGCCCAGGGAGGGGAGTTTGACTACACTCCCGAGGAGGTGAAGAAATGGAGGGCAGATCTCAGAAAAGGGAGGCGGATGCTTGAAAGGAACTTGAAGATGTCTATCGCGAGTTTAAATGAAGTGGAAAAACTGAAAGTTGACCTGGAAGGCGTCATCAGGAAGGAAAAACTGGAGGCTGAACATTCTTTAACTGCTGCTTCTCAGGTCAGGGAGGAAGAAGCTGGTGGGGTAACTACGTCCCAGATGGAGATGGCCAAGAACCCTGAGTCAGAACTGTGAGGCTGTGGTGAGAGTTGAAGGAGTTCCCGAAGAAGCTGACGTCTCGACTGCATGAGGCTGTAGGGGTAGCCCTGGCTAAATGTTTCAGTTTGGAGAAACTCGAACAGCAGCTACCGATCGAGGGAATGAGGAAGAATATGGATTCGAAGGATGATGTGCTGCACATGTGGTACACACTGCCTTTCGCTAACTTTCCTGTGATTGAGGAAGAGACCTTTGGCCCTTCTCCCACTGAGTCAGGTGTAGTGGGGAGAGCTAGCTGTGGGCAGTCTGAGTTGTGGCAGGATCAGGAAGGAAAAGTAGCGGGATCCCGGACACGGGACAGGGGGCTTCGAGCTGTAATGGTGGCATAAGTGAGAGAGGAGTTGGCAAACAGGCCCGAGGTATCCCTGGTAGTGTCTGAGCCTTTTGGGTTTAGGTGAGGGGGTATGGAGGTCTCGGAGGGTTAAGAAGCTCCCAGATAGGTTCGCCTATGTAGCACGCGTGAGAGGGTGTGAGGTCCACTGTTTGGGGAGCACTGTCACTGTGTGTATCTGTGTATGTGTGTGTTGTGTGTCTGCAGGACTGATTGGCGAGTTATTTAGAAGTCATGAGGACGTGACTTTATTTGGTGGGGGGAGAGTCTAAGGGGGTTTCGTCTCTTATGTTACTGCGTAGGCTAATTAAAATGGCTTCTTTGTTATGTTATACTTGGGAATGCTTCTTTGTTATGTTAAATGCTGAGAAAGTCCTCCCGCTAGCAGTTTGTTGAATCACGTTACTGATAAGAAGATGTTATGAATCAATTGGGATAGTTGTTATGTTTTTGGTGTATCTGTAAGATCTTGTATGCACGGGGATTTGGGGCAGAAGGCGGGAGAGAGAGACAGAGGATGGACCAGGTGCTGTGATGTCCGCTAACGGGGTCGGACCCCGAGGAGGGCGTTCGGCGAGGAGACGGAGACGGACTCGTGTGGAACGTCTGGTCGACCACCGTTGTTGGTCCCAGGTGGCCGGTTGAGGTGGTCCGAGGGGTCGCAGGGTGAAGAAGAAGGGTCCTGAGCTCCAACTTTTTTGTGCACGAAGAGATTGAACTTTGATAAGTGTGGCCTTTTATTTTCCTTTTATATTTTATTCTCTATTAATTATATAGTTCCCGTAATATCTACAAACTGTAAATCATTTAATCGTATCTGGTGTATTGTCTGTTATTTGGGCGGGGTGGGGTACATCACACAGCATTCACACAAACTAATTACCCAGATTGGCGGGGCCGAGGGCTGTTTCCCTGGACGACAGAGAGTCGAGCGACCCTGAGGGTGGCCAGGGGTGCTACAGAATCATAAGGGACTACCGATCCTGGAATCTTCTGAAGGAACTCAGTGGGTTGAGCAGCGTCTGTGGGTTGGGGGAGGGTGTGAATTAGATGGAGTCATACAGCACTGAAATGGTCCCTTCAGCGCATCTGGTCCATGCAGACCAAAGTGGCCATCTGAGCTAGTCCCATGTGCCCATGTTTGGCCCACCCCTCTAAATCTTTCCTATCCATGTACCTGTACATACAACGTTTAAATGTTATCAAGGTACCTGTATCTATTGACCACTATCTGTTTGAAGACATTGGCTCTTAGGTTCCTATTAAATCTCTCCACTCTGAACTTAAACCTAGGCATTTTAGTTCTTGATTTCCTAAGCCTGGGTAAAAGGCAGTGCACATTGACCCTAGCAAACTCCCTCATGATTTTATCTACCTTTGCTCCTACACTCCAATGAAAACAGTCCCATCATGATCAACCTCTCTCTGTAACTAAATCCCTCAAAATGCATAATATCCTTGTAAGTCTCTCCTGCATTCCTTCCAACTTAATGACAACTTTCCTATATCAGGCTGAACAAAACTGAACTCAATATTCCAAGTGCAACCTGACTGTCTTGTACAATTGCAACATAACCTCCCGACATCTATACATAATGCCCTGACTGGTGGAACCCTTCTTCACCACCCTGTCTGCCTGCAACATAACCTCCCGACATCTATACATAATGCCCTGACTGATGGAACCGCCCTGTCTGCCTGCAACACTACTTTCAGGGAACTCCCTCTCCCTCTGTTAACACTGCCCAGGGCCCTACCATTGACTGTGACTGTCCTATCCTGATTTGTCTTTCTGCAATGCAATACCTCACACTTAGAGCCATAGAGGTCATGAAAGTATGGCACAGAAATTTGGCCTGCCTATTCTCATCGACCTGGACCAGACCATAGCCCTCCATATCCCTCCCATCCATGTACCTATCCAAATTTCACTTAACCATTCAAATCAAAATCGTATCCATCATTTGTGCTGGCAGCTCGTTCCTCACTTCTCTTGATCCTCCAAATGAAGAAATTGCCCCTCATGTTCCCTTTAAACTTTTCACCTTTCACCCTTAACCCATGACCTCTCAGTGAAAAAACCTACTTGCTTTTATCCTATCTATACCCCTCATAATTTTGTGTACCTCTGTCAAATCCCCCCCAACCTTCTACATTCTAAGGAATAAATCCTAACCTGTCAAGTTTTTCTTTATGACTCAGGTCCTCCAGTCTTGGCAAAATCCTTGTAAAATTTCTCTGTATTATCTGAATTAAACTTCATTTTCCTTCCTTCAGCACACTCCAGATTGCTCTGCAACAACATCACTTGTTGATGTTTTGGGCTGAATCCCAATGGAATAGCGTTTCTGTCTGAAGAGTCTGGTGTCAAGAATGCAAATGACGAGGCCAGCCAACATATCTAACTGGGCCTGAATATAGGTGGAGGGGCGGGCACTGATGTTGATTTGTTCTTCTGTTGAATTTAGTTGATTTTGCCAAGTAATGTTGGTGGCATTTATGTGATGCCTTGAGATGCTCGCTGTAAATAGTCCTTGTCTCAGAGGACAATGATCATTACCTCCCACAGACTTAGATTTAATACCAAGTCTGGGATCTTGTACAATGGGCACTCTTTTCATCAAAAGCTACATTGATGCATTAAAGGCAACAGGGAAATGTCATAACTGATGCCTGCATTTACTGAGAATTGGCTCCTGAGATGTGGGAAGTGGTCTGTGTTATCCAGGGTTAAACTGTGAAACTTTGTCAGAGGGCTATGTGGTGCAGGTTGTGGAGGACCTTGTCTTGTTCTCCTATGGAGGGTCTGTTCTCTCATACATTTCAACCATCAATGGCTTGGAGTTTGACTTGTGTGAGTGGACAGATACAAGCATCATCTGTATACTGCAGCCTGGGTTCTGGAGTGTGGTTGCCATGGGTTGAACATTTCCCTTGGTAGTAAAGATAACTGAGTGGCAATGTTTGATGGAGCCAAGGTGCAACCTTGCAGTTAGCGAGATTGAAGTAAGTGTGTTGCAGTCTGTCACTGGTTTTCTGTGACAATAGTCCTCTTGTAGAACTCTTTTTGGGGTCACAGCTCGTGTGCTGTTATTGCAGGAAGTACAAAATGAGGCTTTGTACTGGGGATATTTAATGATAAACTATTGCCTAACGAAGACAATATTTATCATCAAAGATCCTCACTATCCAAAACATGCCATTTTCTCCCAGCTACCACAGGGCAGAAGGTACAGAAGCCTGAAGTCGCACACCACCAGGTTCAATAACAACTACTTCCCTTCAACCCTTAGTTCTTGAACCAACCAGAAAATCCCTAATCTGGAAACATTATGACCACTTTGTATTATAATAGACTTTTTGCTTCTTATAATTGTGTTACACAAGAACACAAGATATAGGAGCAGGAGTAGCCATCCAGCCCATTGAGCCTGCCCCGCCATTCAATAAGATCATGGCTGATCTGTCCGTAAACTCAGCTCCATCAACCTGCCTTTTCCCCATAACCTTTCATTCCCTTACTATGTAAAAACTTATCTAACTGTTTCTTAAATATATTTAGTGAAGAAGCCTCAACTGCTTCCCTGGGCAGAGAATTCCACAGATTCACCACTGTCTGGGAAAAACAATTTCTCCTCATCTCCATCCAAAACCTTCTGCCCTGAATCTTGAGGCAATGTCCCCTAGTTCTAGTCTCACCTACCAATGGAAACAACTTTCCTACTTCTATCTTATCTATCCCTTTCAAAATTTTGAATGTTTCTATAAGATCTCCTCTCATTCTTCTGGACTGCAGAGAGTATAGTCCCAGGCAACTCAATCTCTCCTCATAGGTTAACCCCTTCATCCCTGGAATCAACCTGGTGAACCTCCTCTGCACTGCCTCCAAAGCCAATATATCCTTCCTAAGTATGGAGACCAGAACTGCACACAGTACTCCAGGTGCGGCCTCACCAGTACCCTGTATAGTTGCAGCATGACCTCCCTGCTCTTGAGTTCAATCCCTCTAGCAAACATTCTGTTTGCCTTCTTAATAACCTGGTGGACCTGCAAGCCAACTTTTTGCAATTCATGCACAAGCACTCCCAAGTCCCTCTGCACAACAGTTTGCTGCAATCTTTCACCATTCAAATAATAATAATCTGCCTTCTATTATTCCTTCCAAAGTGGATGTTCTCACATTTACCAACGTTGTACTCCATCTACCCTACCTTGGCCCACTCACTTAACCTATCTATATCCCTCTGCAGACTTTCCACATCCTCCGACAATTTGCTTTTCCATTCAGTTTAGTGTCATCAGCAAATTTGCTACGCTACACTCAGTCCCCTCTTCCAAATCATGAATATAAATGGTAAACAGCTGCGGGCCCAGCACCGACCCCTGTGGCACCCCACTCACCACTGACTGCCAACCGGAGAAACACCCATTTATACCAACTCTCTGCCTTCTATCAGGTAACCAATACACTTCCTCTGACTCCATGCATCCGTATCTTATTTATAAGTCTCGTGTGGTACCTTATCTGGAAATCCAAGTATATGACATCCACCTGTTCCTCTCTATCCACTGCACTCATTATGTCCTCAAAGAACTCCAGTAAGTTTGTCAAACAGGGCCTGCCCTTTCTGAATCCATGCTGCACCTGTCTAATGGAACCACTCCTTTCTAAATGTTTCGCTATTTCTTCCTTGATGACAGCTTCAAGGAGTTTCCCAACTACAGATGTTAAGTTAACTGGCCTATAGATGAAGGGTCTCGGCCTGAAACGTCGACTGTACCTCTTCCTAGAGATGCTGCCTGGCCTGCTGCGTTCACCAGCTACTTTGATGTGTGTTGCTTGAATTTCCAGCATCTGCAGAATTCCTCTTGTTGGCCTATAGTTGCCTGTCTTTTGCCTACATCCTTTTTCAAAAAGTGGTGTGACATTTGCTGTCTTCTAATCTGCCAGGACCTGCCCAGAGTCTAGAGAGCTCTTGTAAAAATTGTGAATAATTTATGTTTTTCTTGTGAATGCTGCTTATATGATGCAATGTGCCCATGATGCTGCCACAAGTAAGATTTTCATCACACCTATACATAGATTACTTGTGCATATGACAATAAACTCAATTTTGACTTTGAGGTTGGCCTAAGTTTCTGGGTGATGTCTCTGTTCTGGAGCCTCTGGTTGTTTTCTAGTTAGATTTGGGACTGGGGGTGTTTGATGGCTGACCTGAAATCCTGGTAGTATTCAGGTAGTATTGGTGATTGAGGCCCCTGTAGCTCAGATAGTCCCAGTTCACATGATGCTTCTATTTCAGGTCCAGGCGCTATTCTTGAGCTGTTAAACAACAACATATGTGTGGATTTCTTAAACACCTTCCTCAGCCTACCGGTGAGTGACGATCTTGTTTCTCAATTAGCAGGGGCAAGGCAAGGGGCAGAAAACAGGGCAAGGTTGCACTCTCACTGTGTGAAGAGAGACTTGGACAGCTTCTGACAGGCGTCCACCAGGCAGTTCATGTTCACCCAGATTACCACCGTTCAACTTATGGGCACCAACCAGTGTTGGGCTGCAGGCATTTTTTGCTGGGTGGGAACAGGGCATCTCCACATGCCCTCTCTCCCCTTTCTACCCGACCGAGCTTCAACATTCTGGGGCTGTATGGAGTTGAGCAGAGCTGATGCTGCTGGGCTGACTCACTCAGTGAGTCCGTGAGACCAGCTGACAGCCGCACTTCCCACAACTGAGATCTGCTGAGATCCTCTCCACCCACTGTTATGGTTCATTTCCAACTGATGAACAGTCTGGGTTACAGACATTTCTCAGAAACAGAACCCTGTCATATCCTGGGGAGTGGCTGTAATGTGTTTTGGTTGTGCTGTTCCAACAATATCTCGCTCTGTTGCAGTATTGAGGGAGTGAGTGCTACACTGGCGGAGGTGCCTCTCATCCCCTCTGCTCTGCATTAAAGCACTTCTTTGGTGATGAACATGGGGGTTAACTCCAGTCTCACAAGAAAATATGAACAGCTCTCTCAAATCTGCCCCACCATTGAGTATGCTTAGGCCACAACTGCTCTCTGTGCTAGGTCCCCTGGCCTTTAATCCTTGATTTTCCAAAAATGCTTCTACCTTATTATAAAATATCCTCGATAATCTCACCTCCAGATCATGGGGTCCTGAGCAATGTTTATTCTCCAATCATACCTCTTCGACTAGTTCATTATGTCATTGCTTTTTGTGGAACTAATTGACCATTTCCTTATTCAGCCCTTGCGTTACCATGTGGCCTACAATGAAAAACAGAAAACCTGCTGGAAGTGCTCAGCAGATCAGTTTGCCTCTGTGGAAAGGGAATATCGACAATTCAAGTTAAAAGTTTATTTTCAATTCGCAGCTTCTGATGTTTTCCTGTGTTTCACTGACAATGTGACATTTTCTAGTGAGTGGTATTTCATTATGCTGCCTCTGATTGTTAATGGTGTGCCTTTGCAATGGTTGGCTGAACGACCAGATCTTTTTCCAGGCATTGAAAGAGTGTATCCGTAACAGTAACAATGCTGTGATTTGGTTTTCAGGTGTTCGGACAGACGCCAGTCTATGTTTTAAAAGACAAATCTTGGGAGCTTCAGCCCAACTTGCCTTCCAACCTGGTGAGTTCACCAATGTGTCCAAACAGCTCCAGGAACATACTCCTTCCCAGTGAAGCCTGTGCACAGTCTGGGAGCAGAGACACACAGGGGTGGTGACCTGCCTTCAGTTCCTGCACCAGTTCTGATACACAAAGGCAGGAGTAGCTGACGGCAGGTTGACTCTGGCGAGTTGAACTGGAGAGTCCAGGGGTGAACAGTTCCAGGTTCCTGGGCCGAGCTGAATTGCACAGGCTATAGTTAATGTAGAAGTGAAACCACTGCAGCCTGGCTGCCATGAAGATAATGTGGGAGTGTGCAAGAGTGTGGAGCTTGGTGCTGGACTAGCCTCATAGTGTGCCTTGGCAGATTTCTCTGTGCATTGGAGCTGCAAATGCAGACTGGACTCTGATGAGTAGTTGGATTAGAGACCACTCAATCCCGGAGCTTTGTCATAGGTAGGAGCGGAAGTATCCTTCACTTTCAGTGAACAGGGGACCATCAGTGTTCTGCTGAATGTGTGGAACCCAACCAGAATCCTTCTGTCCACCTGCCTGCTGGCAAAGCCCCCGAGCCGAACTCTCACACAGCTCCTTGGGAAGAGACGGGAGGTTCTGATTCCTTAAGCAACAGATGGTGTTAAGATGCAGGACACATGATTTCACCAACTGGCCTTTCCTATGTAACAACAGACAAATTAATGTGATTTGGGATATTGGTCATGTTGTTTTTTGGTCATGGCTCATGCACTTACAAACTCTGGAAATAAAGTCAATGATTACAATCCAGAGCATCTGGAGTTACAAATGGGCATGAAAATGTGGGAAAAATTACAAGTATGGTGGTGAGTCAAAGAGACTGAAGCCGTGAGAGAACAATGGGAATCTTCTCTGGGTTTGTCCCACAGGATCACTTTGCTGACATCAGTATATGTCAGTAGTGAAAATATAAAGTTATTGATCAAGCTGCTCAATGTTTGGAGGACAACATCTTTGCCTTGGCCTCTCTTTGAATGGGGTTACTAAAATTGGGTGCTGTGTTTGACCTCAGACCGAGAACATGGATGGGTTTTTGAAATGGCTGGAAGAACATCGTTTGCCCCATTTCCTGAAGACAGACCTGTATCTTCACCTCGTTCTGTGTCATTTGTTACTGGACATGGCTGTGCCTCTTCTAACTGGTGAGTGCACCCCCAACATTTTATCAAAGGCTTCTGTATATTTTACATTTTTGATATCCAGGGCTAAGACCCCGTGTGCTGCAGATGAAGCCCATAATATCCCAGGCACCATGTTTTGTGGAAGACCCTGCCTGCCATCTCAAGAGGAATTTGATTCCATGGCATCATTTTGGTTCTTCCAGGTGCCCTGGCCAGAATTCATTCTTCAGCCATCGCGGTGCAGTTCGTGTAATCAGAAACTGTATGCTGTATTCCCTGCATTGCTACATTTCAAAAGGACTTCACTTGACTATGATGCCTGCTGGTGTTGTATAAATATCCTAAGTTTTTCAAAGTACCCCAATATGATGTTTTATTAATAGCTTCAAACATTTTCCTTAGTTACAGGCTTGTGGCTTCCTGCCTTCTGTCTCTTCAAATAAAGGAGCTACATTTTGCCATTTTCCAATCCAGTGGGCCCTTCCTAAAATCAGTGTTGGTAGGGGGTTGGGGGTCCTGGGTCCATTACTTTTCACATTATATGTTAATGATTTGGATGACAGAATAGATGGCTTTGTGGCCAAGATTGTGGATGATACAAAGGTAAGTGGGGGGGGGGGCAGGTAGTGTTAGAAAAGCAGGAAGTCTGCAGAAGGACTTTGACAGATAGGACAATGGGTAAAGCAGTAGCAGATAGAATGCAGTGTAGTGAATGATCATGGACATGGTAGAAGGAATAAAAGTATCGACTGTTTTTAAAAAGGGGAGTGAATTCATAAATTGGAGGTGCAAAGAGACTTGGGAATCCTAGTGCAGGATTCACTAAAGGATAACTTGAAGGTAGACTTGATGGTAAGGAAGGCGAGAAGTTACAGGGAGAAGGCAGAAGAATGGGATTGAGAGGGAAAATAAATAAGCCATGATCAATGATGGAGCAGACTCAACAGGCCAAATGGCCTAATTCTGCTTCTCTATCTTAGCATACTGTATGCTCTAAAATCTGAAGAATTTCAAAGCATCAACTATTTAATGGGCCACTTCTTTTAAGTCCCTAGGATCAACGTCCATTAGGAGCCAATGATTTGTTATCATCGATTGATTTTTATCATCATATGATTTTGCTTTCTACAGGAACAATGTTCTCACTTCCTACTGGACCAATATTCTCACATCCTACAGGACCAACATCCTCACTTCCTACAGGAACAATATTCTCACTTCCTACAAGACCAATGTTCTCACTTCCCACGGGAGCAATGTTCTCACTTCCTACAGGAACAATGTTCTCACTTCCTACAGGACCAATGTTCTCCCTTCCTACAGGAACAACATTCTCATTTCCTACAGGAACAACATTCTCATTTCCTAGAGGACCAATGTTCTCACTTCCTACAGGAGCAATGTCCTCACTTCCTACAGGAACTATGTTCTCACCCTACAGGAACAATGTTCTCACTTCCTACAGGAACTATGTTCTCACTTCCTACAGGAACTATGTTCTCACTTCCTACAGGAACTATGTTCTTACCCTACAAGACCAATGTCCTTTTCTTTCTAAAATGTCTACAGAAACCATAGCTATCTGTTTTATGTTGCTGGTGAGCTTTTATATTTCTAGCTCATACCCTGATTTTTCCTCCCTATGAATATTTATGTCGTATTTTGCTGTTTTCATTGTTCTGCCCAATCTTCTGAGAAAATGGTTTGATCCCCCTGGAAAGATCATTGGAATTATTTACTCTATGTATTCTAAACTGCACTACCTCTGACATACACTGCTCTCTGCCGCCTGTCCTACACCCATGTAAACAGATATGGTCCTGTGCAAAAGTCTTAGATACCCTAACTATATATATATATGCCTAAGATTTTTGCACAGGACTGTACCTGTAGTCGAAGTGAACCTTCAATCTAATTTACCAGTTCACTGTGACTGTATCTGCCCTGTGCTGTATAAATGCCCTTATTTACAGTTTAAATCTTCCTCTTCTTTCCAGCCTACTGTTTCTCAGAATGAATATAAAATTCAATTCAATTCAACCAGCTTGTTTCTTTCACATGTATGGTGAAATGCGTCATTTGCTGTCACTGACCAACACATTCTGCAGGTGTCATCACACTTCCATAGGGTGCTGACGTTAACTGTACGCTTTTGGACTGTGGGAGGAAGTCGGAGCACCTACAGGAAACACATACAGTCATAGAGAGAACATACAAACTCTTTACAGACTGCAGCAGGAATTCAGTGGCGATCTTACCGCTAGTGCCATAAAGCATTACGCTAACTACTATACTCCAGTGCCACCCCTATCACATTATGACTGCTGCTATCTGGGGATGTCTTCACTATAAAGTTCTTCAATCTATTCTATCGACTAGCAGGTCTAGAATCCTCGGCTCCCCGGCTGGCTACAGGACATGCTGGTTATTTATTTAGAGAACAGTGTGGAGTGGGCCATTCCAGCCCTCTGAGCCACACTGGCCAGCAACCCACCTAGCCTCATCACAGGACAATTTACGATGATCAATTAACTTACTAACTGGTCGCCGCTGGACTGTGGGAGGAAACCCATGCGCATACAGGAAGGGACATACAAACTTGCTGACAGAGGACTCTGGAATTGAACTCTGAACTCCAACAACTCGAGTTGTAATAGCATCGTGATAACTGCTACAGTACTATGTCCTGAGAAATTAACCCAAAAACACTTAATGAGCTCCCCATCCAGGCTACATTTGCTCAATTTTCATTCTTTACAGATTAAAATTGATTCCTTTCTGAATAGCTTCTGGTATTTCTTCCTTTCTAATATGCCCTATTGTGCCATTACTCTCAGGCTGGTAAACCAGTCCCACAGGTTGGCTTTGCTATTTCTCAACTCCAACAAACAACTCCGTTCTCTTTGTTACCAGAACTAAAGTCATCACTCTATTGTGCTAAGACCAAAATTACGCTTTCAATCGCCAGTTCTTTGACTTTCTCATGTCCTGCGAGGATCGGAAGATCGCTCGTCTACAGACCACAGAACCTGCTGTCTCCAACGCTGGCAGGGCTAGATGCCACCAGACCACGATCCCTGTTGCTGACCTCAATGGCTCTAACAATCCAGAGCAGATCCTAAACCCAGATTCCACTGCCATCAGTGCAGGTTCCAACGACCTCCAAAGTGCCAATTGCGCAACCTCCAATTCTGAATCCAGCCTTGACCTCCAGGCTGGGTCTTAGTGCGCTACCGCTAGAACCTCTGTCTCCCCTTTCCCCACTGCCACTCCGCAATCCCATCTCTCTCAGGTCCCACCGCCAGCTCTTGGGTCCTCGGAGACTCCACCTTTCCTGAACATTCCAAATCTCCTTTCCCCTCAGGCACCACCAACCCCCTTCACCCCTCCAATCCCAGCTCTCATCCATGTCGGGTTTTCACCATCCCTCTGACCTTCCCCTCTCTAAGGCAGAAGGTTCAGTCCTCAGTGAGGGTCTCACCTTTGTCCCCCTACGCCCACACCTCGGTGAGTTCCATGCCCACCACGACGCTGAGCTCTTCTTCCGCTGCCTCTGTCTCCGAGTCTAGTTCTTTCCCGAGGACTTCCCACCCCGCAGCGATGATCCCTTCTCCCGTCTTCACCCTCCTCCTCTTCCTGGGCACTCTGCCCTGGTCCTCTGCCTGCCCTGGACCTTTTCATTGCCAACTGCCGACGGGACAATAAAGTTTAGATTTTAACACTCCTGTCTCCTATTCCACCCTCACTCCTTTCAAACATTCTGCTCTCCCTCCACACCAATCCTAACTTCACCATCAACCCCACAGATAAGGGAGATCCTGTAGTAGTCTGGTGTACTGACCTCTACCTTGCCGAGGCCCAGCACCAACTCAGACACCTCCTCTTACTTACCCTTCGAACAGGACCCCACTGTGGAACACCAAGCCATTGTCTCCCACACCTTCACCTACCTTATTGACTCTGGGGATCTCCCATCCTCCGCCACCAACCTCACAGTTTCTGTAGCCCGCACCTCCTGTTTCTACCTCCTACCCAAGATCCATAAACCTGCTTGTCCAGGTAGACCCATTGTTTCAGCTTATTCCTGCCCCACTGAACTCATACGGGCTTACATCGACTCTGTCCCTCCCTACCGACATCCCTGACACCTCACACGCTCTTGATCTTTTCAAGGATTTCAAGTTCCCTGGCCCCCATCATCTCATTTTTACTATGGATGTCCAGTTCCTAATCACCTCCATCTCCCTTTAGGAAGGCCTCAAAGCTCTCCGTTTTTTTTTCCTGGACACCAGACCGAACCAGTTCCCCTCCACCACCACTCTCCTTCGCCTAGCGGAATTTGTCCTCACTCTCAATAATTTCTCTGTTGGGTTCTCCTACTTCCTTCTAACAAAAGATGTAGCCATGGGCACTCGCATGGGTCCCTGCAATGTGTGTCTTTTGGCTACGTGGAACAGTCTATGTTCCAAGCCTACACTGGTGACCATCCTGCATTTTTCCTATGCTACATTGATGACTCCCTGCACCCATGCTGAACTCGTTGACTTCATCCACTTTGCCTCCAACTTCCACCCCGCCCTCAAGTTCCCTTTCTCAATCTCACTGGTCCATTTCCGACATCTTCCTTCCCTTTCTTGACCTCACTGTCTCTATCTCCAGAGTCAGTGTATCCACTGATGTCTTTTACAAGCCCATGGACTCTCACAGCTACCTAGGCTACACTTCGTCCCACCCTACTACGCCATCCCCTTTTCTCCGCCGCATCTGCTCTCCAGATGAGGCTTTTCATTCTGGAACGAAGGAGATGTCCTCCTTTTTCAAAGAAAGGGGCTTCCTTTCCTCCACCATCAACGCTACCCTCAATCACATCTGCTCTTACCCCATCCTCCCACCACTCTACCAGGGATAGGGTTCCTCTTGTCCTCACCTACCACCGAACCAGCCTCCTCATCCAGCACATAATTCTCTGAAGCATCTGCGACCTCTAGCGGGATCCCACCACCAAACACATCTTTCCCTCCCCCCTCCCACTTCACACTTTCTGCTTTCCACAGGGATCACTCCCTACTCGACTCCCTTGTCCATCCGTCCCTCGCCACTGATCTCCTTCTTGGCACTTATCCTTGCAAGCGGAACAAGTGCAACATCTGCCCCTACACCTCCTCCAACACCATCTAGGGCCCTAAACAATCCTTCCAGGTGAGGTGATACTTCACCTGTTGGGGTTATTTACTGTGTTCAGTACTCCCAGTGTGGCCTCCTGTACATCGGTGAGACCCGACATAGATTGGGAGACTGCTTTGCTAAGTATCTACGCTCCATTCGCCAGAACAAGCAGGATTTCCCAGTGGCCACCCATTTTAATTTCACTTCCCATTCCCATTCCATAATTTCCATCCATGGCCTCCTCCACTGTCATAATGAGGTGACAATTAGGCTGGAGGAACAACACCTTATATTCTGTTTGGATAGCTTCCAACCTGATGGCATGAACATCGATTTCCCAAACTTCCGGTAATGCCCCCTGACCCCTCCCCCCTCCCCCACTCCTCTCCATGACCCACCCCCCATTACTCTCTTTCACCTCATCTCACCAATGAACTTCCCAGCTCTTTACTTCATTCCTCCCCCTCCAAGTTTCACCTATCACCTGGTGGTTCTCTCCTCCCCCCACCTTTTAAATCTACTCCTCAGCTTTTACTCTCCAGTCCTGTTGAAGGCTTTTGGCCCAAAATGTCAACTGTACTTTTTTCCATAGATGCTGCCTGGCCTGCTGAGTTCCTCCAGCATTTTGTAGGTGTTGCCAAAATTAATTTTGTTTCTAGATAAAAGTGAATGCTGAAGAATGTATCTTGCTGTTAGATTTTTCTTCCAGATTTCTAATGACATAATTTCTGTTTCCTAGTGTCCAGACTTGCAGTGGAGCATCAGGAATCATCAGAGTCCCTCCTAACACTGCAGTTCTCTGAGGATAGCCCATCCTCCTCTTCCCTGAGCAGTAAAACACCCGACTCTGATGCCCAGCTGGTACAAGAGCCATCAAATGGTGAGTACCAAAGAATAGGGAGATCCGTGATATCTTCTCTAACTGTTCTGAATTAAACGGGATGAAGTGAAGAGCTACATTTGTGCAAATTTCAAGTCATTTGTGGTCCAGGCTCTCCTCCAGCTGCTGATTAAAATGTTGCCCAAAGTGTAATCACACCCTTAGGCCATGGAGGGTGAGTGACCACCTGACAATCAATGTAGTATCAAATTTCCCAACCGGAACATTATCTTTCATGGTTCAGTACAAATCTTCCTGATGAACTGTCAGGTTATATATGCCAGGGGATGTTAACAGGGGCTATAGTCAGGTGTGAATTTCAGGCTCAGCAAATGTACTGAAAACTTGTATCCTGCATCATCTGTCTGTAATGGTCCACATTAAAACTCCATATTAGCTTCTTCCACCAGTGTACACAGCTCGGGGTCCATGGCATAAAAAAGGTTGGGAATCCATGTTTTAGAATAGACCTATAAACTGTAACCTCTTGCTAGGGTTTTGCTTTCTTCATTTTTCAAGTATCACATGAGCTCTTGCCTCTGAATCAAAAGGTTGTGATTCACACCACACTTCAGACGTCCTGTTGATACGATGCTGAGTACGTGCTGGAGGTAAGGAGAATCACAAGTGAGCAAGAAACCCTCAGCGATGAATATTCAGAGATTCAGTGGCATTGCTCCAAAGCAAGGAGAGCTTCTCCCAACTCCCAACATACAACACTCCCAACACTCGAGCCTCACTTAAATTCTGATGATTATCACATTGCTGTTTATGTAATTTTGCTGTGCATTCATTCAATGACAAGCAGAACTTCATTGTCATTAAAACATCTTATACCATCTTGAGGTTATACCATTGCAAGTTTCTTTTTTCTCTTTCTTTTTGTTGCTTTTTCTTGGTGTCTCCTGCTTCAAGGATAAACTTGGAGAAAAGGTTCACCAGACTGATTCCTGATGTCAAGACTGCAACAGACCGACATCATGATGGGGTTATACCTCAGCCAAGTCCTTCCCTGAATACTGTGTTCATTTCCCACATGCTCCAAAATAAGGACAAGGCACCAGCTGCATGGGGGTACCACTGCCTGCAGCTACCCCTCCAAATTACATATGATCCTGACTTGCAAATGTACCGCCAGCCCTTCACTGTCATCGATCTAAATCCTGGAACTCCCAGCTCAGCAGTCGTGTGGGAGCACCTTCACCAGTAGCACTGCAGTGGTTCAGGAAGCCAGCTTTCTCTGACACTCTGGATGGGTAATAAATGCCGAACTTGTCAGCAACACACAGATTCCCAAAAAATCAATGTGGAGGCTTATGTATGTAGCAACTTAAGTATTTCAAGGTCACTGTCCGAAGTCACGGTTGATCCACTGAAGAGGTTTGCTATGTGTCACCCTTTTATCCAACCACTAAGCCTTTCTGTTCCCATTTTGTTCCAACAGAAGAGGCACAGATGGGCGAGATGCGAGACCAGTGGCTACTGAGAAGGTGTATTGGGAGTGTGCGAGGAATGAAATGCTTTCGATCGTTTCTCATGGGGACAAATGGTAGGCAAATCTTGTGGGATGCGTTAATGAAAGGAGACGAGTCCTAAGTTTCATGTCCCTTTAAGAATGCTTGCTGTTGTACTCAGAATGCAGTTGAGATATGGCTAAACAATGCTGGGTGTTCTCCTGTTGTACAGGGGCAGAGCTGGTGGAGTTCTGGATGAGGATGGAGAGGATGCGGAAACTCGATGAGACTGACATCAACCAGCGAGACCAGTACTTTGCTCAACTCCGCACGATACAGGCTACTCACCTGCAAGAGGGCTCCGTTGTAATGTCCACCTGCGGAGGTTTTACTGGTAAGGAATAGGTAGCCTTTGGGTGGTAACAAATTAGCCAGAAAAAGTGGCTCACCTGAGGACTGGGAGAAATTCAGAGTTCAGCAGAGGAGGACAAAGGGCTTAATTAGGAAGGGGAAAAAAGATTATGAGAGAAAACTGGCAGGGAACATAAAAACTGACTGTAAAAGCTTTTATAGATATGTAAAAAGGAAAAGACTGGTAAAGACAAATGTAGGTCCCCTACAGACAGAAACATGTGAATTGATTATGGGGAGCAAGGACATGGCAGACCAACTGAATAATTACTTTGCTTCTGTCTTCACTAAGGAGGACATAAATAATCTTCCAGAAATAGTAGGGGACAGAGGGTCCAGTCAGATGGAGGAACTGAGCAAAATACATGTTAGTAGGGAAGTGGTGTTAGGTAAATTGAAGGGATTAAAGGCAGATAAATCCCCAGGACCAGATGGTCTGCATCCCAGAGTGCTTAAGGAAGTAGCCCAAGAAATAGTGGATGCATTAGTGATAATTTTTCAAAACTCGTTAGATTCTGGACTAGTTCCTGAGGATTGGAGGGTGGCTAATGTAACCCCACTTTTTAAAAAAGGAGGGAGAGAGAAACCGGGGAATTATAGACCGGTTAGCCTAACGTCGGTGGTGGGGAAACTGCTGGAGTCAGTTATCAAAGATGTGATAACAGCACATTTGGAAAGCGGTGAAATCATCGGACAAAGTCAGCATGGATTTGTGAAAGGAAAATCATGTCTGACGAATCTCATAGAATTTTTTGAGGATGTAACTAGTAGAGTGGATAGGGGAGAACCAGTGGATGTGGTATATTTGGATTTTCAAAAGGCTTTTGACAAGGTCCCACACAGGAGATTAGTGTGCAAACTTAAAGCACACGGTATTGGGGGTAAGGTATTGACGTGGATAGAGAATTGGTTAGCAGACAGGAAGCAAAGCGTGGGAATAAACGGGACCTTTTCAGAATGGCAGGCAGTGACTAGTGGGATACCGCAAGGCTCAGTGCTGGGACCCCAGTTGTTTACAATATATATTAATGACTTGGGTGAGGGAATTAAATGCAGCATCTCCAAGTTTGCGGATGACACGAAGCTGGGTGGCAGTGTTAGCTGTGAGGAGGATGCTAAGAGGATGCAGGGTGACTTGGATAGGTTAGGTGAGTGGGCAAATTCATGGCAGATGCAATTTAATGTGGATAAATGTGAAGTTATCCACTTTGGTGGCAAAAATAGGAAAACAGATTATTATCTGAATGGTGGCCGATTAGGAAAAGGGGAGGTGCAACGAGATCTGGGTGTCATTATACACCAGTTATTGAAAGTGGGCATGCAGGTACAGCAGGCGGTGAAAAAGGCGAATGGTATGCTGGCATTTATAGCGAGAGGATTCGAGTACAGGAGCAGGGTGGTACTACTGCAGTTGTACAAGGCCTTGGTGAGACCACACCTGGAGTATTGTGTGCAGTTTTGGTCCCCTAATCTGAGGAAAGACATCCTTGCCAAAGAGGGAGTACAAAGAAGGTTCACCAGATTGATTCCTGGGATGGCAGGACTTTCATATGAAGAAAGACTGGATGAACTGGGCTTGTACTCGTTGGAATTTAGAAGATTGAGAGGGGATCTGATTGAAACGTATAAAATCCTAAAGGGATTGGACAGGCTAGATGCAGGAAGATTGTTCCCGATGTTGGGGAAGTCCAGAACGAGGGGTCACAGTTTGAGGATAAGGGGGAAGCCTTTTAGGACTGAGATTAGGAAAAACTTCTTCACACAGAGAGTGGTGAATCTGTGGAATTCTCTGCCACAGGAAACAGTTGAGGCCAGTTCATTGGCTATATTTAAGAGGGAGTTAGATATGGCCCTTGTGGCTACGGGGATCAGGGGGTATGGAGGGAAGGCTGGTGCAGGGTTCTGAGTTGGATGATCAGCCATGATCATAATAAATGGCAGTGCAGGCTCAAAGGGCCGAATGGCCTACTCCTGCACCTATTTTCTATGTTTCTATGTAACCAAAGTAAGGGAGGGATTAAAGGACACTGAGGCTGTCTACAAGAAAGGTCAGAGCCGTCTCTATTTCTTGAGGAGACTGAGGTCCTTTAACATCTGCTGGACGATGCTGAGGATGTTCTATGAGTCTGACGTGGCCAGTGCGATCATGTTTGCTGTTGTGTGCTGGGGCAGCAGGCTGAGGGTAGCAGACACCAACAGAATCAACAAACTCATTTGTAAGGCCAGTGATGTTGTGGGGATGGAACTGGACTCTCTCACGGTGGTGTCTGAAAAGAGGATGCTGTCCATGTTGCATGCCATCTTGGACAATGTCTCCCATCCATTACATAATGTACTGGTTGGGCACACGAGTACATTCAGCCAGAGACTCATTCCACCGAGATGCAACACAGAGCGTCATAGGAAGTCATTCGTGCCTGTGGCCATCAAACTTTACAACTCCTCCCTTGGAGGGTCAGACACCCTGAGCCAATAGGCTGGTCCTGGACTTATTTCCTGGCATAATTTACATATTACTATTTAATTATTTATTGTTTTATTACTATTTAATTATTTATGGTGCAACTGTTATGAAAACCAGTTTCCCCTGGGATCAATAAAGTATGACTATGACTATTAAATTGTCACATTAAAAGCTGCAATGGCAGCTCAGTCACTTTCTGCCGTAGTCATTTATGTGCTAAGGCAATATCTGACAGTAGCAACCTTGCTCATTCTTGCAGCAAGTGCTAACTCACGGATTCCCAACCCGGGGTTCATGGACTCCTCAGTTAATGGTAGGCATCATGGCATAAAAAGGTTGGGAACCCCTGTGCTAACTCTATGCAACACTGTCAGAAGCATTGTGTTTTGCCGTGTTCTAAACTTAAGCCTTAACTCCCTGATTAGATGGATTAGTACCCATGGACCCATGGCAAGGAGTTCCCCTAGTGTCCTCACCTTATTCCTCACCTCTGCAGAGCAAATCAGACTTGCCTACTGCTTGTTATTGCCGTTTGTGGGAGCTTCATTTGTATAAATTGCCTTTGCTTTCATTGCAATCGTACATGTCAGCAGAGTGCCTGATTACAGGCTGTGTGCTAGATTCCCCCTCTCCTGTATTCCTCTCTGAATTATTTTCTTTTCAGATACTTGTCTCTTTCTTAGAATGAATTTTTGCTTAATCTCCCTGCTTGTTTATAATTCAGCTATTTACAGTCCCTTTGCAGCAGTTACAATCATGATTTTTGTCATCAGCCCTTCAGCAGCACCTCTGACAATCTCTTCTGTTGCTTCCCTCACCTATGTTGCTGGTGGCCAAGTTCACATCTGTCTTCTGACTCATCCTCCATTATTCAAGGGTGCTCTCTTTTTCTCTGTCCCTTCTTTTCCTTTACCACAGTTTAGATCTCTGCCTCTGGGCCCTTCACAAACTTGTAAAAATTAGTTGGTGGGAGATCAAGGACAGGGATGAAGCCGAATATGACAGATTGAAACTTCTCACTTTATTATGACTTAGAATAGCCAGGCAGGTCTCCAGGTTTGCTGATGTGGCGCATAAGAACTAGGCAGCATCATGCTGGCTGTGCCTGGTTGTTTCTGAGAGGAATAATCAGCTCCTAATAAATGTCTTGGACCCAAGCCAGCCTACTGTGCCTCCAGGTGAGCTGAGTGAGTCAGTCTGATCCACCACTGGACTCCACCTGGCATCCAATGTGGGAGGTCAGTCTTGCTGACTCTTCCTATCCAATGCCAGACAACACTGGTGTAACATTAGGGTCTACATTTATCTAATTCCAGAATCATGACCTGCAGATTAGGAGATAAGTTTTTTTTGTGTGCTTCTAATGATTCATACGTATACTGTGGTGTTTTTAAGTTTTTAAGAGTTAATGTTTCTAATTTTTATAGAAATTTTAATGGGTTTTAAATATCATTCACTAGCAGAGATATTTTGAACTTGTAGTATGGCCTTGACAGCTTTGACAAGGGGGGAAGTTCCACCCCCACGTGTCTGATGCTAAAGGTGCGTGCAGTGGAGCAAGCTTTTCACACAGTGCTGGATGCCTGGAATCCACTGACAGGGGTGGTAGTGGAGGCAAATACGAGAGCGATGTTTAAGAAACTGACACGGGCATGTGAATATATAGGAAATGAATTGATATGGACATTGAGTAGGCAGAAGAGAATAGTTTGGTTAGGAGTTTAGTTACTACTTTAATTATTTTGTCAAAACATCGTGGGCTGAAGGGCCTGTTCTGTTTTATATTCTATGTTTAGTCCGTGATCCAGAAGGGTTGGTCGGTACCATCTGAGGGGAATAATGCTCATAGTGATTTTTGGCAAGGTATACATCTCTAGAGTTAGAAAATATGTGATAGCATTGCACCAGTGATAGCTTTATTACTTCAACTCAGTAATCACTTATTGTATATATTCCATATTAACATCAGTACAGCAGAAAATGTTACCCCCCCCCACCCCAAAAGGTAAAAAATCCTCATTTGGAGAGATTTCTGGAGTTTTATCAATGTCATGATATTTTCCATATTGTTGTATCAAATCAAAACAATCTTAAGCTTTTGTTACAGCATATAGAATTACAGTACAATAATTCAAATGTAGGGTTCCACACGGCCATAACCTAGGCCCCATTTGGTTGTAAAATGAATATATTTAATCAAAGACTGCTTTCCATACTTTGTTTTCCATACTCTCATAACCTATTAATAATCATAATAATTTTCCAAGTCTTCTATGTCTTCCACATTTTCATCTGAACTTTCCATACTCTCTGAGGTGGACGCCTGCTTCTCACAGTCTGCCAGTCTACACATGTCAGTACACCTGAGGCCATTTGCACGTACATCTTGGGAGTGAACATTTTTTTGGACAGTTACGGGCCAGTAGATTCAGGACAGCATCGGGTGCTGGCTGGCCTTCCATCCAATGCACCACCAATTGTTCAGCTTCCTCTTTTCTCTACCAACCAACGGGGCCTGGCACTTGTGGGTCCTCCTCCAAACACCACAGACCATGCTTTTATGCATTGAGTTGCTGCCACTTGATTGGCTGACTAGATATTTGCATAAATGAGCAAGTGTACAGATGCATCTAATGAAGTGGCACTGAGTGCAAATCACCATAGGGCCGAATGGCCTACTCCTGCACCTATTTTCTATGTTTCTATCTTCTCCATATACCAGCCTGGTGTTGGCTCACTGTGCATGTTTTGCTAAGCAGTCCTTGCATGGTGGGAGTTGACGACTTTCGACTTCACCTTTTTTGACACAGAAAAGGTGATACCTGAGCTCATTGGCCTTGGTGGTTGATGCTTTTGGGGCATACAAGAGACATGTAAATGCCTCTAGTTTGTCCATCAGTTCTGGAGAGAGGTCCCATTCCTGACCCAACTCAAAGAATATGGCCTGAGTTGTTGCTGGTCAGAAGTTTTAGGGCACTTGTCTTCCCTTTGCCTGCAGAAGTGCTTACAGTGTCGCATCCCGTATATGTGTGCAACCCGATGAGAGCCCTACAAACCTCTATGCCAACAGTGGTAGCAACATTCCTGATGTCTACAAGCCTTGCACAGGTTCTAGTGCCACACTTCTGGAACAATGGGGCCTCAATCTTGTCACAAAATGCTAAAGTCATGATAAAGACACCTGTGTCTTCTGAGCAGATCACCTCAGATTGGTATCCCTCTCTTGTGGCATGGGCAGCATGGAGAAGTAGGCGGCCATCTGCTTCTTCTTGTTGACACTGAAGAGCTGACACCTCCTCACTGTCTTGAGATGTGATTCTGTAACATTTATCATTCACAGTTACATACAGAATCTTCTCCTGTAGCTTTGCTCTGAACTCCACCTTCCTCCATTCATGGGCTATGAAGCTAATGAGACTATTTTTGTTACTGACTTTGGTCAGGAAGCTCCTCCACTGCCTCACCATCTGTGTGCCTGTAATATCTTGCAACTCATGACCAGTCTCTTCACCCCGTAGAGATCCTTCACTATGATAGAGTTCTCCTTGTATGTGTCGAACACAATATCTATTCTGCTACTCTGACTGACTTCCCTTACAGCCATACCCAGAACTGTTGTGGCAACATCTCTGAAAGTAACTTGATCACCTTTCACTCTTTGGACCAAGTTCATTCCATCAACCACTGTAGCAGAGTTTCCTGAGAGTTGCTCTTCTACTGCTACATTTTTCTGCAAGGTTGTAGCTGAAGTAGCTTTATTTGTCTTTCTCAGTGATCGTTCTGGTGTGGACAGGGCCCAGGGCAATGGTCCAAGGGGATCAGAATCGGAATCAGAATCCTTTATTATCGCCAAGTATGTGGACACATACAGGGAATTTGATGCCGGTTTCCCTGAGCTCTCGCTGTACAGAATCAAAAAGCAAACAAAACAATAGTTCAAATAATCGTGAACTATATACCAGTGTATGTACAGGTGGACTTGGTTTATAATAGACTAAAATTCAAGTGTTCATAAGACTGATGGCATATGGTAAGAAACTGTTCTTGTACCTATTTGTCCTGGCAGAGAAAGGATGAGAAAATATATCCTCCATACGTAGACTGCGCCCTTGTGCCATCACTATGATACGTCCAAACAAGGACCAGTCTGCTTTCAAGATGATTGCCCTCCCACTTGATTTCACTTCTCTCTTCTTACACATATCACTGAATGTTTTCAGCTTGTTGGTTTTCATTGGGTCATGGAATTTCTTCGCTGGTGGGTCTTCCTCTAGTCTCTGATCCTTGAAGGTTGCATAGCATTGCTCACCAATCTCATATGCCTTCATCAGGTCGGAGGCAATGTCCTTGGGGGCTGCCTTTGCCGTAGAGATGCTAATGAGGTCCCACTTCTCTGCAAATGGGTTGACCCATTCATGTAACCACTGCTGAAACTGCCTCCTCATCTTTATGGATTCTTTGCCACTGTAACTCCACAGGACAAAGCTCTGATTTGTTGCCTTGCACCATCTCCCTTAACTGTCCCAGGAATGCACTGCGATGCTCAGCTGTTATGTAGTAATGCTTGATAGCTCCAGCATTCAGGCTGAACTGTGATGTGCCTCCAGGAGTCTATGTGTCTTTGTTCACTGTGGCTTCAATAGCTACCACCGCTGCAATGCTATCACGTATTTTCTAGCACTAGGGGTGTATACCTTGCCAAAAATCACTATAAGAATTATTCCCCCCAGATGGTACTGGTGGCCCAAATTTGGGGTCCTGGCTCACGGACTAGTTCTAACTTAGCCAGAGAGGAGCAAAGTGTTTCCAGAGCCATGCTCTGCTTTGCCTGTTGAGGGTGTGATAGGGATGTGGGTGTAGGTATGGTAGCCCTTGGAAAATACCATCTGAGCTGTAACAGTCCTTTGGGTATGGAATCCAGAAACTTGTAAGTCTGTCTGATTCATGTTTCTTTCTCCTCCTATTTGAGAAGATGTTCCATTGTTAAAATCAAAGAAGCCCTTTCGCACCAGGAGGGATTTTCTGGTGAAACTGCAAAAGCAGGTCTTGGAGAAACTGAAAGGTTACTGGTTGCCTCGTTTCCTGACACACTGCAAACAGAGCCTGAGAAAGGTGAAGGAGTACGGTGTCATCATCCAAGAGTATCAAGGAAAGGTGTCGCAAAGAAAGTCACCTTCCCCCATCCTAACGATGAGCATCACGCACAGAGAAGGCATTACGCAGCCCTACTTCACCAAGGCTCACAAGCATCTCCTGTGGAGGCTGCCCTATTGCAAGGGCAAACCCACGAAGACACACAACTTCAAAGCCAAGGAGCAACGGGACAGTTGCCAGGCACAGCCAAGGATAGTTGACCCCAAGTCCACTTTGCATAGTTTCCCCAAGCAGGATGAGTCAGGGTGCTCTTCCCGGGCACCGCAACGTGTTCCTTGCTCTACAGAAGCTAAAGATAAAGGGGCAACGAACATGCAGAGTGAATATGTCTTCCCACAGTTGGGCTCCTCTATCCCGCTCATCAAAGCACCCTCGATGCTACAGTGTCGGAGGTTTCCAGAGTTGCCCCAGCACTTCAGGTACCTCCACTGGGCCTTTAATGCAGACCTGCTGGCAGGCGAACCATTTGCAACCTTCCTGAGGGTGAGTGGTAACCTCTCCAAGCTCCAGTACCTGTGCCTCTGGCATGAAATGGGCAACTTCCTGAGCATTGTGCTGAGTGTGAAGGACAGAGCTGGGTATCTCCTCAGGAAGATCGTGGCTGAGAAGATTGTTGAAGTGTACCTAACAGAGAATAGCAACCAATATACCAATCTGCAGGTAGCAACTACTGAGAACCTCAAGACTCTCCTCCCCTCAGGACAGGTCATTCCGTGGATATTTGCCGCCCAGAAGGAGATATGTGAGGTGAGGATCCACTCTTGATTTTGGCTTTAGTGTGTGCCTGTGAAGGAGGAGTAGAGTA